>NC_092051.1:78446156-78772586 GCF_003086295.3 Arachis hypogaea | reverse complement strand
TGCCAAACTCGGATGCTTGCTCATCCTCAAGCAACAATTAGAACAATGGCTATGGGGCTAAGATGAATCATGAATGTCTCACACAATGAAATGTTAGTAGTAATGTGTTCAAGCAAGCAAAACTAAAGATAGTAATCAAGGCATAAGAGACAGAGACATTATGATTGCAATAGATAAGAAGGTGTGCATGATACATTGCATAAAGATATAAGTGGCACACCAAAACTTAGTGTGACACTTTCATTTTGAATTAATGCAAGTATCTGTAAGAATTGGCAACCAAATTTTGTTGCATAGCAACACCAAACTTAGAATGCAACCATATGTCAATTTATTTGAACTAAAACTAAACAAAGAAACTGATTTATATGTTAAATACAATCACCAAATAAAGAGTCTGTTATGAATAAGAATGTCTTGGTGATGTATTAACAAAAACAGTTAATGAAGGAAAGCATTAAAAACAAGTGATTAAATGAAACAAAGAGAAAACAAAATTAGGTAGGCAACGAGCCAGATGGTGCACCCACTAGTCTTGGTGTGTCACTTCATGTAAAATTGATGCAATCATCCATGAAGATGGAAACAGTTGTTCAGGGAACACCAAATTAGAATTGATATATGAATTATGAAATTTAAACAAAGCAAGGAGAAGAAATGTACCTACTGTCTACCTGTTCTTTACTTTCTTCCTCTTCTTCCAATTTGTTAAGAGGAATGACTTCAAAGGAGGAGAAGTTTCAGCTAGTGCCCTTTGCCTTGGCCTTTCCTCAGCAAGCTTCCTTTTGCAAATGGCTTGATTGATCTTGCTTGCTGGATCAGGGACAGGATTGGTGCTCTTGTTAGTTGCCTTCACTTCTTTGAATCCAAGTCTTGGTTGCTGTGTGATTATTGGAGTTTTGTATTCATCCAGAGCCTTTTGAACTGATGGTTCCATGAACTCCTCCTTCATGTACTTCTCTGCCTCACTTGAAGTTGGAATGACTTCTTCACTTTCTTGCTCCTCCACTTCCTCTTTTACACTCAACATTTGTTTTAATAGCTCTTTTATGGAGGAGGTTTGTTGATCTTCCCAATCTTTCTTCATCTCCTCTTCATACCTTTCAATCATGGATTCAAATGTTGAGGCGTTTTGGTCCAAGGAAGCTTGTGAGGGTTGTGAATGTTCATGTTCCTTTATCACCTCAAGAGCAGTTTCAGGTTCCACTACTTTCACCACCTCTTCTTTTTTTGTAATTTCACTTGACACAAGGACCTTGCATTCTTGTTTTTCCACTTTCTCCTTCCTTGCATTCAACAATTGGCCTACCATCACTTCCATGTTTTTGAGGGAGTTTTCTAGTTCTTTATGGTATTTATCTTCCTCCTCCGCAAATCTTTTGAGCATGGACTCAATCTTTGAGAGGCTTTGGTTCATGGAAGTTTGTGTGGTTGGTGAGTTTTGATAGAGGCTTTCTGTTGAAGCGTGGTCAAGTGATGATATCTTCGGATGAATATCATATGGAGCATTAGAATTCCCTTCCCAGCCACCATTAGAATCATGACTTGCATCATTTTGTGGTGGAGGGAAATATCCCATATGATTTTCTTTCTCATCTTGTGGTTCTGAAGCATGGCTCCATGAATTGGAGAGCCCAGAATTTGAAGTTTCTTAGTGATATTCCCATCCATCATTAGAGATTGGTGATGGTGGGTGATATCCCATAGAATTTGTTTGATCATAAGATGAGTTGAACTCCATTTGAGTTTTGTAAAACACACAACCAAGAAAAATTAAAATTACTCATATCAGAGATGAGAATTTCTTAGTGAGGCAAAAACTCAAACACCTTGGTTTCACTTTGAAACAGAAAACAAAAATAAAGAAAATGCTTGATCTAGACTTCTCACCCACATAATCATTGTTGATCTAATCAATCCCGGCACGGGCCAAAAACTTGATGAGTATTTTGGTGGAAAAATGAATTTCTCCCAAAACACACAAATCTAACCGGCAAGTGCACCGTGTTGCATCAAGTAATAATAACTCACGGGAGTGAGGTCGATCCACAGGGATTGATGGATCAAGCAATTTTAGTGGTGATTAGTTTAGTCAAGCTGAATTTAGTGATTGTGTGAAATTGTAGCCAACAGAAAGTAAATGACAATGAATTTAAAGTTGCAGAATGTAAATTGGCAAGAAACTTAAAGAGCAAAAAATTAAAATTTCAAGAATCTTAAATGACAAGAAATATAAATTGCATTAAATGTAAAGGGAATTGGGAATTGGATTTGTAGAAATTAAACAAGGAAAAGTTAAATTGCAACAAGCAGAGAAGTAAAAGATGGATTTGATTGATTCGGAACCAAAACAGAAATGTAAATAAACATGAAAAGCAATAAACAGAGAATGTAAAATTGGAATTAAGATCTCAGGACCCAAGAGACTAGATAACCAAGTCTAGATCTCAATGCCTTCCTAGATCCAACAAGAACAATTGCAAAGGAAATGTAAATTGCAGAGAAAGTAGATGAAGAGCAATTAACAGAAACTTCGATTCAATTAAGCAGTAAAGAAAGCAGAGAGAAATCTCAGAGGGAGAATGAAACAGAACACCTTCAATTCTCCACCCAAGACTCAAAAACAAAGAAAAGAAAATTAAAGAGAGCTCTCGAATCCTCGTGCTCCCTAATGGAGCCAGCCTCCTCACAAATATGAAAATGATGCCTTATATAGGCTTTACAAAATGGAAATGAAAATGAAATTAAAAACAAATTACAATTAAATGAAATTCCTATTTTATCTATTTCTTGTGCCTTTGAGTGATGATCATGGGCCCTTGCTCTTGATGGAATTGGGTTGATAGAGGCCTTGGTTGATTGCTCTTGGAGTTTGAGGAGGAACCGAAGTGAACCGGGTTTGAATTTGCAAAAGCTTGAGTAAAAGTTTGACCAAAAGTTTGAGGCAAACTTTTGGTCCAACTTTTCATATCAGCCCCCATGTTTTGCTGATACCCACGTTGGTGCAAAAGTTAGGGGTCTAACTTTTGCTCCAACATTGGCCTCCCTTATGCACATTTATGGCGCCAACTTTGTCCTCTTGTCATGTTGCCAATTTTATGCCCAATATAGACTATCATATATGGTTGGAAAGCTCTAAATGTCAGCTTTCTAACCCACTTGGAATCACTTCAATTGGACATCTACAACTCAAGTTATGATCATTTGAAGAGGGCATGGTTGCTGGCTTTGGTGTGCAGCGTTTGAGGTAAAGTTTGCCACAAACGTTGGCGAAAACGCCTGTTCTGGAGGCTCAAACGTATTGTTCACCCCATACTATTATACATTGTTGGAAAGCCCTGGATGTCTACTTTCCAATTCCGTTGGGAGCGCATCAATTGGAGCTCTACAGCTCGAGTTATACTCCGTTGAAGGTGCAGAGGTCAGTTGGCCTCACTGCAGGTTGCCACCATGTTCGTTTATGCACATTGCGGGGCAGTTTTCTCCCTCAATTTTAGTGTCCACCATGCAGTGCCATATATGCTTGGAAAGCTCTCGATTCCTACTTTCTATTGCTTTTTGAATCACCTCATTTGGAGCTCTGTAGCTCAAGTTATTCTTGTTGGAAGTATACCCTTTGCACACTTATGGCGCCAACGTTAGCCCAAAAGTTAGGGGCTAACGTTGGCGCAAACTTTTGCTCCCCCTTTGTATTGTTCATGTGCCAACGTTAGCCCAAAAGTTAGAGGCTAACGTTGGCGCAAACTTTTGGTGGCCAGGGGGTGTTTTTCTCATGCCAACGTTAGCCACAAAGTTAGGGGCTAACGTTGGCGCAAACTTTTGGTGCCCAGGGAGTAACTTTCATGTGCCAACGTTAGCCCAAAAGTTAGGGGCTAACGTTGGGGCTAACTTTTCACCCAAAAGTTTGTGCAAAAGTTTGAGGCTAACTTTTGGTCCAACTTTTTGCTTCCTGGTTCATTTTCACTTATTCCATTGTCCTCTCTTTACTCCTAGCCATTCCTTCTTGCTTCAACCTTTCTCCAAGCTTTCTTCACCTATCATTAATCAACCAAACACATCAAAGCTATGCTCAAAATCATGAGATATTCATTCTTTCATAATATGTGATAATTATAGCATAAAACCTCATGAAATAGCATGAATTCACACATGGTTGATTAAATCAAAGGAAACATGAAAATCTACCCAATTGGCTTGCTTAGGGCTCAAGAAAGTGCATAAAACCTATTGAAAACAAATGAAAAAGCATAGAAAAACATGACATGGTGACATGTCATCACATTAAATCAAAGGAAACATGAAAATCTACCCAATTGGCTTGCTTATGGCTAAAGAAAGTGCATAAAACCTATTGAAAACAAATGAAAAAGCATAGAAAAACATGACATGGTGACATGTCATCACAACTCCAAACTTAAACCTTGCTTGTCCCCAAGCAAGAAAAGAATCATGCAATAAAGATTGACAATCCAAGGCAAGAAGAATAGCAACTCAATGTTAATGGTAAGCTAGTTTTCTAAGCATGCTACAATCACAAAAGAAATGTAAATGATTGATGCTTCAATCTAGCTCAATTTATGAAATCTTTTTCTTATATTTCTTCCTTGAAACAAGCTTTTGATTTTCTTATTAACTTCTCCTTTTGGGTGCTTTGCCCCATGAGTTGATAACAAAGCTACGACTTCTAAATGCTTTGTTTTCAAGTATTACCACTTGATACATAAGCACCACAAGCATTTGATTAGAGGACTTCATTAAGCTCATTTTCCTTTTCTTTTCTTGACTCTCTAATCATTGATGCTCAGAGCCTTGAGCTTTGAGGGAGTGCTTTTGTACTTTGAGCCTAACCTTGACTTCTAAGTGTTTATGTATCAAGCCTCAAAAACTTGATGAGTAATTTTGGTGAAACAATGAATTTCTCCAAAAACACACAAATCTAACCGGGAAGTGTACCGGGTCGTATCAAGTAATAAAAACTCACGGGAGTGAGGTCGATCCCACAGGGATTGAAGGATTGAGCAATTTTAGCTTAGTGGTTAATTTAGTCAAGCGAATCACGATTTGGTTGAGTGTTTTGTGATTTGCAGAAATTAAATTGCATGGAAGTAAAGAGAACAGGGAATTAAAGTGCTGAATCTTAAAGAACAAGAAATTAAATAGCAGAAACTTACAATGCAAGAAATGTAAATTGCGGAATCTTAAAGTGCAAGAAATGTAAACGGCTGGAATTGTAAAGGGAATTGGGGATTGGATTTGCAGAATTTAAACAAGGAAAAGTAAATTGCATCAAGCAGAGAAGTAGAAGAAGGTTTGGGTTAGATTGGATCTTGAAGCAGAAAAGTAAATGAACATGAAAACAGTAAACAGAATGTATATTGGAATTTCAGATCTCAGGGGTCCAGAGACTAGAAAACCAGGTCTAGATCTCACTACCTTCCTTGATCCAACAAGAACAATTGCAAGGGAAAAGTAAATTGCAAAGAAAATAGATGAAGAACAATTAACCCAAACTGAAATTCAATTAAGCAGTAAATAAACAGAGAGATCCAAGGATGAGATTGAAACAGAATTTCTTCAATTCTTCAACCCAAGATCCAAGACAATTGTAATAGAAATTGAAAGCAATAAAACTGAGAGGAAGAGAAGTGAATTCTCCTTCCCCAAGACAAAGAAATTAAAGATCACTCAATATCCAAAGCTCTCCGAAATCTATTATGAAAAATCCCAAAAGAAAGCTCCCCGAAGAACTTGAATTCTATCCTATTTATACACTTTCTTCCAATGATCTTCAAGCCTTGAGTTGGGCCTTTGCTCTTGTTGGAATTGGGTTGAAAGAGGCCTTGGTTGATTGCTCTTGAAGTTTGGAGAAGAACCAAAGTGAACCAATTGAACCGGGTTGGAGCTTTGCAAAAGTTGGACCAAAAGTTTGAGCAAAAGTTAGGGGCTAACTTTTGCCCAAACTTTTCATATCAGCACCCATATCCAGCTGATACCAACGTTGGTGCCAAAGTTAGGGGTCTAACTTTGGCCCCAACGTTGGCCTTACCTTGTGCACTTGTGGCGCCAACGTTAGCCACCAAGTTAGGGGCTAACGTTGGCGCAAACTTTTGGTGCCCAGGGAGGTTTTCTTCATGCTAACGTTAGCCTCAAAGTTAGGGGCTAACGTTGGCGCAAACTTTTGGTGCCCAGGGGTGATTTTCATGTGCCAACGTTAGCCTCAAAGTTAGGGGCTAACGTTGGCGCAAACTTTTGGTACCCAGGGAGTGATTTCCAAGTTCCAACGTTAGCCCAAAAGTTAGGGGCTAACGTTGGGGCTAACTTTTTACCCAAAAGTTTTTGCAAAAGTTTGAGGCTAACTTTAGGTCCAGCTTTTTGCTTCCTGGTTCAATTTCACTTATTCCATTGTCTTCTCTTTACTCCTAGCTATTCCTTCTTGCTTCAACCTTTCTCCAAGCTTTCTTCACCTATCATTAATCAACCAAACACATCAAAGCTATGCTTAAAATCATGAGATATTCATTCTTTCATAATATGTAACAATTATAGTATAAAACCTCATGAAATAGCATGAATTCATACATGGTTGATTAAATCAAAGGAAACATGAAAATCTACCCAATTAGCTTGCTTATGGCTCAAGAAAGTGCATAATTCTAATGAAAACAAAAGAAAAAGACTAGTTAAAATAGGCTAAGATGACTTGTCATCACAACACCAAACTTAAAGCTTGCTTGTCCCCAAGCAAGAAAAGATTTATTGAGAAGAAAGAATGAAATGGAAGAGGGTGTTCATGCTAGCAGAGTATTATTGATAGTTCATGGGATTTTGTGTGGATATGTAAATACTCACTTCTTATTGACTCCTAGGCCTAGAAAGTCTCCTTCAAGCTGCAAGTAACATACTGCTATGACCTCTCATTATTCCTTTATCCTTGGCTATTACTTTGTTTATAAGCTTTATTTGAGTGTCATGTGTAGCAAGTTCATTTCCCTTTTCTTTATACTTGACACATTATTCACCTTAGACACTTGGCTCACATTCCTTCCTAAAACATTGATGCCCAGCACCTCTTTGGGTTACTAAATCCCTTGTAGTTAGCTTGCTCTTGATAGTGGACTTTCAGCTGATGATCCCGGATTAGTTAACCCAAGTCACCGAGTGTTGATGCACTCCTAAGAGCTTACTAATCCAAGCAGATCCTAGTACAAAGACACCACAGGCATATATTCTAAGGTTCAAGCTATTGGTGTCCAGCTTTGTTTCTTTTTGTTTTTCTTTTGTTCTGTCACTTCTCTTTTTTTTTTTTTTGCTTTTCTTTCTAACCAAGGATTTTTATTCGATTGAGATTCATAGACAGTAGGCCACTCTATACTTAGAAGGAGATATCCTGGCTCTTTATTCACTAAAAGTGAGCTATTATACAATCACACACATACCACCACTTACTTTTATTCTACTTCTATCTAACAAAGACTATCTTACTTCACATTCAAACATTTCTTTTATTGAATTAAAGATGCAGGGGACAAAGCATGCTTTTTGTTAAGTGAAAGTAAACACATAAGCACACACTTAGGCTAGCTTACTTATTTTAAATTGAAACAGAAATGATGTACAAACTACTACACTAACAGTTACTGTTAAGATTGGCATATTCACACTTCCAATTTAGAGCAATTCAATGCTGATGGAGTTAAGTGACAATACAACCTCTTGGTGGCTTCTTCTTCTTTCTCTCAGCTAATGGTGTGTAGTCCTCCCAAGAGAGTGATTGAATTCCTGCAGTGTTAATGGAAGTTGCTTGTTTCTCAAGCCCTTAGATGACTGGTTAGTGTGCAAGACTTTCTTGTAGGCGTTTGAACTTACTTTGGTGTGTGAACACCAAACTTAGTCCCTTGCCATGTTTCTTATGCATAACCATATGTGAAAGCCTAAGTCTTTGCTAAAGGTAATAAAACTAAAAACTAGAAACAGACAATGATTAAATGATTTATCAGATTGCTTGGAGCTAGTAACCCTTTGTGCAGAAGGTGAGAATGTTTTTTTAAGTGAGATTTTGGTGGAACACCAAACTTAGAATCCTTTATTCTCCCTTAAATTGTTTTGGTGTGAAACACCAAACTTAGCTCCTTGCAATACATACCAATCATTTAACCTTTTTATTGAAATAGCTATGAAAAGAGAACTACCTCAGGTTGGGTTGCCTCCCAACAAGCGCTCTTTTAATGTCACTAGCTTGACATTGGGGCTTTCTTTCATGGTGGTTGATGGTTATAGTGCCTCAACTTGTCCCCTCTGATTGTGAGCTTCTTCTTTGTTCCTTGGTGTTCTATCTCAGCATGTTCTAGTGAGAGTATTTTGCTCACAGTATAGTAATCATCAATCTGTTGGCTTGCTCCCAGTTGTTGATAGACTAACTGCACTTTGTCACCTTTGGAGAGCCCTTCTGTTGGAATTTTTTTGTTCTTCCAACCCTTTTTGATTCTGTTTTCATTCTTCTTCCTTCTTCTTATTGATCCTTTCTGCTTGCAAGTGGGCTTCATTTTGGGATTCTTCTTCTTGATAACTAACACATCAATGCTTTCATGAATCTCTTCATTGCTCTGTACAAGTTCTTTTTCTTCTTCCCATGCTGCATTATCTTCTTCTTGCTTTGGGATGTTGCTGTGAATCACCTTGTCAATTTCCATATAGTCTTTCTTCTCATTACCAAACTGTGCTTCTGGTAACACCTTCAGAGTAACACTCTTATCATGCATTCTGAGAGTTAATTCTCCTTCCTCTATGTCTATGATAGCTCTAGCAGTGGCCAAGAATGGCCTTCCCAGAATAATAGAGTCACCATCATCCCCTTCTGAATCTAGAACCACAAAATCTGCAGGGTATATAAAACTGTCCACCTTGACCAAAAGATTTTCAATTACACCCCTGGGGTATACCATTGACTTATCTACCAGCTCCAGAGACATTTGTACTGGTTTGACCTCCTCTATATGCAGCTTTTTCACCAAGGAGGATGGTATTAAGTTAATACTTGCTCTGAGATCGCACATTGCTTTAGTGATGGTCAATTCCCAATGGTGCAAGGCAACAGGAAGCTCCCTGGGTCCTCAAGCTTAGGAGGAAGCCCTTTTTGAATCAAGGCCCTGCATTCCTCAGTAATCATTATGGTTTCTTTCTCATCCCAGCTTCTTTTCTTGTTGATAAGATCCTTCAGAAACTTGGAATATAGAGGCATTTGCTCAAGTGCTTCAGCCAAGGGAATATTGATTTCCAGATTCTTAAAATTCTCAAGGAATTTATGAAAATGCTGGTTTTTAACCTCTTTGTTGAACCTCTGGGGATATGGCAGTGGAGGTGTGATGCTCTTTCCTATTTGCTGCTGTCCCTGAGCAACTTTCTTTGAGCTATGTAGCTGGTTGCCCTTCTCTTTAAGTTTCTCAGTGCTTTTGTTTGGCATCACAACTTGCTCCTTAGCTTCATCGTCCTTTGCTTGCTTCTCATCCTCTGTTGGTTCTTTGAAGCTCTCTGCTTGTTTCCTTGTAGTGTCATTGTTGCTTATCAATGTTCTCCCACTCCTTAATTGTATTGCCTTGCACTCCTCCTTGGGATTTGGGATTGTGTCACTGGGCAGTGAGTTTGAAAGTCTCTCAACAGATACTTGCTTGGAGAGTTGCCCAATCTGCCTTTCTAGGCTCTTTAATGATGCTTCATGGTTTTTGTTTGTTATTTCCTGGTGCTTCATCATTTTTTCTATCAAGGTCTCTAAATTGGTGAGTCTTTGAGGTTCAGGTGGTGCTTGTGGTGGGTTGTGAGATGTGGGTTGTGGGTGGTAAACATTTTGGTTAGTGGAATAGTTGTTGGATTGGTACTGATTGAGATTAGGGTAGTTGTTTTGAGGTTTTCTGTATGTGTTTTGGTTAGTCTGCTGCTGGTTGTAGTTTTGGTTGTTTCTTTGGTTGTTTTGGTTTGAATTCCTCTGCCATGGTTGTTGGTTTTGGTTGTGAGTGTCTCCCCATCTGAGGTTGGGGTGATTTTTCCATGAGGGGTTGTAGGTATCACCATAGAATTCATTTGGGCTTGAATGCATGTACTGGACTTGTTCCTGCTGTTGCTCCTCTTGGATTTCTTCATTTTGCCCCCATGTGGCTGATGGTTGGCTGGTGTTAACTGCTGCAACTTGAAGGCCATCAATCCTCTTGGTCATTTGCTCAAATTGTTGTTGAATTTGCTGCTGCATTAATTTGTTTTGAGCCAGGATTGAATCCACGCCTTCTAGTTCCATTACTCCTCTCCTTTGTGATGGTTGGCGGCCTCTTTGATGAGCAAAGAAATATTGGTTGTTGGCCACCATATCAATGAGTTCTTGAGCCTCCTCTGCAGCTTTCATGAGTTGCAAGGAGCCTCCAGCTGAATGATCCAAAGCTTCCTGGGATTTCAGTGTTAAGCCTTCATAGAAGTTCTGCAGCTTCTCCCACTCATTAAACATGGTAGGGGGACATTTCCTGATTAGAGCCTTGTACCTCTCCCATGCCTCATAGATGGGTTCAGCCTCCATTTGTGTAAATGTTTGTACCTCAGCCTTCAACCTTATAATCCTCTGAGGTGGGTAAAACTTGGCAAGAAACTTGGTTACCAAATCATCCCAGTTATTGATGCTGTCCCTTGGAAAAGATTCCAACCATTGAGTGGCCTTGTCCCTGAGAGAAAATGGGAATAGCATCAGTTTGTAACTGTCAGGAGGCACTCCATTAGTTTTGACAGTGTTGCATATCCTCAAGAAAGTGGACAAATGTTGGTGTGGGTCTTCAAGTGGTCCTCCACCAAAAGAGCAATTGTTCTGAACCAAAGTGATGAGTTGTGGCTTGAGTTCAAAATTGTTAGCATTGACATTTGGAGCCAAGATGCTGCTCCCACAATGTCTAGGATTTGCAAAGGTATAGGAAGCCAAAACTCTCCTCTGGGGTGGGTTGTCATTGTTGTTGTCTGCTCCACCTGGTGGATTGGTTGAATGTTCCTCCATCTCTTGGAATTCTTCGTCTGATTCCTCTTCTCCAACAATGTTTTTCCCTCTTTCAGCTCTTCTTAACCTCCTGAGAGTTCTTTCGTCTTGTTCATGAAAATTGGGTATGGTTCTTCTTGTACCTGACATACAAGCAGAGCATGAGAAATGCACAAAACCAGTGACACTTCAATCTACTGCTATATTGAAGTGTTAGTTAGTTTAAGCAAAAAATCAAACAGTTAGTGGGTTAATCAAAATTAAAGAAAAAGTGCTTGATCTAGATCACCACCTCACTTAACCATTGTCAATCTAATCAATCCCCGGCAACGGCGCCAAAAACTTGATGAGTAATTTTGGTGAAACAATGAATTTCTCCCAAAACACACAAATCTAACCGGCAAGTGTACCCGGTCGTATCAAGTAATAAAAACTCACGGGAGTGAGGTCGATCCCATAGGGATTGAAGGATTGAGCAATTTTAGCTTAGTGGTTAATTTAGTCAAGCGAATCACGATTTGGTTGAGTGTTTTGTATTTGCAGAAATTAAATTGCATGGAAGTAAAGAGAACAGGGAATTAAAGTGCTGAATCTTAAAGAACAAGAAATTAAATAGCAAAAACTTAGAATGCAAGAAATGTAAATTGCGGAATCTTAAAGTGCAAGAAATGTAAACGGCTGGAATTGTAAAAGGAATTGGGGATTGGATTTGCAGAATTTAAACAAGGAAAAGTAAATTGCATCAAGCAGAGAAGTAGAAGAAGGTTTGGGTTAGATTGGATCTTGAAGCAGAAAAGTAAATGAACATGAAAACAGTAAACAGAATGTAAATTGGAATTTCAGATCTCAGGGGTCCAGAGACTAGAAAACCAGGTCTAGATCTCACTACCTTCCTTGATCCAACAAGAACAATTGCAAGGGAAAAGTAAATTGCAAAGAAAATAGATGAAGAACAATTAACCCAAACTGAAATTCAATTAAGCAGTAAATAAACAGAGAGATCCAAGGATGAGATTGAAACAGAATTTCTTCAATTCTTCAACCCAAGATCCAAGACAATTGTAATAGAAATTGAAAGCAATAAAACTGAGAGGAAGAGAAGTGAATTCTCCTTCCCCAAGACAAAGAAATTAAAGATCACTCAATATCCAAAGCTCTCCGAAATCTATTATGAAAAATCCCAAAAGAAAGCTCCCCGAAGAACTTGAATTCTATCCTATTTATACACTTTCTTCCAATGATCTTCAAGCCTTGAGTTGGGCCTTTGCTCTTGTTGGAATTGGGTTGAAAGAGGCCTTGGTTGATTGCTCTTGAAGTTTGGAGAAGAACCAAAGTGAACCAATTGAACCGGGTTGGAGCTTTGCAAAAGTTGGACCAAAAGTTTGAGCAAAAGTTAGGGGCTAACTTTTGCCCAAACTTTTCATATCAGCACCCATATCCAGCTGATACCAACGTTGGTGCCAAAGTTAGGGGTCTAACTTTGGCCCCAACGTTGGCCTTACCTTGTGCACTTGTGGCGCCAACGTTAGCCACCAAGTTAGGGGCTAATGTTGGCGCAAACTTTTGCTCCTCCCCTTGTGATTTTCATGTGTCAACGTTAGCCACCAAGTTAGGGGCTAACGTTGGCGCAAACCTTTGGTGCCCAGGGAGGTTTTCTTCATGCCAACGTTAGCCTCAAAGTTAGGGGCTAACGTTGGCGCAAACTTTTGGTGCCCAGGGGTGATTTTCATGTGCCAACGTTAGCCTCAAAGTTAGGGGCTAACGTTGGCGCAAACTTTTGGTACCCAGGGAGTGATTTTCAAGTTCCAACGTTAGCCCAAAAGTTAGGGGCTAACGTTGGGGCTAACTTTTCACCCAAAAGTTTGTGCAAAAGTTTGAGGCTAACTTTAGGTCCAGCTTTTTGCTTCCTGGTTCAATTTCACTTATTCCATTGTCTTCTCTTTACTCCTAGCTATTCCTTCTTACTTCAACCTTTCTCCAAGCTTTCTTCACCTATCATTAATCAACCAAACACATCAAAGCTATGCTTAAAATCATGAGATATTCATTCTTTCATAATATGTAACAATTATAGTATAAAACCTCATGAAATAGCATGAATTCATACATGGTTGATTAAATCAAAGGAAACATGAAAATCTACCCAATTAGCTTGCTTATGGCTCAAGAAAGTGCATAATTCTAATGAAAACAAAAGAAAAAGACTAGTTAAAATAGGCCAAGATGACTTGTCATCAATGCACGCTCTCTATTTTCTCTGACATAGTGGAAAAATTTCTGGAAGTCTTCATGGATGACTTCTCAGTATATGGAGACTCATTCAGCTCCTGTCTTGATCACCTGAAACTTGTTCTGAAAAGATGCCAAGAGACCAACCTAGTTTTAAACTGGGAAAAGTGTCACTTCATGGTGACTGAAGGAATTGTTCTTGGGCATAAGATCTCAAACAAGGGAATAGAGGTGGATCAAGCAAAAATAGAGGTAATTGAAAAATTACCACCACCTGCCAATGTTAAGGCAATCAGAAGCTTTCTGGGGCATGCAGGATTCTATAGATGGTTTATAAAGGATTTTTCAAAAATCGCAAAACCTCTAAGCAATCTGCTAGCTGCTGACACGCCATTTGTGTTTGACACAGAGTGCCTGCAGGCGTTTGAAACGCTGAAAGCTAAGCTGGTCACAGCACCAGTCATTTCTGCACCAGACTGGACATTACCATTTGAGCTAATGTGTGATGCCAGTGATCATGCCATTGGTGCAGTATTGGGACAGAGGCATGACAAGCTTCTGCATGTCATTTATTATGCCAGTCGCGTTCTAAATGATGCCCAGAAAAATTACACAACCACAGAAAAAGAACTACTTGCAGTGGTTTACGCCATTGACAAGTTCAGATCATACTTAGTAGGATCAAAAGTGATTGTGTATACTGACCATGCTGCTCTTAAATATCTACTCACAAAGCAGGATTCAAAACCCAGGCTCATCAGATGGGTATTGCTTCTGCAGGAGTTTGATATAGAAATAAGAGACAGAAAAGGGACAGAGAACCAAGTGGCTGATCATCTGTCCCGGATAGAGCCATTGGAAGGGACGTCCCTCCCTTCTCTTGAGATCTCTGAGATGTTTCCTGATGAGCATTTATTCGCCATTCAGGAAGCACCATGGTTTGCCGATATTGCAAACTATAAAGCTGCAAGATTCATACCCAAGGAGTACAACAGGATACAAAAGAAGAAATTAATTACTGATGCAAAGTACTACTTGTGGGATGAACCTTATCTCTTTAAGAGATGTGCAGACGGAATTATCCGTAGGTGTGTGCCTAGAGAAGAAGCACAGAGGATCCTGTGGCATTGCCACGGATCTCAATATGGAGGCCATTTCGAAGGTGAGCGAACAGCCACCAAGGTCCTCCAATGTGGCTTCTATTGGCCCACACTCTATAAAGATTCCCGAGAGTTTGTACGTAATTGTGACAGTTGCCAAAGAGCTGGTAATCTGCCTCATGGTTACGCCATGCCTCAACAAGGAATCTTGGAAATTGAGTTGTTTGACGTATGGGGAATTAACTTCATGGGACCTTTCCCACCATCATACTCAAACACTTATATTCTGGTGGCAGTTGACTATGTATCAAAATGGGTTGAGGCTATTGCCACACCCACCAATGATACTAAAACAGTGCTGAAGTTCCTCCAGAAACATATCTTTAGCAGGTTTGGTGTCCCTAGAGTACTAATCAGTGATGGGGGCACTCACTTTTGCAATAAACAGCTTTACTCTGCCATGGTTCGGTATGGAATTCGCCACAAGGTGGCCACTCCATATCATCCACAAACCAATGGGCAAGCTGAAGTCTCTAACAGAGAATTAAAGAGAATCCTGGAACGGACAGTAAATACCCGTAGAAAGGATTGGGCACGGAGCCTGGATGATGCTCTGTGGGCTTACAGGACAGCATTCAAGACCCCCATAAGGACATCTCCATACCAACTCGTGTATGGTAAGGCATGTCACCTGCCCATGGAACTGGAACATAAGGCCAACTGGGCAACCAGATTCCTAAACTTTGATGCCAAATTAGCAGGAAAAAAATGATTGCTCCAGCTAAATGAGCTAGAGGAATTCAGATTCACAACTTTCGAAAATGCCAAGCTTTATAAAGAAAAATAAAAAAAATGGCATGACAGAAAGCTGTCATCTAGAATCTTTGAACCAGGACAAAAGGTCCTGTTGTTTAACTCTAGACTCAGGCTATTTGGTGCACGAATTGTGAATAACACTTTTCACAACGCGTACCACTAACCAGCAAGTGCACTGGGTCGTCCAAGTAATACCTTACGTGAGTAAGGGTCGAATCCCACGGAGATTGTTGGTTTGAAGCAATCTATGGTTATCTTGTAAATATTAGTCAGGAAGTCAATTATGTTTATCAGTTGAATTGCGAATAACCAAGAGAGCATAAATCAAAGGTTACTTGTTGTGCAGTAATGGAGAATATGTTGGAGTTTTTGAGATGCTTTGTCTTCTGAATCTCTGCTTTCCTCTGTCTTCTGATTCACGCACGCATGTCCTCCTACGGTAAGCTGTGTGTTGGTGGATCACCGTTGTCAATGGCTACCTTCCATCCTTCCAGTGAAAACTACGCTCACGCGCTTTGTCACAGCACGGCTAATCACCGGTTGGTTCTCGATCCGGTTGAAATAGGATTTACTATCCTTTTGCGTCTGTCACCAACGCCCAGCCTTCAGGAGTTTGAAGCTCGTCCCAGTCGTTCAATCCTTGAATCCTACTCGGAATACCACAGACAAGGTTTAGACTTTCCGGACTCTCATGAATGCCGCCATCAGTTCTAGCTTATACCACGGAGATTCTGATTAAGAGATCTCAGAGATACTTATTCAATCGGATATAGAACGGAGGTGGTTGTCAGGCACACGTTCATGGTTTGAGGAAGGTGATGAATGTCACAGATCATCACCTTCATCACAGTTAAGCGCGAATGAACATCTTAGATAGGAGCAAGCGTGTTTGAATGGAAAATAGAAATACTTGCATTAATTCATCGAGACACAGCAGAGCTCCTCACCCCCAACAATGGCGTTTAGAGACTCATGCCATCAGAGAATACAAAGTTTAGATCT
Source organism: Arachis hypogaea (assembly GCF_003086295.3). Taxonomy (NCBI): domain Eukaryota; kingdom Viridiplantae; phylum Streptophyta; class Magnoliopsida; order Fabales; family Fabaceae; genus Arachis; species Arachis hypogaea. The sequence goes on along the minus strand of NC_092051.1, from coordinate 78,756,437 downwards.
AAAATGTCATGAGATACAAAATAAGTCTCTAAAAGTTGTTTAAATACTAAACTAGTAGCCTAGGGTTACAAAATATGAGTAGACTATGATGGATGATGCAGAGATCCACTTCTGGGGCCCACTTGGTGTGTGCTGGGCTGAGACTTAAGCAATTCACGTGCAGAGGCCATTTGTGGAGTTGAACGCCAGTTTTTATGCCAGTTTGGGCGTTCAACTCCAGCTTTTGATCCTTTTCTGGCGCTGGACGCCAGAATTGGGCAGAGAACTGGCGTTGAACGCCAGTTTACGTCATCTATCCTTGTGCAAAGTATGGACTATTATATATTTCTGGAAAGCCCTGGATGTCTACTTTCCAACTCAATTGGAAACATGCCATTTCGAGTTCTGTAGCTCCAGAAAATCCACTTTGAGTGCAGGGAGGTCAGAATCCAACAGCATCAGCAGTCCTTTTTCAGCCTAAATCAGATTTTTGCTCAGCTCCTTCAATTTCAGCCAGAAAAATACCTGAAATTACAGAAAAACACATGACTCATAGTAAAGTCCAGAAATATGAATTTTTCCTAAAAACTAATAAAAATAGACTAAAAACAAACTAAAACATACTGAAAACTATATGAAATTATCCCCAAAAAGCGTATAAAATATCCGCTCATCACAACACCAAACTTAAACTGTTGCTTGTCCTCAAGCAACTAGATAAATAAAATAGAAGACTAATAGGTTGAGAAGCAATAATATCTCAGGGTTTTTAATTGAAGCTCAGATTCTAATTAGATGAGCGGGACTAGTAGCTTTTTGCTTCTGAACAGTTTTGGCATCTCACTTTATCCATTGAAGCTCAGAGTGATTGGCATCTATAGGAACTTAGAATTCAGATAGTGTTATTGATTCTCTTAGTTCAGTGTGATGATTCTTGAACACAGCTTCTTTATGAGTCTTGGCTGTGGCCCTAAGCACTTTGTTTTCCAGTATTACCACCGGATACATAAATGCCACAGACACATAACTGGGTGAACCTTTTCAGATTGTGACTCAGCTTTGCTAAAGTCCCCAATTAGATGTGTCCAGAGTTCTTAAGCACACTCTTCTTTTTGCTTTGGACCTTGACTTTAACCGCTCAGTCTCAAGTTTTCACTTGACACCTTCACGCCACAAGCACATGGTTAGGGACAGCTTGGTTTAGCCGCTTAGACCAGGATTTTAGTCCTTTAGGCCCTCCTATCCACTGATGCTCAAAGCCTTGGGATCCTTTTCATTTGCCCTTGCCTTTTGGTTTTAAGGGTCATTGGCTTTTTCTGCTTGTTTTTTCTCTCTCTCTTTTTTTTTTTTCAAGCTTTGTTCTTTGCTGCTTTTTCTTGCTTCAAGAATCATTTTTATAATTTTTCAGATTATCAATAACATGTCTCATGTTCATCATTCTTTCAAGAGCCAACATATTTAACAGTCTTAAACAACAAATTCAAAAGACATATGCACTGTTCAAGCATTCATTCAGAAGACAGAAAGCATTGCCACCACATTTAACTAATTAGAATTTCTCTTATTAAAACTCGAAATTTTATTGCCTCTTATTCAAAAGATCTACTACTTTATTCATGTTTGCTAATGATGAGAAAAATAAACTATAGCTTAATTGGAGATGAAATCAAAATAGATACTAATTACTACTATATGACTTCTAAGGTAAATTTTTATAAGGACACTGTCACAGAGTTAAGGCAGAAATTGGAAATTAACAACCTTTATTCTGGGGGCACGGGGGTTCCTCTGATCCTTGGGGTGCTTGGTCCTACAAGAGAAGACTTTTGGCGCTTCAATTCCCTTAAGTCACGCCCCTGCTCCTCTTGTTCTTTAAACATATAGGTCAACATTTGACTGTGTTCCTTCTGTTCTTTTATTATTTGCTCCATAGCTTCCCGTATCTTGGTAACGGACGTCTCAAGATACTCCCAGTATTCAGCTTGAGGGATCTCTGGGAGGAATTCCTGTGCTCTCTTCTTGATGGGATCCTCCTGTGCTTGTTGTTTTTCCATTGATGCTTTGGTGATTGGCTTTTCAATTAGGATATATTCAGTTATTCCCATCCTTACTCCAGCGTCCTTGCAGAGTAGAGAAATCATGCTTGGATAAGCCAACCTGGCCTCTTTTGAATTTTTGTTAGCAATCTTGTAGAGTTCAGTTGAAAGCAGCTGATGAACCTCCACTTCCTTCCCCATCATGATGCAATGGATCATCACTGCTCTTTTAACTGTGACTTCAGAGCGGTTGCTAGTGGGCAACAGAGAACGCCCAATGAAGTCCAGCCATCCTCTGGTGACTGGTTTGAGATCCTCTCTCTTGAGTTGATTTGGGACACCCTTTGTGTTGGTGGTCCACCTGGCTCCAGGGATACATATGTCCTCTAGAATCTTATCCAGGTCAATGTCTGCTCTCATCATCCTCCTGTTGAAGGAGTCTGGATCATCCTTTAGCTGAGGTAGCTTTAAGATCTCCCTGATCTTGTCAGGGGTGGTATGAACAATCTTTCCTCTGACCATGGTCCGAAATTCATAAAATGCAGTTCCAGATAGTTTTTGCTTGTCAGTTTGCCACATATTAGCATAGAACTCCTGGACCATGTTCCTTCCCACTTTCGTTTCAGGATTAGCTAGGACTTCCCAGTTCCTGATTCGAATTTGCTCCTGGATCTCCGGATATTCATCTTCTTTCAGATCGAATCTGACTTCCGGGATCACTGATCTCAGACCCATTACTTTAAGATAATGGTCTGAATGTTCTTTAGATAAGAACTTCCGTTGATTCCAAAGTGGTTTTGGAACGCTCTCTTTCTTGCCTCTTGGAGTGGGTTGTTTTCCTTTAGGAGCCATGATCTTAGTGATCTCGGATAAACACACCAAACTTAGAGGTTTGCTTGTCCTCAAGCAAAAGAAAAGAAAGGAGAGGGATAGAAGGAGAGCTAGGTGCAATTGTTTATGGAGGAGAGGGGAGGCCGAACCCAAATTTAAAGGGATGGGGGGGTGGGTTTTCGAAAAATTGGAAAAGATTAGATAAAAAGATTGAGTTGAAAAAGATAAGATAGAAGATATAGTTTAATTTTGAAAAGATATGATAGATTTTTGAAAAAGATAAATCTGAATTTTGAAAAGGATAATATGGAGATTTGAAAAAGATATGGATTAGTTGAAAAGATTTTTGAGTGAAAAAGATAGATTTGTTTTCAGAAAATATTTGAAAAGAGTTGGATTGAATTTGGAAAGATGGATTTTTAGAAATTAAGGATTTTAGAAATCAGGGTTCTTGACATGTTCATGTAAAAATCATGCATTGAAGCATAAAATTTGAAATTAAAATGAAAATACGTGTGGAAAAAATGAATTTGGCTCCTCCCTGCCTTCCTGGCGTTTGAACGCCCAAACACTGCCTGTTTTGGGCGTTCAGCGCCCAATTGCTGCTCTCCTGGGCGTTCAACGCCCAGCTGCTGCCATTACTGGCGTTCAACGCCCAGTGGGTGCCCCTTTCTGGCATTGAACGCCCAGCTGCTACCATCACTGGCGTTCAGCGCCCAGTGGATGCCCATTTTGGGCGTTGAACGCCCAAAATGCACTTTTACTGGCGTTTTCTTGCCAGTGAGATCTTTTTCTCTGTTTTGTGTGCCGAGGTCTTCTGTAAATGATTATTTACCTTGTTATCAATGAACTCCATATAAACAAATAAAAATAAAAATAGAAATAGGGCAAAATGCTTAGAGGATTGTTGCCCCATGGCTGGGTTGCCTCCCAGCAAGCGCTTCTTTATTGTCTTTAGTTGGACCTTGCTGAGTTTTTAATCTAGCTTCAACCTTGTGCATTCTTGCTCAATGTTGCCTTCAAGATAATGCTTGATTCTCTGTCCATTGACAATGAACTTCTTATCAGAATCAATATCTTGAAGCTCCACATAACCATATGGTGACACATTTGTAATCACGTATGGTCCCCTCCACCGGGATTTCAGTTTCCCGGGGAATAGCCTGAGTCTAGAGTTAAACAACAGGACCTTCTGTCCTGGTTCAAAGATTCTAGATGACAGCTTTCTGTCATGCCAATTTTTTTATTTTTCTTTATAAAGCTTGGCATTTTCGAAAGCTGTGAATCTGAATTCCTCTAGCTCATTTAGCTGGAGCAATCGTTTTTCTCCTGCTAATTTGGCATCAAAGTTTAGGAATCTGGTTGCCCAGTAGGCCTTATGTTCCAGTTCCACGGGCAGGTGACATGCCTTACCATACACGAGTTGGTATGGAGATGTCCCTATGGGGGTCTTGAATGCTGTCCTGTAAGCCCACAGAGCATCATCCAGGCTCCGTGCCCAATCCTTTCTATGGGTATTTACTGTCCGTTCCAGGATTCTCTTTAATTCTCTATTAGAGACTTCAGCTTGCCCATTGGTTTGTGGATGATATGGAGTGGCCACCTTGTGGCAAATTCCATACCGAACCATGGCAGAGTAAAGCTGTTTATTGCAGAAGTGAGTGCCCCCATCACTGATTAGCACTATAGGGACACCAAACCTGCTAAAGATATATTTCTGGAGGAACTTCAGCACTGTTTTAGTATCATTGGTGGGTGTGGCAATAGCCTCAACCCATTTTGATACATAGTCAACTGCCACCAGAATATAAGTGTTTGAGTATGATGGTGGGAAAGGTCCCATGAAGTCAATTCCCCATACGTCAAACAACTCAATTTCCAAGATTCCTTGTTGAGGCATGGCGTAACCATGAGGCAGATTACCAGCTCTTTGGCAACTGTCACAATTACGTACAAACTCTCGGGAATCTTTATAGAGTGTGGGCCAATAGAAGCCACATTGGAGGACCTTGGTGGCTGTTCGCTCACCTCCGAAATGGCCTCCATATTGAGATCCGTGGCAATGCCACAGGATCCTCTGTGCTTCTTCTCTAGGCACACACCTACGGATAATTCCGTCTGCACATCTCTTAAAGAGATAAGGTTCATCCCACAAGTAGTACTTTGCATCAGTAATTAATTTCTTCTTTTGTATCCTGTTGTACTCCTTGGGTATGAACCTTGCAGCTTTATAGTTTGCAATATCGGCAAACCATGGTGCTTCCTGAATGGCGAATAAATGCTCATCAGGAAACGTCTCAGAGATCTCAAGAGAAGGGAGGGACGTCCCTTCCACTGGCTCTATCCGGGACAGATGATCAGCCACTTGGTTCTCTGTCCCTTTTCTGTCTCTTATTTCTATATCAAACTCTTGCAGAAGCAATATCCATCTGATGAGCCTGGGTTTTGAATCCTGCTTTGTGAGTAGATATTTAAGAGCAGCATGGTCAGTATACACAATCACTTTTGATCCTACTAAGTATGATCTGAACTTGTCAATGGCCTAAACCACTGCAAGTAGTTCTTTTTCTGTGGTTGTGTAATTTTTCTGGGCATCATTTAGAACGCGACTGGCATAATAAATGACATGTAGAAGCTTGTCATGCCTCTGTCCCAATACTGCACCAATGGCATGATCACTGGCATCACACATTAGCTCAAATGGTAATGTCCAGTCTGGTGCAGAAATGACTGGTGCTGTGACCAGCTTAGCTTTCAGCGTTTCAAACGCCTGCAGGCACTTTGTGTCAAACACAAATGGTGTGTCAGCAGCTAGCAGATTGCTTAGAGGTTTTGCGATTTTTGAAAAATCCTTTATAAACCTCCTATAGAATCCTGCATGCCCCAGAAAGCGTCTGATTGCCTTAACATTGGCAGGTGGTGGTAATTTTTCAATTACCTCTATTTTTGCTTGATCCACCTCTATTCCCTTGTTTGAGATTTTATGCCCAAGAACAATTCCTTCAGTCACCATGAAGTGACACTTTTCCCAGCTTAAAACTAGGTTGGTTTCTTGGCATCTTTTCAGAACAAGTTTTAAGTGATTAAGACAGGAGCTGAATGAGTCTCCATATACTGAAAAGTCATCCATGAAGACTTCCAGAAATTTTTCCACCATGTCAGAGAAAATAGAGAGCATGCATCTCTGGAAGGTTGCAGGCGCATTACATAGCCCAAATGGCATCCTTCTATAAGTAAACACTCCGGATGGACATGTGAATGCTGTTTTCTCTTGATCTTGGGGATCTACTGCAATCTGGTTATAGCCTGAGTAGCCATCCAAAAAGCAGTAATAATCATGACCTGCTAGTCTTTCTAGCATCTGGTCTATGAATGGTAAAGGAAAATGATCCTATCTGGTGGCTGTATTGAGCCTTCTGTAGTCAATACACATGCGCCACCCCGTAACTGTTCTTGTAGGAACCAGTTTATTTTTCTCATTATGAATCACTGTCATGCCTCCCTTTTTTGGGACGACTTGAACAGGGCTCACCCAGGGGCTATCAGAAATGGGATAAATAATCCCAGCCTCTAGTAATTTGGTGACCTCTTTCTGCACCACTTCCTTCATGGCTGGATTTAGCCGCCTCTGTGGTTGAACCACTGGTTTGGCATTATCCTCCAATAGGATTTTGTGCATGCATCTAGCTGGGCTTATGCCCTTAAGGTCACCTATGGACCACCCAAGAGCTGTCTTGTGTGTCCTTAGCACTTGAATAAGTGCTTCCTCTTCCTGTGAACTTAGAGCAGAGCTTATGATCACTGGAAAAGTATCACCTTCTCCTAGAAATGCATATTTCAAGGATGGTGGTAATGGCTTGAGCTCGGGTTTAGGAGGTTTTTCCTCTTTTAGAAGAAATTTCAGAGGCTCTTTCATGTCCTCTGAATCCTCCAAATCAGGCTGAACATCTTTAAAGATGTCTTCCAACTCTGATTCGAGACTCTCAGCCATGTTGATCTCTTCTACCAAGGAGTCAATAAGATCAACTTTCATGTAGTCTGTTGATGTGTCTGGATGCTGCATGGCTTTGACAGCGTTCAACTTGAACTCATCATCATTGACTCTCAGGGTTATTTCCCCCTGTTGGACGTCAATAAGGGATCGTCCAGTTGCTAGGAAGGGTCTTCCTAGAATGAGAGTAGCACTCTTGTGCTCCTCCATTTCCAGCACAACAAAGTCAGTGGGAAAGGCGAATGGCCCAACCCTGACAATCATGTCTTTAATCACGCCTGATGGGTATTTAGTGGAGCCATCAGCAAGTTGAAGACATATCCGGGTTGGTTTAACTTCTTCAGTTAAACCAAGCTTTCTGATAGTGGATGCAGGTATTAGGTTGATGCTTGCCCCAAGATCGCATAAAGCTGTCTTGGTGCAATCACCTTCTAATATGCATGGTATCAGAAAACTCCCAAGGTCTTTAAGCTTTTCAGGAAAGCTTTTCAGAATGACTGCACTGCATTCTTCAGTGAGGAGAACTCTTTCTGTTTCTCTCCACTCCTTTTTATGACTCAAGATCTCTTTCATGAACTTGGCATAAGAAGGTATTTGCTCAAGTGCCTCTGCAAATGGAATCTTTATTTCAAGAGTCCTTAGATAATCTGCAAAGCGAGCAAATTGCTTATCCTGCTCCTCTTTCCGGAGTTTTTGAGGATAAGGTATCTTGGCTTTATATTCCTCAACCTTAGTGGTTAAAGAAGCCTTTTTAGAGGGGTTGTTATCAGCACTTGTGTATGTCTGATCCCTCACTGGCAATTGAGTGCCAGAGTCAGAAGCTGGAGTGAAACTGGACGCCAGCTCCTTGTCTGCTTCTGGCGTCTGAACGCCAGAACTGTGCCCATTTTGGGCGTTCAACGCTGGATTCTGCCCTATTTGGGCGTTCAACGCCAGATTCTTGCCCATTTCTGGCGTTGAACGCCAATCCTGCCTTGTTTCTGGCGTTGAACGCCAGTTTTGGGCATGGTCTGGGCGTTCAGCGCCAACCTTCCACCAATTCTCTGGCGTTTTAGCGCCAGAATTATTTTTCCCTGGGCTCTTACTGTCCTCAGGTGAATCTTCGGTGGGTTGCTCATTTCTTGACTTTTTGATGCCTTGAGATGGGGTATTTAATGTTTTCCCACTTCTTAATTGAACTGCTCGGCATTCTTCTGCTATTTGCCTTGATAGCTGCTGCTTTGTTTGCTTAAACTGTTCGTCCATATGTATATTAGCTATCCTTGTCTCTTGTAGCCTGTCCTTGAATTCAGCTAGCTGCTTTGTTAGAAAATCCAATTGCTGATTGAATTCAGCAGCTTGTTTTACAGTACTGAATTCAACAGTTACTGTTTTAATCTCTTCATTCATGGAAGGGTTGCTGCTTAGGTACAGATGCTGATTCCTGGCAACTGTATCAATGAGCTCTTGAGCCTCTTCAATTGTCTTTCTCATATGGATAGATCCACCAGCTGAGTAATCTAGAGACATCTGAGCTCCTTCTGCAAGCCCATAGTAGAAGATGTCTAACTGAACCCACTCTAAAAACATTTCAGAGGGGCATTTTCGTAGCATCTCTCTGTATCTCTCCCAGGCATCATAAAGAGATTCATTATCTCCTTGTTTAAAGCCTTGGATGTCCAGCCTTAGCTGTGTCATCCTTTTTGGAGGGAAATATTGATTCAGAAATTTTTCTGTCAGCTGTTTCCATGTCCTTATGCTGGCCTTAGGTTGGTTATTTAACCACCTCTTAGCTTGATCTTTTACAGCAAATGGAAACAGTAATAGTCTGTAGACATCCTGATCTATTTCCTTATTATGTACTGTGTCAGTAATTTGTAAAAATTGTGCCAGAAACTCTGTAGGTTCTTCCTGTGGAAGACCGGAATACTGGCAGCTTTGCTGCACCATGATAATGAGCTGAGGATTCAACTCAAAGCTACTGACTCCAATGGAGGGTATGTAGATACTACTCCCATATGAAGCAGTAGAGGGGTTTGAATATGACCCCAGAGTCCTCCTGGACTGTTCATTTCCACTTAGATCCATGATGGAAAAAGGGAGATGATGTAAAATAGAAAAAAATATTTTTATTTATTTATTTATATATTTATTTCGAAAATGAAATAAATTAAAATAGAATAAATAAAAATTGAGTGAAGATTTTCGAAAAAACTGAGGAGAGAGAAAGTGGTTAGGAAGTTTTGAAAAAGATATGATGATTTTGAAAAAAAAGTTTTAAATTTTGAAATAAAATTCTAAATTTTATAAATATATTTCGAAAATTTGTTTTTTTTTTTTTTTTTTTTAGAGAGAAAAGATATTTTTGATTTTTAAGAGGAAAAAGAAAAACAATAAAATAGCACAAGATTTAAAATTTTTAGATCTAATGCTCCCTATTTTCGAAAATTTTGGAGGGGAAAACACCAAGGAATACCAAACTTAAAAATTTTAAGATCAAGTCACAAAGAAAATTCAAGAACACGAAGAAAGAACACCAAACTTAAAATTTTTAGAAAACCAAACCAAAATTTTCGAAAATCAAAGGGAAATCAACAAGAAAACACCAAACTTAGAGTTTGGCACAAATTTTAATAGAGAAAATATTATTTATGAAAAAGGTTTTAAAAAGAGTGTACCAAACTGCCACGGGGTTAGACTAACACTCTAGCCAATTGGGCAGTAAATGTAACACTTGTTTTAAAGAAGGATATTTTTAACCAAGAACAATAATAAGAGACTCTAAACCAAAAAGAAAAATTTTCCTAATCTAAGCAACAAAATAGTCCGTCAGTTGTTCAAACACGAACAATCCCCGGCAACGGCGCCAAAAACTTGGTGCACGAATTGTGAATCACACTTTTCACAACGCGTACCACTAACCAGCAAGTGCACTGGGTCGTCCAAGTAATACCTTAAGTGAGTAAGGGTCGAATCCCACGGAGATTGTTGGTTTGAAGCAATCTATGGTTATCTTGTAAATCTTAGTCAGGAAGTCAATTATGTTTATCAGTCGAATTGCGAATAACCAAGAGAGCATAAATAAAAGGTTACTTGTTGTGCAGTAATGGAGAATATGTTGGAGTTTTGGAGATGCTTTGTCTTCTGAATCTCTGCTTTCCTCTGTCTTCTGATTCACGCACGCATGTCCTCCTACGGCAAGCTGTGTGTTGGCGGATCACCGTTGTCAATGGCTACCTTCCATCCTTCCAGTGAAAACTATGCTCACGCGCTCTGTCACAGCACGGCTAATCACCGGTTGGTTTTCGATCCGGTTGGAATAGGATTTACTATCCTTTTGCGTCTGTCACCAACGCCCAGCCTTCAGGAGTTTGAAGATCGTCACAGTCGTTCAATTCTTGAATCCTACTCGGAATACCACAGACAAGGTTTAGACTTTCCGGACTCTCATGAATGCCGCCATCAGTTCTAGCTTATACCACGGAGATTCTGATTAAGAGATCTCAGAGATACTCATTCAATCGGATATAGAACGGAGGTGGTTGTCAGGCACATGTTCATGGTTTGAGGAAGGTGATGAATGTCACAGATCATCACCTTCATCACAGTTAAGCGCGAATGAACATCTTAGATAGGAGCAAGCGTATTTGAATGGAAAACAGAAATACTTGCATTAATTCATCAAGACACAGCAGAGCTCCTCACCCCCAACAATGGGGATTAGAGACTCATGCCATCAAAGAATACAAAGTTTAGATCTAAAATGTCATGAGATACAAAATAAGTCTCTAAAAGTTGTTTAAATACTAAACTAGTAGCCTAGGGTTACAAAATATGAGTAGACTATGATGGATGATGCAGAGATCCACTTCTGGGGGCCCACTTGGTGTGTGCTGGGCTGAGACTTAAACAATTCACGTGCAGAGGCCATTTGTGGAGTTGAACGCCAGTTTTTATGCCAGTTTCGGTGTTCAACTCCAGCTTTTGATCCTTTTCTGGCGCTGGACGCCAGAATTGGGCAGAGAACTGGCGTTGAACGCCAGTTTACGTCATCTATCCTTGTGCAAAGTACGGACTATTATATATTGCTGGAAAGCCCTGGATGTCTACTTTCCAACGCAATTGGAAGCATGCCATTTCGAGTCCTGTAGCTCCAGAAAATCCACTTTGAGTTCAGAGAGGTCAGAATCCAACAGCATCAGCAGTCCTTTTTCAGCCTGAATCAGATTTTTGCTCAGCTCCTTCAATTTCAGCCAGAAAAATACCTGAAATTACAGAAAAACACACGACTCATAGTAAAGTCCAGAAATATGAATTTTTCCTAAAAACTAATAAAAATAGACTAAAAACTAACTAAAACATACTCAAAACTATATGAAATTATCCCCAAAAAGCGTATAAAATATCCGCTCATCACTATTCCCCGGGAAACTGAAATCCCGGTGGAGGGGACCATACGTGATTACAAGTGTGTCACCATATGGTTATGTGGAGCTTCAAGATATTGATTCTGATAAGAAGTTCATTGTCAATGGACAAAGAATCAAGCATTATCTTGAAGGCAACATTGAGCAAGAATGCTCAAGGCTGAAGCTAGATTAAAAGCTCAGCAAGGTCCAGCTAAAGACAATAAAGAAGCGCTTGCTAGGAGGCAACCCAGCCATGGGGCAACAATCCTCTAAGCATTTTGCCCTATTTCTATTTTTATTTTTATTTGTTTATATAGAGTTCATTGATAACAAGGTAAATAATCATTTACAGAAGACCTCGGCACACACAACAGAGAAAAAGATCTCACTGGCAAGAAAACACCAGTAAAAGTGCATTTTGGGCGTTCAACGCCCAAAATGGGCATCCACTGGGCGCTGAACGCCAGTGATGGTAGCAGCTGGGCGTTCAACGCCAGAAAGGGGCACCCACTGGGCGTTGAACGCCAGTAATGGCAGCAGCTGGGTGTTGAACGCCCAGGAGAGCAGCAATTGGGCGCTGAACGCCCAAAACAGGCAGTGTTTAGGCGTTCAAGCGCCAGGAAGGCAGGGAGGAGCCAAATTCATTTTTTCCACACGTATTTCCATTTTAATTTCAAATTTTATGCTTCAATGCATGATTTTTACATGAACATGTCAAGAACCCTAATTTCTAAAATCCTTAATTTCTAAAAATCCATCCTTCCAAATTCAATCCAACTCTTTTCAAATATTTTTTGAAAACAAATCTATCGTTTTCACTCTAAAATCTTTTCAACTAATCTATATCTTTTTCAAATCTCCATATTATCTTTTTCAAAATTCATATTTATCTTTTTCAAAAATCTATCATATCTCTTCAAAATTAAACTATATCTTCTATCTTATCTTTTTCAACTCAATCTTCTTATCTTATCTTTTCCAATTTTTCGAAAACCCACCCCCCTATCCCTTTAAATTGGGGTTCGGCCTCCCTCCTCCTCCATCAACAATTGCACCTAGCTCTCCTTCTATCCCTCTCCTTTCTTTTCTTTTGCATGAGGACAAGCAAACCTCTAAGTTTGGTGTGTTTATCCGAGATCACTAAGATCATGGCTCCTAAAGGAAAACAACCCAATCCAAGAGGCAAGAAAGAGAGCGTTCCAAAACCACTTTGGAATCAAGGGAAGTTCTTATCTAAAGAACATTCAGACCATTATCTTAAAGTAATGGGTCTGAGATCAGTGATCCCGGAAGTTAGATTCGATCTGAAAGAAGATGAATATCCGGAGATCCAGGAGCAAATTCGAATCAGGAACTGGGAAGTCCTAGCTAATCCTGAAACGAAAGTGGGAAGGAACACGGTCCAGGAGTTCTATGCTAATATGTGGCAAACTGACAAGCAAAAACTATCTGGAACTGCATTCTATGAATTTCGGACCATGGTCAGAGGAAAGATTGTTCATACCACCCCTGAAAAGATCAGGGAGATCTTAAAGCAACCTCAGCTAAAGGATGATCCAGACTCCTTCAACAGGAGGATGATGAGAGCAGACATTGACCTGGATAAGATTCTAGAGGACATATGTATCCCTGGAGCCAGGTGGACCACCAACACAAAGGGTGTCCCAAATCAACTCAAGAGAGAGGATCTCAAACCAGTCGCCAGAGGATGGCTGGACTTCATTGGGCGTTCTCTGTTGCCCACTAGCAACCGTTCTGAAGTCACAGTTAAAAGAGCAGTGATGATCCATTGCATCATGATGGGGAAGGAAGTGGAGGTTCATCAGCTGATTTCAACTGAACTCTACAAAATTGCTAACAAAAATTCTAAAAAGGCCACGTTGGCTTATCCAAGCGTGATTTCTATGCTCTGCAAGGACGCTGGAGTAAGGATGGGAATAACTGAGTATATCCTAATTGAAAAGCCAATCACCAAAGCATCAATGGAAAAACAACAAGCACAAGAGGATCCCATCAAGAAGAGAGCACAGGAATTCCTCCCAGAGATCCCTCAATCTGAATACTGGGAGTATCTTGAGACGTGCGTTACCAAGATACGGGAAGCTATGGAGCAAATAATAAAAGAACAGAAGGAACACAGTCAAATGCTGACCTATATGTTTAAAGAACAAGAGGAGCAAGGGCGTGACTTAAGGGAATTAAAGCACCAAAAGCCTTCTCTTGTAGGACCAAGCACCCCAAGGATCAGAGGAACCCCCGTTCCCCCAGAATAAAGGTTGTTAATTTCCAATTTCTGCCTTAACTCTGTGACAGTGTCCTTATAGAAGTTTACCTTAGAAGTCATATAGTAGTAATTAGTATCTATTTTGATTTTATCTCCAATTAAGATATAGTTTATTTTTCTCATCATCAGCAAACATGAATAAAGTAGGAGATCTTTTGAATAAGAGGCAATAAAATTTCGAGTTTTAATAAGAGAAATTCTAATTAGTTAAATGTGGTGGCAATGCTTTCTGTCTTCTGAATGAATGCTTGAACAGTGCATATGTCTTTTGAATTTGTTGTTTAAGACTGTTAAATATGTTGGCTCTTGAAAGAATGATGAACATGAGACATGTTATTGATAAATCTGAAAAATCATAAAAATGATTCTTGAAGCAAGAAAAAGCAGCAAAGAACAAAGCTTGCAGAAAAAAAAAAGAGAGAAAGAAAAAGAAAAAGCAAGCAGAAAAAGCCAATAACCCTTAAAACCAAAAGGCAAGGGAAAATAAAAGGGATCCCAAGGCTTTGAGCATCAGTGGATAGGAGGGCCTAAAGGAATAAAATCCTGGTCTAAGCGGCTAAACCAAGCTGTCCCTAACCATGTGCTTGTGGCGTGAAGGTGTCAAGTGAAAACTTGAGACTGAGCGGTTAAAGTCAAGATCCAAAAGCTAAAAGAAGAGTGTGCTTAAGAACTCTGGACACCTCTAATTGGGGACTTTAGCAAAGCTGAGTCACAATCTGAAAAAGGTTCACCCAATTATGTGTTTGTGGCATTTATGTATCCGGTGGTAATACTGGAAAACAAAGTGCTTAGAGCCACGGCCAAGACTCATAAAAAAGCTGTGTTCAAGAATCATCACACTGAACTAAGAAAATCAATAACACTATCTAAATTCTAAGTTCCTATAGATGCCAATCACTCTGAGCTTCAGTGGATAAAGTGAGATGCCAAAACTATTCAGAAGCAAAAAGCTACTAGTCCCGCTCATCTAATTAGAATCTGAGCTTCAATCAAAAACTCTGAGATATTATTGCTTCTCAACCTATTAGTCTTCTATTTTATTTGTCTAGTTGCTTGAGGACAAGAAACAGTTTAAGTTTGGTGTTGTGATGAGCGGATATTTTATACGCTTTTTGAGGTTAATTTCATATAGTTTTGAGTATGTTTTAGTTATTTTTTAGTCTATTTTCATTAGTTTTTAGGAATAATTCATATTTCTGGACTTTACTATGAGTTGTGTGTTTTTATGTAATTTCAGGTATTTTTCTGGCTGAAATTGAGGGAGCTGAGCAAAAATCTGATTCAGGCTGAAAAAGGACTGCTGGTGCTGTTGGATTCTGACCTCCCTGCACTCAAAGTAGATTTTCTGGAGCTACAGAACTTGAAATGGCATGCTTCCAATTGCGTTGGAAAGTCGACATCCAGGGCTTTCCAGCAATATATAATAGTCTATACTTTGCACAAGGATAGACGACGTAAACTGGCGTTCAACGCCAGTTCTCTGCCCAATTCTGGCGTCCAGCGCCAGAAAAGGATCAAAAGCTAGAGTTGAACGCCCAAACTGGCACAAAAACTGGCGTTCAACTCCACAAATGGCCTCTGCACGTGACTCACTTAAATCTCAGCCCCAGAACACACCAAGTGGGCCCCAGAAGTGGATCTCTGCATCATCCATCATAGTCTACTCAATTTTTGTAAACCTAGGCTACTAGTTTAGTATTTAAACAACTTTTAGAAGACTTATTTCGGATCTCATGACATTATAGATCTAAACTTTGTATTCTCTGATGGCATGAGTCTCTAAACCCCATTGTTGGGGGTGAGGAGCTCTGCTGTGTCTTGATGAATTAATGCAAGTATTTCTGTTTTCCATTCAAACACACTTGTTCCTATCTAAGATGTTCATTCACGCTTAACTATGATGAAGGTGATGATCCGGGACATTCATCACCTTCCTCAAACCATGAACGTGTGCCTGACAACCACCTCCGTTCTATATCCGATTGAATGAGTATCTCTTAGATCTCTTAATCAGAATCTTCGTGGTATAAGCTAGAACTGATGGCGGCATTCATAAGAATCCGGAAAGTCTAAACCTTGTCTGTGGTATTTCGAGTAGGATTCAAGGATTGAATGACTGTGACGAGCTTCAAACTCCTGAAGGCTGGGCGTTAGTGACAGTCGCAAAAGGATAGTAAATCCTATTCCAACCGGATCGAGAACCAACCGGTGATTAGCCGTGCTGTGACAGAGTTCGTGAGCGTAGTTTTCACTGGAAGGATGGAAGGTAGCCATTGACAATGGTGATCCACCAACACACAGCTTGCCATAGAAGGACGTGCGTGCGTGAATTAGAAGACAGAAGAAAGCAGAGATTCAGAAGACAAAGCATCTCCAAAACTCCAACATATTCTCCATTACTGCATAACAAGTAACCTTTAATCCATGCTCTCTTGTTTATTTGAAATTCAACTGATAAACATAATTGACTTCCTGACTAAGATTTACAAGATAACCATAGATTGCTTCAAACCAACAATCTCCGTGGGATTCGACCCTTACTCACGTAAGGTATTACTTGGACGACCCAGTGCACTTGCTGGTTAGTGGTACGAGTTGTGAAAAGTGTGATTCACAATTTGTGCACAAGGTTGCCTCCTAACAAACACTTCTTTAAGATCACTCTCAGAATTTTGCCCTTTATAGTGAACTTTCTTCCTGTCTTTGCATGAATGAGCTCCACATGCTCTGAAGACAGGATATGACTCACTGCATGTGGTATGATTGGTTTCTTGGTGAAGACAACTCTCATACCAGGTGAGAGGCCTTCTGTGGGACTTTCTTGTCCCTCCAGCCTTTAGGTACTTTCTTCTTAGTACCTTTGTTCTTAGTGCCTGTTGATGCCTGCCCAACACCAAACTTAGAATTGGTGTTTGGGGGCTTAGTAATGCTTTGCACTAAAAGAGAGGGTTGGAACACTAAGTATTGCACAGTTATCTCTCTTTTCTCAGAGGGAGAGTTGGGGTGAGGCATCTTGAATAGGATGCGGTCTTCCCAAAACTGTAGATACAGCTCTCCCCTTGCCACATCAATGATAGCATTGGCGATGGCTAGGAAAGGTTTGCCAAGGATAACAGAGTCATCCTCATCTTCCCCAGTATCCAAATTGATATAGTTTGCAGGGATGTAGTGGTTTTCAACCTTCACCAAGACATCCTCTACTAAGCCATATGCTTTCTTTATTGACTTGTCTGCCATCTCTAATGAGATGTTTGCAGGTTGTACCAAAAAGATTCCCAACTTCTCCATTACAGAGAGGGGCATGAGGTTAATGCTTGAACCTAGGTCACATAAGGCTTTTTCAAAAGTAATGGTGCCAATGGTACAAGGAATCAAAAAGCGTCTGGGATCCAGAAGCTTTTGAGGTTGCCTCTGCTGAGCCAAGGCATTTAGCTCCTTGGTCAGCACTGGAGGTTCTTTCTCTAGGGTCTCAGTTCTGAATAGCTTGTCATTTAGCTTCATCAAAGCTCCTAGGTGTCGAGCAATTTGCTCTTCCCTAATGTCTTCATCGTTATCAGAGGATGAGTGTTCATCAGAACCCATGAATTGCATAAGTGCATTTAGTGGAACCTCTATGGTCTCTACATGACCCTTGGATCCCTTGAGTTCTTGGGTAGGGACATCCTCAATGGGCGTTGAACTCCCAGTATGGATCCCTTTATTGGTGTTCAACGCCAGCTCCTGTGGTGTTTTGGGCGTTGAACGCCCAGTAAGGTCTTCCTTACTGGCGTTCAACGCCAGTAATAGTGCTTAGTTGGGCGTTGAATGCCCAAGAGGGACCTCCTTCCTGGCGTTTAACACCAGTGGTGGTGTAAGTTTGGGCGTTGAACGCCCAATGGTGTGTACCTCACTGGCGTTCAACGCCAAGAGTGGCATATTCTTAGGCGTTGAATGCCCAATAAGGGCTTCCTTACTGGCGTTCAATGCCTGCCCTTCCTCCTCAGTTTTGGCCTTAACTTCTACAGTGATGGCCTTACAATCTTCTCTTAGATTAACTTCAGTGTTACTTGGAAGAGTGTTGAGACGAATCTCAGGGATTTTCTTGCTCAGTTGACCAACTTTTACCTCCAAACTTCTAATGGAGGACCTAGTTTCAGTTATGAAACTATGAGTGGTCTTTGAAAGTTCAGAGACTATGGTGGCTAAGTCAGAGATGCTCTGCCTAGAAGTCTCTGATTGTTGCTGAGAAGGTGGGAATGGTGGTCTGTTACCAAACCTGTTATGGTTTCTTCCACATTGATTATTATTGAAGCCTTGTTGAGGCTTTTGCTAATCCTTCCATGAAAGGTTAGGATGGTTCTTCCATGATGGGTTGTAGGTGTTTCCAAAGGGTTCTCCCATATAATTCACCTCCTGTGTCATGGGTTGTTCAGGTTCATAAGCTTCTCCTTCAGAGGAAGCTTCTTGAGTGCTGCGAGTTGTAGCTTGCAATCCAGTCACATGCTGGGAGATCATGTTGACCTATTGGGTCAAGATCTTATTCTGACCCAGTATGGCATTCAGAGTATTAATTTCAAGTACTCCTTTATTCTGAAGTACCCTATTACTCACAGGATTTCTCTTAGAAGTGTACATGAACTGGTTGTTTACAACCATGTCAATGAGTTCTCTTACCTCTTCAGCCGTTTTCTTCAAGTGGAGTGATCCACCAGCAGAGTTATCCAGTGACATCTTGGATATCTCAGAAAGGCCATCATAGATGATGTCTAGTGTGGTCTAGTCTGAGATCATGTTAGGAGGACATCTTCTGATAAGTTGCTTGTACCTCTACCAGGCTTCATAGAGGGATTCACCCTCTTTTTGTCTAAAGGTTTGAACTTCCACCCTAATTCTGCTCAACTTTTGGGGTGGAAAGAACTTGGTCAAGAATACATTGATAACCTTCTCGCATGTGTCAAGACTCTCTTTAGGTTGAGAATCTAACCACACTCTAGCTCTGTCTCTTATAGCAAAAGGAAAGAGCATAAGTTTATAGACCTTAGGACTCACTCCATTGGTCTTGACTGTGTCACATATCTGGAAGAAGTCAGAAAAGAATTCATTTGGATCATCCTGCGGAAGTCTATAGAATTGGCAGTTCTGTTGAACTAAGGTGACCAGTTGAGGTTTCAGCTCAAAGTTGGTGGCATTGATAGTACGGATGGATATGCTACGCCCATAGAAATCAGAATTGGGTGCAGTATAGGCTCCAAGAACCTTTCTTGCTTCTCCTCCACCATTAGCATTATCTATCATGTCTGTATTTCTTGTTTCTTGTTTGAAGAATTCTGTGAGGTTCCCTACAGAGTGTTGTGCTCTAACTTATTGTAGGCGACTCCTTAGGATCAAAGAGAGGTCCTTTGTCTCTGTTTCTGGTCATAAACAAGAAAACAAAAACAAGAAAGGAGAAGAATAGGAGCTCTATGTTCAAGAACAGAGGACTCCCTGTGAGATGTGAAGAAGAAAGAAGAGAAGAATGATGATAGAGAAGATGAAGAAAGAATTCGGCTAGAGAAGGAGAAGAATTCGAAAATTAGAAGTGAAACTATAATTAAAATATTTTTGTCTTTATTTTAATTATTTATTGAATACGAAAATAAAGGTTAATGAACTTAAAAAGATTTGAAATTAGATGATGATTTTCGAAAAAGAAGAAAGAGAAATAGAGAAGATATTTTCGAAAATTAGAAAGAGAAGAAGTAGTTAGGAAATTTTGAAAAAGAAGAAAGAGTAAACAAGTAACTAATTAAAAAAGATTTTAAAACAAGATAAGATAAAAGATTACAAAAGATGTGAATTCAAAATTTGAAATTTGAAAAGAATAAGATAGAAATTGAAAAGAGATTTGAAAAGATTTGAAAGAGATAAGATTTGAAATTTAATTTTTGAAAAGATTTTATTTTGAAATTTAAAACTCAAGATAAGATAAGATAATGATTTTGAAATTAAAATTTGAAAATTTTTTGAAAATTTCAAAAATTAAGGTAAAAAGATAGAAAAGATATTTTTTTTGATTTTTTTGAATTAATGAAGAGAAAAACAACCAAAAGACACCAAACTTAAAATTTTTAGATCTAAGACACTTAGTTTTTGAAAATTCAAAGAGAAAAACACAAAGAGACACCAAACTTAAAAATTTTAAGATCAAAACAAAAATAAAAACAAGAACACTTTGAAGATCAAGAAGAATACCAAGAACAAAACTCTAAGAATTAAAAGAAAACAAGAACATTCAAAGGACACCAAACTTAAAAATTTTGAAAACCAAAGATACAAATTTCGAAAACTTTTAAAAGAAAAGACACAAGAAGATACCAAACTTAAAGATTGACACAAGATACAAACAAAAGACACTAATTTTGAAAATTTTGGGAAAGAAAGACAAGAAATTTCAAAAATTCAACAAGAACAAGAATAAAAGACTCAAACAAAATTAAAAACAATACCTAATCTAAGCAAGAAAATAATTCGTTAGTTTGTTCAAACTCGAACAATCCCCGGCAACGGCGCTAAAAACTCGGTGGATGGAATTACGCTTCGCACAACTAAACCAGCAAGTGCACTGGGTCATCCAAGTAATACCTGAGTGAGACAGGGTCGATCCCATGAGGATTGCGATTTGAATTAAGCTATGGTTATCTTGTAGATCTTAGTCAGGCGAATAGAAAAGTTGTTTGTTTGTTTAAAGTGCATAAAAGTAAAATAAGAATGAAATTACTTAAATTGAGTGAAACTAGTGATAACAATATGGTTAAGGATTCGGAGACGCTTTGCTCTTCTGGATCAATTCGGTCTTACTGTCTACTACAACTATGAATGATTTCTTCTATGGCAGGCTGTGTGTGATCAACGCCTTTCTTGAGAGGTTGGTGATTCTCCTCTAGTGCTGAACCCCAGGGTTAGTGCGGATCTAGTCTGATTGAGGGTGAAGCTCCTATGGTTCATTCCCCTTGATGATCCTATTCAAAATGCCACAGACAAGGTCAAATCTTCCGGATCAGGGAATGTTGCGCCTTGTGATTCTAGCCTTTACCATAAAAACTCTAATCTCCCCGTGCTTCGGCTAAACTGGTGTCTCGAGAAGTCTCCAATGATGTCGTGGATTAGCCATCTAAGAGATGTATGATCAAGCTAGTGGTTCATTATTGTACGACAAAAGACTCACTCCGAACCCATGTAGAATGAGATAACCTTGTGCCGGTTCAATGCATTCATAAGGATGAGGAACGAAGATACATCTTAGAATAGAATCAAAGCACAAATTGAGAATAGAACAGTAGTACTTTTATTAATCCAGAAAACTCAACAGAGCTCCTAGCCTCAACCTAGGAGGTTTAGTGACTCATACTAATAGAAAGACACAATGGAATTCGAAATATGCCAGAAGAGATCGAAGGTCCTTAAACAAGGGTGATATTCTCCTTTAAATACTAATCTAATAACTAAGGAATACATAAGAAGGGTAAAACAGTCATTTAGTGTGAAAATCCACTTCAGGAGGCCACTTGGTGAGTGTTTGGGCTGAGCCTTGAGTATCTCCACGAGCTAAGGTGGCTCCTTGGCGTTGAACGCTGATGAATCCACATTTCATGGATTTATTTGCTTTAATTAGGTGGATTTCATTGACTTTTCTTGCATTTATCCATTGAAATAGCATAGTTTCATGATGTCTTCCTAATTTGTGCTCTTTAGGCTTTTTTATTACTAAATTTTTTCACTTTGATCCCATTTGGTACCTTGATGTATTTGTCAAGTGATTTCAGGTTTTCAAGGCAAGTTTTGATTGAAGAAGTGAAGAAAGAGCATCCATAAGGGGAGAAATCATGAAGAAAATGGAATTTGGAAGCTACTGCAAAGATGCGTACACACAGTGATGCGTGCGTACGCACAACAGTGACTTCGTGCAAAGATGCGTACGCACCAAATTTCTTGCGTATGCATGATGTGAATTTTGCGCAACTATGCGTACGCACTGTAGGTCGTGCATACGCACCGTAGGTCGTGCGTACGCACAACTGCATGCACGTGAGGTCATTAAGTGCAAATCACTGGGGGCGATTTTTGGGCTTCCAAAGCCCAATCCAGCTCATTTCCGAAGCTATTTCAAGCCAAATTGAAGAAGTATGAAAGGGGGAGCACTTAGGTTTAGGTTTTTATATGATTTTGCTTAGTTTTTCTAGAGAGAGAAGCTCCTCCTTCTCTCTAGAATTAGGGTTTTTAGTTTAATTTTCTTGTAATTTCTGGTTTTAATTCTTGTTTTCATCTAGTTTCTTCTACATTTCTTTGTTCTATTGTCCTAATTTCCTTATGTTATCTTGTTAATTTCTCATTTTTGTCACTTTTATGTTTATGCACACTTTTGTTATTTTAATTTACATTTAATGCAATTTATATTTTCATGTCATTTATTGCTTTATTGAGTTGCTATCTTTACTTTTCTTGCTTGGTAGTTGTAACATTTATTATTTCTTGTCATTTTACCATGCTTTATTTTCGTGCCTCCCAAGTGTTTGATAAAATGCTTGTGTTTTTAGTTTAGTTTTTCACACTCTTGGTTAAGAAATTGGATGTTTGGGTGGAATTGAGTTGTCGATGTCCATTCCGCATTGTGTGAGAACGGTTAATTGGTTTGGTTTCCATTGACGCTAGTCTTTCACTAAGTAATTAGTGAGTTGACTAGGACTTATGGATTGAGATCAATTATGCCCTTTTGACTTTTCTCAAGTAGGATTGACTAATTGGGATTAATTCCACATAATTGCCATGCTTGTGGTCCATAACTAGGATAGGAATCCTAAATTCCCCAATTCTCAATAAGAGCCCTTTTTAGCTTTAAATTCTATTTTCATTGCTTTTACTTGCTTTCCATTTAATTACTTGCATGCTTATTTAATTTCTTGAACTTTACATTTCTTGCATATCTTGTCATCCAATCCCCATTTCCTCTCATAGCCAATAATATGACATTTCATTGCAACTTCTAGGGAAGACGACGCGAGGTTTAATTACTCCCGGCTATTTTGTATTGGATTTAATATTTGATCTTGAAAATTCATTGTTGCTTTGGACTATGCTACCAATGAATTGATTCTTATTTTAATTGATTCCAAACTATACAAGAATTCTCTCATCAAATGCCTACTTGGGGGGTCCTTCTTGGGCATTGGAACACTGGCTACTCCATTGTGGGCGTTGAATGCCTGGACTGGGGTAGATGGCTAGCGTTGAATGCCAGTTTTGGGCCTTCTATTCTAAAGCAAATCATGGACTATTATATATTTCTGGAAATCCCTAGATGTTAGCTTTCCATAGCCGTTAAGAACGTTCCATTTGGATTTTTGTAGCCCCAGAAAAGCTCTTTCGAGTGCATGGAGGTCAGATCCTGACAGCATCTGCAGTACTTTCTCTGCCTCTGAATTAGACTTTTGCTCCAGCTTCTCAATTTCAGCCAGAAAATACTTGAAATTACATAAAAATATACAAACTCAAAGTAGAATCCAAAAATGTGAATTTTACACTAAAAGCTATGAAAATATAATAAAACTTAAATAAAACATGCTAAAAACTGTATGAAAATGATGCCAAAAAGTGTATAAAATATCTGCTCATCACTTATCTTCAGTATGCCTAAATGAATCACATGTCTACTTGCTCTTTGATTACTTGCTATATATGTATATTACTTGTACTTTACTTGTATTCATTATCTGTGTCTTTTGCTGGGATTGAAGAGGCTCGGTAGGTGGTGGCCATGGGATCACACGGAGGGTAGGTTGGTGAAGGCTGTGGGACAGTGGTGATTAGTATTAGTTAGAAATCCCTTAAGTAGATTCCCTATTTATGGTTTAAGTTCTTTATTTATTTATTTTTGTTAAGCTTGAATATCCGTATCGAAGTGAAGTTCTAGGATTGCCTTCGTCGTCTCGGAACCTTCCATCTTATTATTGGGTACTGTTACCATACTAAGAACATATGGCTCTCATACCATATGTTGTTGTTCATTTTCAGATGCCGGTCGTAATTTACCTCGGTGAAATTTCGGACATGGTGACAGAGCGGAGTATACTTTCTCTTACCTTTTTATCTTAGACTTTATGGCCTTAGAGGCTTGATTTGAGAGATAAGTTGTACAAGCTTTTTTAAACTTCCAAAAACTCTGTTGTATTCAGTTTGACTAGCTAGCCTAAACTCTGCAGGTTGTGACTAGTCCTCTTTTGTATATATATATATATATATATATATATATATATATATTTTGTTTAATTTTATTATCACCTTGTGTATCCTGGACTTATCTACAAGGTCTTATACATATATTATGTCTTGTTCTGTCCGTGCTTGCGTGTTTAGTTATCGTGTGTGAACGCTTCGCGTTTCGTAATTTCGCTTTACGCGACTTTGAGTTTTATTCCTTCATCAAGCTTCTAGTTATATAAATTTTTGGACATATGTTATATATTATAAGCTTTAGAACTATCGTGGCACTTTGTTATTCTTTGCTTTACGGCTAGAGGTAAGGCTTAGGGTAACGGCATGTTACAAATAGAAAGCATTTAGTACAGTTGCATGCATATAGATAGTTTCATTCAATAAGTTATTTCCCCTTTGATCTTTCTCCTTGTTTGTGATTAGCATGAGGACATGCTATTGTTTAAGTGTGGAAAAATTGATAGGTCCATATTTGATGGTAATTTTTGGCTTGAATTGAGTGGGGATTTCTTCACATAAACCTACATTTATTCACTTGAATAGCATACTTTTGTGATTTCTCTCTAAATCGTGCCTAAATTTGAAAACATCTTTTTTATGCTTCAATTAATCCACTTTATTCCACTTTTATTACATTCGATGCCGTGATATGTTTTGTTGAATGATTTCAGATCCAATAGGTAACGATGGCTAGGTAGAAGTGGAAGGAAGCATGCAAAATTGGATATTTCATGAAGAAAACAATGGAGAAGCACACACTCTAGTGTGCATACGCACACCTTTCTACGCGTACGCCCAAGTGACAAATCAGCTAGTGTGCGAACGCACACAACCCTGTGCATACGCACAAGTCCTGACGCGTGACTTCATTAAAAAGACACGTGACTCGTGATTTTTGGGGCCTCTTGGCCTAATGTTGGAGTTCCTGAAGCTGATTTGGAGGCTATATCAAAGGGGCAACATGGCATATGAAAGGAAAGCACCATTACACACCATATTAGAGAGTTTTAGTTAGGTTTAGGTTAGTTTTAGAAAACACTCTCTTAGGTCTTATTTGGGTTTATAGTAGAATTTGCCAATTTACAATTTTGATCTTGGATTTTTTCTTGCCTTCATTGTAAGTAATCTTTAACCTTCTCTTTAATTACACTACTCTTGCCATATTTTCTTATAACTGAAATTACTTTGTTAATATATCCAATTTTTATTTCTTTAGTCTTTTGTTGATGTTTTTGATGTTTTACGATATATATATATATATATATATATATATATATATATATATATATATATATATATATATATATATATATATATGTTTGATTGAGTTTCTATTGTTGATTTTGTGCATAGTTTGGTTATAGTTTTCATTCTCTTTTGCAATTTACTATGTTTTGTTTTTATGCTCACCAAGTATTTGTGAAAATGCCAATTATGGATTTTGAGTAGATTTTCACCCTTTGCCTTGGGAAATGAGTTCCTAGGATACTAGAGTCACGATGTCCGACATTTAGTGGTAATTTTTTGGGTTGTTAGTTGCTCTTGTGTCCACTAACACTAGTATTTTATTAAATTAATTAGTAAGTTAGCTAGGATTTGTTGATTAAGGTCAGTTATGCTCTCTTAACTTACTCCTCGATGTTAGGGGTTGACGAAGTGAGATTATCTCATTGTAATTGCCATAGTTGTGGTAACGACAAGGATAGGATTCCTTCATTCTCATTTCCAAGTTAAGGCTCTTTTATACATTGCACTCCATTTTTACTAGTTTTGATCATGTTTTCTTCCAATTTGCATTAATTATCTTTTGATCCATTGCTAGTTCATTTATTCTTTAGTTCTTTTTTTTTAATTTCCATTTCTTGAAATCCATTTCACAACCAAGAGTGTGCACACCTAATTGCTAGTCAGAGGGAAGACGAATCGGGATTCAGAAACTCTCGGTTTATATTTATTTTCATTATGACAATCTTAATTTAATCTTTCGTGTGAGGATCCATTGCCGGTTTGGACTATGCTTACAACGAAGCACTCATTTTCTATCGATAAATTTCTAAGCCGACACTAATTCCTCTGTCAGTATGCATGTTATCAGTTATGAGTATAAAGGGGTGGTTTGCAAATAAAGAGGCGTGAAACTAAATGATAAGAAAGCAAAACTAATAAATAAAGAATTATAAATGCTAAAAGTCACTCCTGGTAAGGATTGAGAATCAAAGCTTCCTTTTCAAGTCATTGACCACGAACATGGTGATTGTCTAGAGTTAATCCTATTTGGCCATCTCCAACATAGGAAGTAAGTCAAATAGGCATAGTCAGTCTTAATCCATAGGTCTCACTCTTCAATGGAAACAAGAACAACTAACAACCCTCAATCACCAATCAATATTGGATATCAGAGACATCAAGGTCACTTTCATTACTCAATTCCAAGCCAAGAGTGTAGAAATCTAATTTAAAACAAAGAGAGACATTTCTACAAACACTTGGAAGGTATAAAATGATAGCATAGTAAAATAACAAGAATTAATAAAAATATAAGACTAACAATTGCAACATAACAATAACAATAATTAAAGAGATCAACAATGATCAAGAAAATATAAATTGCATTAAAGAAAATCAACATCAACAAGAGTTCATGTAACATAAAAGTGACCAAATAAAAGAAATAACATGTAAAACTAAGAGAACAAAGATGCAATAACAAGAATTTGCAAGGAAACTCAATCAAAACAAGCAACAAAACCTAAGTTTGAGAGGAATTAACTAAATCTATCCTAATTTTAGAGAGAAGAGAGAGCTTCTCTCTCTAGAATATAACCTAAAATATGTTACTAAACTAAACCTAATTACTCTCCCCTTGACCCTCCTTGAATATTGCATGAAATACTTCAGAAATGAGTTGGATTTGGGCTTGAGAGGGGCCAGAAATCGCCACGTCGCGCGTACGCACAAGACTTGAAGTTTGGAAAAAACAGGGGTCTCGCTTTCGCGACCCTCTGCTTGCGTACGTGAGGAGCATAGCCCGTAACATATGCTCGCGTCACATGCCACTGATGAGCGGATATTTTATACACTTTTTGACATCATTTTCATATAATTTTTAGCATGTTTTGTTCAAGTTTCATTATATTTTCATAGGTTTTATTGAAAATTCATATTTTTAGATTCTACTTTGAGTTTGTGTGTTTTTATAAAATTTTAGGTATTTTCTGGTTGAAATTGAAGAGTTGGAGCAAAAGTCTGATTCGGAGACAGAGAAAGCACTGCAGATGTTGTCAAGATCTAACCTCCATGCACTTGAAGGAGCTTTTCTGGAGCTACAGACATCCAAATAGAGAATTCTCAATGGCTTTGGAAAGCTAACATCCAGGGCTTTCCAGAATTATGTAATAGTCTATGCTTTGCTTCAGAGATGAAGTCCCAAAACTGGCGTTCAACTCCAGCCATCTACCATAGTCCTGGGGTCTAACACCCACAGAGAGGTGGCCAGCGTCCAACGCCCAGAAGGGGGCCCCTTGCCAGTGTTCAATGCACCTAGGGAGTCCTAGCACGTGGATCTCACTTAAGCTTAGCCCAAACACTCAACATCTAGGCCCCGGAAGTGTATTTTCGTACTACAAACCTAAGCCTATCATATTTCTGTAATTCTTAGTCATTAGATTAGTATAAATATAACAAACATCACTATTATTAAGAACTTTTTTATGTTTGCCCATTCAAACCTTTCACTGTATTTTTCTATCAGTATGAGTCACTCAACCTCCTAGGTTAAGGTTAGGAGCTCTGCTATGTTTTATGGATTAATAAAAGTGTTACTGTTCTATTTCAATTCGTGTTTGATTCTCTCCTAAGATGTATCTTCGTACTTCAACCTTTTGAATGAGTTGAACTGGCACAAGGTTATCTCTATTCTACGTGGGTTCAGCGAGCGTCTTTCATCAGATATCAATGAACCACTAGCTTGACTATGCATCTCTTAGACGGCTAATCCACCACTTCATTGGAGACTTCTCGAGACATCAGTTCAGTTGAGGTACGGGGAGATTAGGGTCTTTGTGGTAAAGGCTAGAACCAATGCGTAGCATTCTCTGATCCGGAAGATTCAACCTTGTCTGTGGCATTTTGAGTAGCATTACTAAGGGAATGAACTGTAGGAGCTTGACCCTCATTCAGACTGGATGCACACTAAACCTGGTGTTCATCCTAGAGGAAGATTGGCGACTACTCAAACCAGCGTTGATCACATACAGGCTGCTATAGAAGAAATCATTCACAATTGGAGTAGACAGTGACAAAGTATTGATCCAGAAGAACAAAGCATCTCCGAAGCGTTAACCATCTTCTTATCATTGCATTCACCATCAACTGGGTAACGTTTTATTAATTTTACTTTTATGCGTTCAAACAAACAACCAACTTTTCTATCCGCCTGACTAAGAAATACAGAATAACCACTATTTGATCCAAGCCGACAATCCTCGTGGGATCGATCCTGACTCACCTCAGGTATTACTTGGATGACCCATTGCACTTGCTGGTTCAGTTGTACGGAGTGTGGGAATTCGTGCACCATTCACCTTTCGCTATGCACCCTGGAAAAACTGGACCTCTCGCGTACGCGGCACTCGTTCGCGTACACGAGCATCTCAACTCGAAAACATTGCTCGAATCGCGTGCCATGAAGTCGTGTACGCAACCAGGAAAAATTCTTGCCTGCGTACGCATTACGCAACACACACCTCATGTACGCGAACCCCCTGGACAGTCTCCAATGGTCATGTCGCGTGTGTTCCTCGCGTACGCATGCTAAGTCCATAATTTTTAGTTTTGTACACCCAACTTTGATCGCGCATAACTTTCTCGTTTTAAAATATTTTTCCTCAGTTCTTCGAACGGCTTAAATATCTTGGACCAAATTTTCTTTCTAAACAAGTTTGATACAAATCAGGGGTCCAGAGATTAGGTTATGCTTCGCTAAAATTGGTCAAAATCAGGGTTTTCATAAAACTTTACAAAACCTCCATTTTCAAAATCTACCAATTCCAAACCTTTTAAAACCAACCGAAACCTTTATCAATTCAACATTAACCCTTCCCAATACGTATTTCCACCTTTTTCATTCAATTCCACAACCTACCAATTCCCCACTCTCATCAATCACACATTCAATATTTCAAATTCAACAATATTCAATACTTCAAGTTCTAACAATGCTCAACTTAATCAGCTATTATACATACCAATCAATATCACATACAAATTACATACTTCATCAACAAGTACATCATTCAAAATCTCCAAGGCCATTAACCACATACATAATAATCATTCTCAACCAACAATAACATCACAATTCATTTCCTATCTTAGGGTCACTAGCCTAAGTTTTCACAATACATTATATTTTAGATACGAGAAACCGAAACCATACCTTGGCCGATTCCCTGATAAACCCGAAACACCTCTAATTTACCTTTTCCTCAAACTTTCAAGACTTCAACACCTCCTAAACAAAATTTTCAGCACAAATTCCACTCCAAGCTTTCCAAGGCCTCAATCAAGCTCCAAACCACACACATATTTATTACATAATATACATCATTAACATCCATAGATATAAACTCAATACCTAATCACATAAACTCAATGAATTCCCTTATGGGATGAGGGTTCTTACCGTACGTGCCTTAAGCAAACCAAAGCCCGCTAGCTCATCAAATTAGATTGACCCTAGAACATCAAATTAATCAAAATCTCAACCTCAAAAGTCTTTGAATTTCAAAAATTAGGGGAAGAAGAAACTAAAAGTGAGATGGAGAGTTCCTCACCTCATAAAGCACTAGGCTTTGTAGAGCTTGCCGCCGCGGTCGCGTGCCATAAGCAGTGCGGTGATCGGAGCTCAAAGCGAAAAATTATGTTGGATTGAAACTCAACTAAGGGTTTGCTTCTTCTTTCTCCACCCTTCAATGTTTTCCAGCGTGTTTAGCTTATGGGAAAGGAAGAAGAGTTGAGCTCTTTTGTTTTAATGAAGCTTGGGTTGGGCCTTAGGCCCAATATGGGCCCGGTTTGCCCGGTTTGGCCCGTTCGGCCCAATCTTTGGCCGAATTCTTTAAAATTAGTATCAAAATTCTTGTTTTAATTTAATCTATCACATTAAACTATAAAATTCAATTTTCTAATTTTCTAGAACGAATATTAATTTATGAGTTAATCATTTATTAATTATTCGGGTTATACAACAATCTGAACACCCAAAAAATTACTAAAACACTACTAAACTTTATTAAACATAGGTTTAATTACTCTGCTAGTCCCTATAGTTTTGCAAAATTTTTAATTAGGTCCCTATACTTTTTTTTTCTTTTAATTAAATCCTTGCACCAAATTTTTTTTAATTGGGGGCCCTACACTTTTTTTTTCCTTTTATTTAGGTCCATGTACTAATTCTTTTTTTTTTAGTTGGATCCTTATAAAATTAAGCCAAATACTACTAATAAGGACTTAATTGAAAAAAAAATTGGTGCAGGTACCCAATTAAAAAGAAAAAAATTATAGGAACTTAATTGAAAATTTCACAAAACTATAGGACTAATAGAGTAATTAAACCTTAAACATATTAGACAACCAACTAAACCTAAAAAAACTAATAGAAAATAGAATTTAAACTTATTTACCAATATTTATAAAAGAAAAAAGTGAAAAGATGTTAGCATGGTGGGGTGTCTCCCACCTAGCACTTTTGTTTATTGTCCTTAAGTTGGACAATTCATGAGATTCTTGTCAAGGTGGCTTATGCTTGAACTCTTCCTTGAATCCCCACCAATGTTTGTATTTCCAATAGCCTCCAGGATCCCAAGTTGTGCGCACCAAGCTCTCAAGTAAATTCAAACAAGTGACAAGATCCTAAAGTTGTTGTTTCCAAAGTTGTATTCTGGAGTCCCAAATCTTGTTTCTGCACTCGTCTTCTAGTTGATCTTCAAAATTCCATCTGGGTGACAAACATTACGAATTCTCATTCAAGCACCAAATCATCCTTCTAAACCCAAGCAATTAAGCTCTACGCGAACCTTTGAATTTCAACTTTGAGCTTTTAACCATAATGAACCTTGAGTGATATTTCCAATTGCTAACCATCTCCCTTTTGCTCGTGATTTCACAAAGGGCTCTAAGCTGACCATCCATCTCAAGCAAACCATATTCAAGCAGAATAAGAAAGCTAAGAGATATAAAGTTTACCCACTTGAATGAAAGAATAGATCGTGATGGCTAAAGGGTAGATGTTTCCAACGGTCATGACAAGGCAATTTTCACTCCCATCCATCCTTTTGGTGGGACTTCAACCACTTCACAAGCTTCTTCAAATTCAATTTCTTCCTCAACAATTTCTTCTAACTCTTTCCCATCACTCAAGTCATAAGCCGGAGGTAATATAAAATATAACAACCCGATTTTTTGAAAATTAAATGAGTTATTCATGATTTATTATTTTATTTAAAGAAAATTATTTTTCTAAAAGTAATTAAATTAAATTTCAAAATACTTTGTGTTTAAAATCTATTAGAATTTTTAAATATTTTTAATTATAATGAGATATTTTAAGAAAGATAAAAGAATTATTATTATTATTATTATTATTATTATTATTATTATTATTATTATTATTATTATTATTATTATTATTATTACAACTTGGTTTCAACTAGCCGAAACCATTAAGGGGAACAAAGTAAAAGAGATTGAAAATGTGTAATGCATATATACATATATAATAATGACACATGTTTTCTTTACTTTATTATCCTTGGCACCTATAACATCTTAACACCACAAACTCCTCATTCATCCCCATTAGTCTCTAATCACCATCATCCAATCTTATTAAAGAGAAAGAAACTGTGAGTGAGGGAAGAAAGAAACTGTGGCACCATTGAGCTTTTGAGCTCGATTTCTTGAGATCTGTAAGTCTAATAAAAAATCCAATCCAATAAAATTGTTCATATCCTCCTTCTCTACACATTGGTGTCACTTTTGTCCGATAGAAATTGATGGTGGAGTACTCCCACTCCCTTGAAGTTTGGCCCTTTGGTGTTCTTGGCGGAGGAATCGATTTCTAACATTTTCTTCTTCGGTAGCTCGATCAAAAAGCATCTCCGGAGCCTCAATTATTTTGATTTCGTATGAAGGTAGGATTACGGTAAATTATCACCGATTAAGTTGTATTTAACAGGTGAAGTTGATGTTTGAATTAATTCTTGTTAGAATTTGGTTGAATTTTCTTGATTTTAATGTTGAACTTTTATGGAATCTTGGTGATTTGGTAAGTGTGTGTCTTGGCCAGACTTGGGATAGTGGAATCATTGCTTTGATGATGAAATTTGGGCCGTTTTATTGTCTATTATTGAGTAGAATTTGATGAGGTTCAATGACTAAGTGATTATATAAAAGTTACGAAGAATCGGTAATCGAAAAACTGGAAAACGGAGTTATATATGAAGTGGAATTCTTATGAGAAAGTAATTAATAAAAGTTTAAAAATAACGTTTTATAAACTAAGTTTTAAAAGAAGATTATAAATATTATTTTAAATACTTCTTTAAAATTACTCATTTATGTTAAAATAAATTATTAAGATATTATCTTGTAAGAATATCATAATGTGTATTATTAATGATAAAGCAAGCAAGCAGAGTAATCTTGAAAGCTTTAGAGAACGCAGACTTAATTAAAGAACTTTATAATTCGTTTCCATAAGACACTTAGGGAAAGGTGAGGGAATACTGTGAAGATAATTTATATTGTAGAATGATAAGAAAGAAAAGAAAGAAAGAATGAAAAGAAAAGGAGATAACTAGAGATATTATTTGGCACTAAGAACGAGGTGAGATGATTGTTTACCTACTGAAAACGAGCAGAGATATGGTGGTGAGTCCACCGAGATTTGCTTTTCAAAGATACATCGGCCAATCCAGGGGATGGTCGTACCTGTAAGAGAGAGGTTGCTTACAGAGGTTATCAATATATACATTGGCTAGCGAGAGCCTCACCTGTACAACCGAGGTTACTTACAGAGGTTATGTTTGCATACATTGGCCGAAGAGAGTCACACCTGTAAGACAGAGGTTGCTTACAGAGGTTATGGCACTGGAAGCCAAACTCAGACAAAGGGTGCTGAGTTATGTCGGAATATAATTTAAAGAGAATAAAGGAATTTAAAGAATACAAGAAACTAAAGAACCTCTACCATATGAGAGCAGAGAACATAAGAGAAAGGAAAGTATTAATTAAAAGATTGTCTGCCACAGGAAAACAGATACGACTTTGCTTGGGCCTTAGTGGAAAATGTATAGCTGGGATGCCTACACACTGAGAATTGTTTCTAGATATAAGCATATTGAAATACATTTAAAAGTCACACTGTGTGCGGCCTGGCCGTAAGAATTATATGCACACTGTATGCATCTGGAAAGCCATATCCGGGACTTGTGCCCGGGTAATGTTGGGAGCAGGTAGGCAATCGACACATGAGCTCGTGGCCTGCATAAGATAGACATTCATCATACTTGTTTCTGCATACTTCTCTATGATATGTGTTTCTGTGACTGTATGTGTTTCTCTGTATCTCAGGTTTGTTAAAGTTGTTTGTATTATGAGGTTTGTTGCTATTGGCCATCTGTTGAAGATTGTAGGTATTCTGTTGTCGAATTTCTGTGTAACAAATAAAAAAATGAATATAACTATACACCCTGACCCTACTAAGAACTCCCCAGTTCTTACCCCCTATTTCCACCCCCTTTAAGCTACAGGTGCGAAGGTTTAGTGCGAAGCAACAAGAGCATAGAAGATTATGTTTACAAGTTGAGTTGTTAGATTTTATTTTCCCTAAATTTTTTATTGTTTGATTTTTAGAGGGGTAGGACTTGTATTTGAGGATCTTTGAATAAGTCTATGTATATAATGCTGTGTGGATATACATATTTTTGTGATTAAATGGTTTAAAGTATAGACTCTTTTTTTTCTTGATTAAAACTTCGGTTCGTATTCGTGAAGGCTCAATATTAAATCGGGATAGTATAAAATAAGAAAGTTTATAGGTAAGTAACGCTTGGACTTTTAGTACGATCATAAGGTGCTAAAAGTTAGAGTGTTACTGATGAGCGGATATTTTATACGCTTTTTGGCATCATTTTCATATTGTTTTTATTATGTTTGGTTTAAGTTTTATTATATTTTCATAGGTGATAAACCCCAATTTTGTGGTTTATCTTGTGCTTAATTTGGGGATTTTATCAATTTTTTCTCACATTTATTCAATGAAATAGCAGGATTTTGTGAATCTCTCCTAATTTGTGCTTAAGAGTGAAAACGTGCTTTTTAGGCCTTAAAATAGCTAAATTTAATTCACTTTAATTTCATTCGATGCATTGATGTGTTTGTTGAGTGATTTCAGATTCATAAGGCAAGTATTGGATGGAAGAAGTGAAGAGAAAATCATGCAAAGTGGAGAATTCATGAAGAGATGAGGATTTGCTGAACTGAAAGCCATGCACACGCGTCAGCCACGCGTACGCGTGAGAAGGAGATTTGCCAGCGACACGCATGCATCACCCACGCGCACGTGTAACGAGAGGCACGTGACTCACTTAAACTGAATTCGCTGGGTGCAATTTCTGAGCTTTCCAGGTCTAAATCCAACTCATTTCTAAGGCTATTTCATGCAGAATTCAAGGGAGAACAAGGGGGAGCAATTAGTTTTAGGTTAGCATCATGTAGTTAGTTTTACAGAGAGAGAAGCTCCCTCTTCTCTCTAGAATTAGGGTTCTTAGGTTAATTTTCATCTTAGATATACGTTTAATTTCTTGTTCTCATCTTGTTTCTTTTACATTTTCACACTCTAGTAGTTTAATTTCCTAGTCTCTTTTGCTATATCTCCTTTTTTATGCCTCTTTTTATGTTTATGAACTATTGTTGGATTTGGATTTTCTTTAATGCATTTTGATGTTTGATGTTCTTTTATTGTTGATTTGAGTTGTTATTGTTATTTTCTTGCAATTGGTAGTTGTAGAATTTATCTTTCCTTGCAATTTATTATGCTTTCCTTTTATGCCTACCAAGTATTTGACAAAATGCTTGGTTGGATGTTAGAGTAGCTTTTTGAGCATTTTTGGCTTGGAAAAAGAAATTAGGCAATCTTGAGTCATGAATACCCAACTTATGTTGTTGATCTAGACTTGTTAGTTAATATTGTTTCCATTGACGCTAATCTTTTGCTAATTCAATTAGTAAGTCGATTAGGACTTTTGGATTGAGATTAACTACACTTATTTTACTTTCTCTCGTGTAAAGATAACATTGTACCTTCTTCCATTGTTGGAGATGACTAAATAGGATAAGATCTTGATAATTATTGTTATGATTAGTGACTATGATAGAAAGCCTATATTCTCAATCCTTGCCATGAATGTCTCTCTTTATCACTTGCTTTCTTTAGTGCTTGCTTTATTTTCTTGCCCTTTTATAAATCAAACCCCCTTTGTTCCTTCATAGCCAATAATCACTTCATTACAATTCCTTGTGAGACGACCCGAGGTTTGAATACTTCGATTAATTTTCATTGGGGTTTATACTTGTGACAACCACTATTAAAACTTTGATTGAGCATTACTTGTCAGTTGGGAACTATGCGTGCAACGAAGTTATTTTCTGCTAACCGAGAAGAAATTCTTAGCCGACGGTAATGCTCTTTCAAGTTTTTGGCGCTGTTGCCGGGGAATTGCAATGGTGTTATGTTATTGGCTATTGTATATACGTTGATATGGTGAATATGGTTCTTTGTTAGTTTTTTCTTGGTTTAGGAGTTAGTTTTTATTAGTTCTTATTAGTATTTGTTTTTATTTTCTCTTGTTACCATGAATTCTCATCAATTTGGCTATGAGTTTGGTTACAATTATGTTATAGAAAATGAAAGTTTCAATGAGGAACCACATTGTGGGAATGGATATCAAATTAGGGACGAGCCACATGTTTATGGTCAACCTTCATGGCAATAACCTCCTCCGGCTTCTTATGGTAACAATCTACCCCATAATGTACATAATTATGAACCAAACCCTCAATGCTGTTATCAACCTCACTCACAAGCCTCATACTACCATTCACCTCCATTTGACTCTAACCCATATCCACCAAACCAATCACCATATGAACCATACCTAGAGCCACCACATTTCTAACACCAATACTCCCAAGAACCACAATTTTCTTATACACCACCTCAAGATTTTTACGAATATGAACCACCTTCCAACTACAATACCTCTCCTCCAACCAATGAACCCTCTCCTCCACTACCACCTTCATCGGACCAATCTCTCCAACCCTTAATGCAAGAACAACAAGAACTTCTAATTCGTTGCCAAAAGCAAGGGAAAGTGTTGGCTAACTTAACCGAAGTGATGAACCAGTTAGCCTCATTGTGCACAACTATCCAAGACACCCTCATTGTTAAATATGGAGGATTAGTTGAGGAGAACAATGAGAAGGAAAATTTTGAGCTTCAAGGGGAAGAGGAGGAGTTAAAGCAAGAAGTGCAACAAGAGGATGAGGTAGAGATAATTGAAACAAAGGAAGTGGTTGAAGATCTAGGAGATGTTGAGTGCAAAAGGGAATCTCAAGTTGAAGAGCCTTGTTCCATGGAGTTTGAAGTTGAAGTTGAGGAGGATAGTGTACAACCTCCAAGGCATGTTGTGATTGAAGAAATAGAAGAAATGGGGCAAGCACCAAGTTCCCCCATCTATGATGATTCCGCATCAACATATGATCCTTTTGAGCTTGATAAATCCTTCCCCACTAAACTTGGAATTGATGTTGAGGTAGATTTCACTCAACTTCCAAGATATGATTTGAGTGATGGGGAAGAGCTTGAAGAAATTGGTGAGGAAGAATGTGAACTTGAGGAAGCTTGGCAAGAGGTAGAGCTTGGAAAACCTTGCCAAGTGGTGGAAGCCCCTAGAAGGGGATGGACGGGAGTGGAATGCGCCTTATCATGATCATTGGAAGCTTCTCTACCTAGGCCACCATCTAATCCTTCATTTGAGTGGGTAAAACTCATTACTCTTAGCCTTATTATCCCACTTGAATATGGTTTGCTTGAAATAGATGGCCAACTTAGGGCGCTTTATGGAGTAAAGCGTATGAGAAGGATGTTTAGTAGTTGGCGTTGTAAATCTAGGCTCATTATGGTTGAAGCTTCAAGGAGTGGATGCAAAGGTTGGACTAGTGTTCAATTGGATGGGTCTAGGAGGATGGTTTGGTGCCTTAATGAGAATTCGGCTTTTTTACCACCCAGAGGGAATCACCGTGATCAACTTGAAGACTGGTGTAAAAACAAGGTTTGGGATCCTGGATTACAGGATATGGATCAACTTTGGGAGCTCTGAGCTTGTGAAGAACTCCATCAAGACTTGATGCAATTAATTGAGAATCTTGGAGCACAATGGAAGACCAAGTATTGGTGGAAGTTCAAGGATGAATTCAAGCACAAGCCACCTTGATGAGACCCCCAATAAGTCCAACTTAAGGACAATAAACAAAAGTGCTAGGTGGGAGACACCCCACCATGGTAACATCTTTTTCATTTTTCTCTTTTGTAAATATTGGTAAATAAGTTTAATTCCATGTTTATTTTGGTTTCTTTGGTTTAGTTAATAGTTTAGTATGTTAAATAAGGTTTTATGGTGTTTTGGTAGCTGTTTGGAGGTTTAGAATGCTTGGTTTGGTGCAAGAACTTGGAAAAATTTTGAAAAACAGAGCACCATGCCACACGTATGCGTCACCCACGCGTATGTGTGACAGCAAGTTTTTCGACCACTCATGCGTACCCCTCGCCCACGCGTACGCGTGACCACCATATTTTCATGCTCCTATACAAATTCTAGAGAGTTGTGCGCATTTTGGGCTGGAATTGTGCCTCTAGTATAAAATTCACCGACACGTACGCGTCATCCCACGCGTACGCGTCGCCTCTCTGATTTGGCCATCACGCGTACGTGTGACCCACGCATACGCATCGCACCACACTTCTTCCACTCACGCGTATGCGTGACATGAAGCGTACGCGTGACCTGTACCCTATTTTACGCACCTTCTTTTCTTCTGTTCTTTCCATTTCTTTCCTTCTCTCTACTTTTCTTTTCTTTCCACCCTTTAACCATCATCCAACACTACCAATCACCATTTATTACCATTTCTTTTTGTTAGTTAGTTTGTTAGTTATTTAGTTAGATTAATTTATGTTTTCATGATTAGTGTTGGATTATTAATTTTGTTGTTGTTTATTGCTGCTGATTACTGATAGGATGTTAGATTAACATCATTGTTATTAATTTTCATTGTTGGATTTCTTTGTTGAGGTTATATTTTGTTACTTGGTTTTGAAGTTTCATGTTTAACATTTGTGAATACCAAGTACATGTGACATTGCCTTCAAGCTTTCTAAGTCTTTTGAATTGCATATTTTGGCCACCATGCATTCATCATCCATTGTTAGACAATTATACATTATCAATGCATTTTCTTTAGGTGATGCTTGTTTATGATTGACCTTCATTTACATCACCTATTTCATGCATTGAGATTTCGGAATTGTGAAATTGGATCGTACGCTTACCTAGTGACATATTTTTGAGCTTTCTAAGCTTTGTGGACCATGCTTGCTATGAGATTGATTTTCACTTCTATTTCCTTTTTCCTAAGTTCCATAGCACCCATGTCTTCCACCCTTATGTCACTTAGGTATTGCAAACAAACTTCAATATGTGTCATTGTTTGATGTGTGATCTCTATATTTCATTTGGTTCACTAAATTTACTTGCACATTAATCAATGTCCATCCATTATCCAATTCACAATTACTTGATTTTTGCTTGAATGCTTTTATGCTTCTTTATTGCTTGTTTGGTTGTCTTGACGAACAAGTCTTCTTTGAAGTTTTTCAAGCTCACTAGAATGTGTGAAGTGCATGCTTCTTTTGTATACTTGTGACATAACTTTTAATATCAGTGTGTGTGTTCTAAACCGCATGCAACTTAGAACTCACACACTTGTTTCATTAATGTCACACTAATTCACCCACTTCATTCTAGTGATTTACCTCATTTCAACAAATTTATGCTTCCTTGCTTTTGCATTTACTTTTCTTACTATCATGTTTTCTATTGCTCAAGATGATTTGTCATAAGCAAAATAGAAGCGAGAGAAAGAACACGAAGCAACCGGTTGGCCCACCAGCTGAAGGTGGCAATCCGAAAAGTCGTCGTACCCCCTTGCTCATCTTTGAATGCACCAAAGACGGTGCAAACTTTTAAGTGTGGGGAGGTTGTCCGACTGAATCGGCGCTTTTGAGTGACATATTTCTAATTCCAACACTTTTGCATTTCATTTTTAGGTCTTTTAGGATTTTTAGATGCATTTTCTTATTTTGCATATATATATATATATATATATATAATAAACTTAGTCAAAATGATAAAATTTTCCAAGAATTTTATCTATAGGGTACTGCACCCCAATTGATTTGAAAAAATAATTTTTTTAGAACTTTCTTGAACTATACATTGTGGAAGATGTTTTTGAGCTAAGAACACATAAGCATGTGAGTTTTGAGCCTAATTGTGCAGTTACATCATATGACCACTATTTTTCATTCTTGTGTGTTTTATTCTCTTTCTATGATTGTAATCTTTGATTTTTTTTATTCTTTATGTCCATTATTTTGTGTATGAATGCATTTATATGATTGAGGCCATCATGTTAAATAGTTCACTTACCCAAATAGCCTACCCTTTTATCTTCCATTGTTAGCCAACTTTGAGCCTATGCTAAACCCATTTGTTCTTAATTTTAGCACATTACAAGCCTTAAAGCGAAAAAAAATAAATGTCTCTTGTTTGGATCTTTGATTAGCTTAGGCTAGTGAGAGTGTTTATCATTTAATTGTGGGAGAGTTGGAAATATTGGTTGGGATAAAAGAGTATTTTTGTATTTCTATTGAAAATATTGGGAATTTCGTACATGCTCATGTATTAATTAAATGTTAAACCATATGCATTGATACTTTTGTATATACTTTATTGAAAAATGAAAAAAATACAAAATAAAGGAAAATGTATATCAAAATAAAAATAAAAGATATAAAATATAGAAAAAAAAGCAATAAAAAGGGAACAAAATGCCCCAAAGTGAAGTTCAATAATAATCAATGCATATGGGTTGTGATAAAAAAGAGAATGCATGAGTGTGTGAAAAAGTGAAGAATGGGTAGTTAGGTTAGCTTTGAAA
This sequence comes from Arachis hypogaea, assembly GCF_003086295.3. Lineage (NCBI taxonomy): Eukaryota > Viridiplantae > Streptophyta > Magnoliopsida > Fabales > Fabaceae > Arachis > Arachis hypogaea. Next base: position 78,716,360 of record NC_092051.1, on the reverse strand, counting down.
TTGTATAGGTTATTGTAGGTTAGGTGGGAAAGTTTAAGTTAACCAAAGATTCAAGTTCTAGTCCACTTGACCACATATTATCCTACCTTGACCCTAGGCCCATTACAACCTTGTGGAAAGTCCTCATGATATTTGTATGCATGCATTGAATAATTGTTGATTGTTAGATGAAAAACAAATCTTGGAAAGCATGATTAGGGGAGAATTGAGTGGATCAACCCTATACACTTGAGTGACTAGAGCAGATACACATCCGGTGAGGCTTTGATTGCTCAATTACACGTTTTCACACATAATCATCTCCTTTCTTGCAAGTTTGTAAAATCTTTTCAGTAACTCAATTAATTGTGGATTTGATTTGGTTGTTAATACCTTTAGCCCTCATGTGCATATATGCTTTCTTGGGAATTTATTTATTTTGACCAAGTAGTTGCATGCATATAGATAGATCGCATGTAGGTACATTGCATATAGATAGTTTGCATTGAATAAATATTGATACCCTTTGTCTCTTTCTTGAGTTTAGCATGTGGACATGCTTGGTTTAAGTGTGGGAAAGTTTGATAAACCCCAATTTTGTGGTTTATCTTGTGCCTAATTTGGGAGATTTTATCAACTTTTCTCACATTTATTCAACGAAATAGCATGGTTTTGTGAATCTCTCCTAATTTGTGCTTAAAAGTGAAAACATGCTTTTTAGTCCTTAAAATAGCTAAATTTAATTCACTTTAATTCCATTCGATGCCTTCATGTGTTTGTTGAGTGATTTCAGATTCATAAGGCAAGTATTGGATGAAAGAAGTGAAGAGAAAAGCATGCAAAGCAGAGAATTCATAAAGAAATGAGGATTTGCTAAACTGAAAGCCACGCTCATGCATCAGGCATTCGTACGCGTGAGAAGAAGATTTGCCAGCGACGCGCACGCGTCACCCACGTGCACGCGTGACGAGAGGCATGTGACTCACTTAAAGTGAATTCGCTGGGGCAATTTCTGAGCTTTCCAGGCCCAAATCCAACTCATTTCTGAGACTACTTCATGCAGAATTCAAGGAAGAACAAGAGGGGAGCAATTAGTTTTAGGTTAGCATCATGTAGGTTAGTTTTTTCTAGAGAGAGAAACTCCCTTTTCTCTCTAGGATTAGGGTTCTTAGGTGAATTTTCATCTTAGATCTAGGTTTAATTTCTTGTTCTCAACTTCTTTCTTTTACATTTTCATGCTCTAGTAGTTTAATTTCCTAGTCTCTTTTGCTATTTCCCTTTTTATGCCTCTTTTTATGTTTATGAACTATTGTTGGATTTGGATTTTCTTTAATGCATTTTGATGTTTGATGTTCTTTTATTGTTGATTTGAGTTGTTATTGTTATTTTCTTACAATTGGTAGTTGTAGAATTTATCTTTCCTTGAAATTTATTATGCTTTCCTTTTATGCCTTCCAAGTGTTAGACAAAATGATTGGTTGGATGTTAAAGCAGCTTTTTGAGCATTTTTGGCTTGAAAAATGAAATTAGGCAATCTTGAGTCATGAATACCCAACTTATGTTGGTGATCTAGAGTTATTAGTTAATATTGTTTCCATTGACGCTAATATTTTGCTAATTCAATTAGTAAGCTGATTAGGACTTTTGGATTGAGATTAACTAGTCTTATTTGTCTTTCTCTCGTGTGAAGATAACATTGTACCTTTTTTCATTGTTGGAGATGACTAAATAGGATAAGATCTTGATAATTATTGTTATGATTAACGACTGGGATAGAAAGCCTATATTCTCAATCCTTACCATGAATGTCTCCCTTTATCACTTGCTTTCTTTAGTGCTTGCTTTATTTTCTTGCCCTTTTATAAATTAAACCCCATTGTTCCTTTATAGCCAATAATTGATCACTTCATTGCAATTCCTTGTGAGATGACCTGAGGTTTGAATACTTCGGTTAATTTTCATTGGGGTTTGTATTTGTGACAATCACTGTTAAAACTTTGATTGAGCATTACTTATCGGTTGGGAACTATGCTTGCAATGAAGTTATTTTCCGCTAACCGAGAAGAAATTCTTAGCCGACGGTAATGCTCTTTCAATAGGTTTTAGTGCAAAATTCATATTTTTGGATTCTACTTTGATTTTTTGTGTTTTATGATGATTTCAGGTATTTTCTGGCTGAAATTAAGTTTTGGCAAAGTCTGGTTCAGAGACAGAGAAAGGACTGCAGATGCTGTGAGATTCTAACCTCCATGCACTCGAAGGAGAGTTTCTAGAGTTCCAGAAGTCCAAATAATACTCTCTCAACGGCTACGGAAAGCTAACAAACATGGATTTCTAGAAATATATAATAGTTCATACATTGCTCTGGAAATGAAGGTCTAAAACCACCGTTCAATGCCAGCCACCTACCTGATTCCTACCGTTCGACACCCAAAAGGGAGCAGCTGGCGCCCAACACCCACAAAAGAGTCCCAAGCTGGCATTCAACACCCCTAAGGAGTCCTAGCACATGGAGACACCCCTAGCTCAGCCCAAACACTCACCAAGTGCGCCCAAGAAGTGGATTTTTGAACTATAAGACTAGTTTATCTTATTTCTGAGATTCTTAGTTATCAGATTAGTATTTAAAGAAGAAGATCACCCTTGTTTAAGATCCTTCTGCCTTATCATCATCCTCCCCATTCGAATACATTACTTTTCTGTAAGCTATGAGTCACTAACCTCCTAGGTTAAGGTCAGGAGCTCTGTTGATTTCTATGGATTAATAATATCACTATTCTATTTTAATCTATGCTTGATTCCATTCTAAGATGTATCTTCGTTCTTCATCCTAATGAATTGGAAGTGTAACTTGACCGTCATCCCTATTCTACATGGGTTCGTGCAAGTCCTTGACGCGATAGTACTGAACCACAAGCTTGATTATACATCTCTTAGACGGCTAATCCACGACTACGTTGGGTACTTGGAGACATCAGTCCAGCTGAGGTACGGGGCAATTAGGGCCTTTGTGGTATAGGCTAGAATCAAAGGAGCAGCGTTCTCTAATCTGGAAGATCCGACCTTGTCTGTGGCGTTTTGAGTAGGATCACCAAGGGAATGGACTGCTGGAGCTTCACCCCCATTCAGATTGGATGACTGCTGACCTGGCGTTTGATCTGAAGTAGAGGAGACTAATGACCACTGACCTGGCATTAGTCATTTACAGCCTGCCATGGAATGAATCATCAGAAGTTAAAGTAGACAGTAAGAAAAGTTGATCCAGAAGGAGGAAGCATCTCCGAAGTCTCAACCATTCTCCTATTACTGATTTCACATCTATCCAGTAACACTTTATTTATTCTGTTTTTATGCATTTTTCCATACAACTATATTTTATACCCACCTGACTAAGATCTACAAGGTAGCCATTGCATGTTCAAACCAACAATCTCCATGGGATTGACCCTCACTCATCTGAGGTATTACTTGGACGATCCGGTGAACTTGTCGGTCTATCTGTGTGAATATGCCAGTCTATCCATTAAAACTCAGAGATGTTGGCATCCTTAGGAACTTAGAATCCAGATAATATTATTGATTCTCTTAGTTAATCTTATTTTGATTCTTGAACACAGCTTTCAGAGTTTTGGTTGTGATCCTAAGCACCTTGTTTTGCAGTATTACCACCGGATACAATAATGCCACAGACACTTTAACTGGGTGAACCTTTTCAGATTGTGACTCAGCTTTGTTAGAGTCCCCAAATAGAGGTGTCTAGAGTTCTTAAGCACACTCTTTTTCCTTTGGACCACGACTTTAACCGCTCAGTCTCAAGCTTTTTAGTTGACACCTTCACGTCACAAGCACATGGTTAGGGACAGCTTGGTTTAACTGCTTAGCCCAGGATTATATTTTTTTGAGCCTTCCTATCCATTAATGCTCAAAGCCTTGGGTCCTTTTACCCTTGCCTTTTGGTTTAAAGGGTTACTGGCTTTTTCAATCTGCCCTCCTTTTCCTGCATTTTTGGACAGTAATGGATTTTTCTGCTTTTTATTTTTTTCTTTCTTTTTTTTTTCGCATGCATAATAATTTTTTCTTTTGCAACATGCTTTTTCTTTTGCTTTTTGCTGCTTTTTCTTGCTTCAAGAATCAATTTTCAGATTTTTCAGATTATCAATAATATTTTTCCTTTTTCCTTTTTCTTTCAAGAGCCAACATTCTAAAATTTCAACTTCAAATTTGCACTGTTTATTTCATACATTCAGAAAATAAAAGCAAATGACACCACATCAACATAATTAAACTAATCTTATTTTAAAATTGAAATTCATGCATTTCTCAATTCTTTTTAATTAAAAATTTTCTTTTAAGCATGGTGAGAGATATATGAAACATTTTACAACTTTTAAGACATCAATGCAAATGATCATACAACTAGAACAAGAGAACAGACAAAACATAATAGAAAATAGAAAAATAGAACAGGAAAGGAGGTAAAAGAAAACGAATCCACCTGAATAATGGTGTCTAGTGCTCCTCCTTGAAGATCAAATGTAGTGCTTGATGTCTTCAATGTCACTCCTTTGTCTTTGTTGAGGCGGCTGCACAGGCTCTTATGCATGCTTTCTATTTTGCACCATCCTCTTTTTCCATACTTAGGAGTAGTAGTCAAAAGCAAAGCTTTTACAACACCAAACTTAAGAGTTTTGCTCATCCTCGAGCAAAGTAGGGTAGAAGAAGGTGGGGTAGGTGGAGCTTTTGTGGGACCTATAGGTCCTGAGAGGCTGGAAAATTCAGTTTCCCTTATCTCTTGCACTGGCGTTTGAACGCCCAGGGACTGCTCCCTGGCTGGCGTTCAACGCCAGTAATGCTGCCCATGATGGGTGTTGAACACCCGGCAGGGATACCCTTACCGGCATTCAACTTTGACACTCTATCCAGAGTGCTCTGTTTTTACTACTGTGGATTCTATATCTTGACTGATGCATATGATCATGACTCTGACAACTGAAAAGAAAAACAAAATAAAATAAAATAAAAATAGTTGAGTAAGGTTGGGTTGCCTCCCAACAAGCACTTCTTTAGTGTCTTTAGCTGGACTTCACTGTACTTAATCTAGTAGCAGTGTTGAGCCTTTTGGCTCTATATCTACTTCAAGGTAATGCTTAATTCTCTGTTCATTGACAGTGAAACTGTTTTCAGGATCTTTTCCTTGAAGTTCTATGTGTCAGTAAGGTGATACTCTTGTAATCACAAACGGTCCCTTACAGCGGGATTTGAGTTTTTCAGGAAGTAATCTGAGCCTTGAGTTGAAGAGCAAAACTTTCTGTGCTGGTTCAAAGACTCTGGAAGCTATCTTCCTGTCATGCCACCTTTTTCCTTTTCCTTATAGATCTTTGCAATCTCAAATGCATCTAAGCGGAATTCATCCAACTTGTTTAGCAGGAGAAGCGATTTTTCTCTTGCTGCTTTAGCATCAAGGTTGAGGAATCTAGTAGCCCAATAGGCCTTGTGTTCTAGTTCCTCTGGCAAATGACAGGACTTCCCATGTACTAACTCATATGATAAAGTTTCAATGGGGGTTTTGAAAGCTGTTCTGTATGTCCACAGAGCATCATCAAGCTTTCTAGCCCAATCCTTTCTAGAGGCACTTACTGTCCTCTCTATGATTCGTTTTAGTTCTCTATTTGAGACTTTAGCTTGCCCATTGGTTTAGGGATGATACGGTGTTACTACTTTATGGAAAATTCTGTAACGGCTTAAGACAGAATCAAGCTGTCTGTTGCAGAAATGAGTTCCTCCATCACTAATTAGTGTCCTAGGGACACCAAATCTACTAAAGATGTTCTTTTGGAGGAACTTCATTACTACTCTGGTGTCACTGGTGGGTGTTGCTATTGCTTCAACCCATTTAGACACATAATCTACTGCCACAAGGATGTAGGTGTTTGAGTATGAAGGCGGGAATGGTCCCATGAAATCTATGTGCCATACGTCAAACAACTCAATCTCTAGGATTCCTTGCTGAGGCATGCTGTGACCATGAGGAAGATTGCCAACCCTTTGGCAATTATTACAGTTACGAACGAACTCTCTAGAATCTTTAAAGAGTGTAGGCCAGTAAAAGCCACTTTGGAGCACCTTAGTGGTTGTCCGCTCACTTCCAAAGTGTCCTCCATAGTCAGAGCTATGGCAATGCCATAGAATTCTCTGTGCCTCTTCTTCAGACACATAGCGTCAGATTATTCCATCCGAGCATCTCTTATAGTTTGTAATGTCTGCAAACCAAGGTGCTGTCTGCATGGCATAGAGTTGCTCATCTGGAAAGGATTCGAATATGTCAGTGGAGGGAGAAGAAGTCCCTGCTACTGGCTCAATCCGAGACAAGTGATCAACCACCTGATTTTCTGTCCCTTTCTTGTCTCTAATTTCTATATCAAACTCTTGAAGGAGTAACACCCATCTTATAAGTCTTGGTTTAGAATCTTGCTTAGTGAGTAGATATTTTAGAGTAGCATGGTCAGTATAAATAATGACCTTAGATCCTACTAAATAGGATCTAAACGTGTCAATGGCATAGACTATTGGTCATAGATGAATGGAACATCAGTGGCCAAGAGATTACACAGGGGTTTGGCGATTTTAGAAAAAATATTTTATGAACCGCCTGTAAAACCCTGCATGTCCTAGGAAACTTCTGATTGCCTTGACATTAGTAGGTGGAGGCAAGTGTTCTATCACTTCCACCTTAGCTTGATCCACTTTTATCCCCTTGTTTGAGATCCGATGCCCGAGAACATTGCCTTTAGTCACCATGAAGTGGCATTTCTCCCAGTTTAGAACTAGGTTTATTTCTTGGCATCTTTTCAGGACCAGGGTCAGATGATGAAGACAGGAGTCAAACGAGTCTCCATAAATAGAGAAGTCATCCATGAATACTTCACGGAATTTCTCTACCATATTAGAGAACATGGATAACATGCATCTCTGATTGGTGGCATGCGCATTGCATAGGTCAAATGGCATTTGTCTATAGGCGAACATGCTAGATGGGCATGTGAATGCTATCTTCTCTTTATCCTGTGGATCTATTGCTATTTGATTGTACCCAGAATATCCATCTTGGAAACAATAAAAAATATGACCTGCTAGTCTTTGTTGCATTTGGTCAATGAAGGGTAAAGGAAAGTGATCTTTCCTGGTGGCGTCATTGAGTCTTCTGAAATCAATGTACATACGCCACCCTGTGACTGTCCTTTTAGGGATTAGCTGATTCTTTTCATTATAAACCACTGTCATCCCTCCCTTCTTGGGGACAACTTAGACAAGGCTCACCCAGGGGCTATCAGAAATGGGATAAATGATCCCAGCCTCTCAGAGCTTAGTGACTTCCTTCTGCACTACTTCCTTCAAAGCTGGATTCAATTGCCTTTGTGGTTACACCATTGGTTTAGCATTATCCTCCAGCAGGATTTTATGCAAGCATCGGGCTGGGCTAATGCCCTTAAGGTCACTTATAGTCCACCCAAGGGCGGTCTTATGTGTTTTGAGAACTTTAAGTAGCGCTTCTTCTTCCTGTGGCTCTAGGGTAGAGCTTATGATCACAGAAAAGGTATCTCCATCTCCCAGAAATGCATATTTTAGGGAGGATGGTAGTAGCTTAAGTTCAAGCTTTGGAGGCTTCTCTTTTTCCTCATAGGTTTCCAGAGGTTCCTCTGAATTAGGCTGAGTATCATCAAGGATATCATCTAGCCCTTCCTTGAGGCTTTCGGCCATGTTGACCTCTTCCACCAGCGAATCAATGAGGTCAATACTCATGTATTCCTCAAGAATGTCTGGATACTGCATAGCCTTGACAGCATTCAGTATGAACTTTTCCTCGTTGACTCTCAGGGTTACTTCCCCTTTCTCAACATCAATGAGGGTTTGTCTTGTAACTAGGAAGGGTCTTCCTAGGATAAGGGATGCACTCTTGTTCCCCTCTATGTCCAACACCACAAAGTTAGTGGGGAAGGCAAAAGGTCCAACCTTGACAATGATGTCTTCAACTACTCCTGATGGTATCTTAATAGAACCATCAGCAAGTTGAAGGCACATGCGGGTTGGTTTGACTTCATCAGTCAAACTAAGCTTCTTTATTAGTGAAGCAGGTATTAGATTGATGCTTGCTCCAAGGTCACATAGAGCTGTCCTTGTATAAGGATCACCTAGAGTACATGGTATCATAAAGCTTCCAAGATCCATAAGCTTCTCTGGCAAGCTATTTTGAATGACTTCATTGTATTCCTCAGTGAGGAGGACTGTTTGTGTCTCTCTCTAATCCTTCTTATGACTTAGAATGTCCTTCATGAACTTTGCATAAGAAGGTATCTGTTCATACCTTGGGTCGAGCTATCCGACCCGGGATGTTTAGCGACAAGACGACCGACCTCTTCAGGTCTGACTATCCGACCTCTTCTCAAAGAGCTCGGCCAAACTGCCAGGAAAGCCCAGTAAAGGGCCCAAATAGAGGAACACGACCCAAGTCCAAAGGCAGTCCAAGCATATAGAGATAAAGGCGGTTCCCTTGAAGATAAGCTGACCTCACCCAAAGTCCAAAGATAAGATAAAGATAAGATAAGATAACTAACTTATCTTATCTAAGAAGGTCAGCCCACGCTGTTATAAATACACTGGAGCACCCAGGTATAACTCATACCCTGATTCTACTAAAAACCTGCTTAATACCCTTGCTAACTTGAGCATCGGAGTCCCTTGCAGGTACCCCCACCCTCTGGTGACGAAGGATCAGCAACGCAGCCAGTCCAACAAGGCGGACACGACAGCTCCGGCCGCCACTCACCAGCTGGACACGTCAGCACTGACCAGTACGGAAGATCTCATCCGAGATCGACCTCCAGTTTCAGCTAACCCTCGGAACATTGGCGCCGTTGCCAGGGACCCGGAAGTCACCCCACCATCATGGCGGATGACCATGACAAAGACCACGATTCAGATCTAGAGGATAGAACGCCGTACAAAAACGCGGACACTACACCGAAAAATACCCTAGAATCTAACAAGGACAAAAGTCCACCAAATTCGGGAGCAATAGAGGCGCTTCAAGATCGTTTAAAGCAACTTGAAAAAGAAGCCCAACATCAGCGAGAAGTTGGGAAGGATCTACAGAGGGAGATAAGGCGACGCTGAGAATTAGAAGATAAACTTCTAAAACTCGAAGCCGATCTCAAAGCCAAAGCTACTCGATCCACCCCTGAGGACAACTCTCGCAAGGATCAAGACCCATTCACTAGGGAGATCATGAAGACCAAAATCCCTAAGGACTTCAAACTTCCAGACATGACTTTGTACGATGGCAGTACAGATCCCGGCCATCATCTTTGTGATTTCAGAAGTAGAATGTATCTCACCAACACTTCAGATGCAGTCCGCTGCAAAGCCTTTCCAACTACTTTAACAAAGACAGCAATCAGGTGGTTCAACAATCTACCTCCTAGGTCCATCTCAAGCTTCGATGACTTAGCAAAGAAGTTTCTGGCCAGATTCTCCATCCAAAAAGATAAGGCTAAACACGCCCCAAGTCTATTAGGAATTAAGCAAGGAGATCGGGAAAGCCTTCGCAGTTACATGGAAAGATTCAACAAAACATTCCGGGACATACAAAGCCTACCAACAGAGGCTGCCATTATGGGCCTAATCAATGGCTTGCGAGAGGAACCTTTTAGTCAATCTATATCGAAAAAACACCCTACATCTCTGAACGAAGTGCAAGAACGAGTAGAGAAGTACATCAACATGGAGAAAACCTCTCGACTAGGAGAGACCTCAAACTCTGGATTCACCTATCCCTCCCGGGATAAGGATAAAGAGTCCAAAAAGAAGGAAGATCGACATGGGGAAAAAATCAAAAAATACCACAATTACACCCCTCTTCGGGTGTCCCTTGTAGATGTCTACAGAGAAGTTTGCCACACCAAAAAAATACCCCCAGCTCGACCACTCAAAGGCAAAAAAGGAGGAGGAAATCGGACCGAATATTGTGAATATCATCGAATCCACGGGCATTCCACCAACGAATGTTTTGACTTAAAAATTGTCATAGAAAAAATAGTAAAAGAGGGAAAATTAGATCGGTACCTAGCCACCCGGGACGATGAACGAAGAAAAAGAAGAAGAGACGAAGATGTCGGACGAACCGAGCGATCACCTCGCACACCAGAACGACACGTCCACATGATACACGGCGGATTTGCAGGAGGAGGAATCTCCAAGTCATCTCGCAAAAGATATCTCAAAGAAGTATATCATATTGAGGGGAAAGAGGAAGCACTCGACATCCCCGCAATCACTTTCACAACAGAAGACGCATCCGGTATCATCTTAGGACACGATGATCCCATAGTCATCACTATTATACTGGCAAACAAAAATCTCCACCGCACACTGATAGACCAAGGGAGCTCCGCCGACATTTTGTTCAAAACTGCCTTCGATAAGCTCGGCCTGGAAGAAAAAGAACTTAGAGCATATCCAAACAGTCTGTTCGGACTGGGAGACACCCCAGTTCAACCACTTGGATACATTTCACTACACACTACCTTCGAAAAAGAAAACCAATCTAGAACACTCAAGATAGACTACATCGTGGTCGACGTGAGTTCAACCTACAATGCCTTAATAGGTCGGACAACATTGAATCAACTAGGCGCAATAGTCTCAACTCCACATTTATGCATGAAATTCCCAACTGCAGAAGGGATAGCTACAATAAAAGCAGATCAGAAGATGGCACGCCACTGTTACAACGAAAGTCTAAACCTCAGAGGCAGAGGAGAGGAATTCCACACAATCGAACTGGGGAGAGTTCAGAGGCGGGAAGAACTCCACCCACAACCCGAAGGTGAAGTAGAGAAAATCCAGATCTGAGACACTCCGGACAAAACAACCAATATTGGTACGATTCCCAGAGGAGACATAAAAGAATTACTCGTACAGTTTTTACAAGATAACGTCGACCTCTTTGCATGGAAAGCTGCAGACATGCCAGGCATAGACCCCAAATTAATGTGCCACAAGTTGGCGGTCTACCCAGGATCTCGGCCAGTACAATAGAGACGGAGAAAGCTCAGACCAGAACGATCCCAAGCTGTGGAAGAGCAGGTACAAGCTCTATTGCAGGCAGGATTCATAAGAGAAGTCAAGTACCCACTATGGCTAGCTAACGTCGTCTTGGTGAAAAAATCAAATGAGAAGTGGCGAATGTGCACCGACTACACTGATCTCAACAAATCCTGCCCAAAAGATCCTTATCCACTCCCAAGTATCGACGCCCTGGTAGATGCCTCCTCCGGATCTAAATACCTCTCGTTCAGGGATGCGTATTCGGGATACAATCAAATCCCAATGCATCCACCCGACCAAGAAAAAACCTCATTCTTAACCCCAAAAGCAAACTATTGCTACATCGTAATGCCTTTTGGTCTTAAAAACGCAGGAGCTATTTATCAAAGGTTAATGAATAAAGTCTTTTCGGATCATATCGAAAAAATCATGGAAGTCTATGTAGACGACATGTTAATAAAGACACAAAGTGAAGAGACGCTATTGTCTGACCTGACCCAAGTGTTCGACACTATAAGAAGGCATGACATGCGACTCAATCCTGCAAAATGCACCTTCGCAGTAGAAGCTGGCAAATTCCTGGGTTTTATGCTCACACAAAGAGGAATCGAAGCAAATCAGGATAAATGCCGGGCCATACTCGACATGAAAGGCCCGACTTGCGTCAAAGAGGTGCAACAACTCAACGGGAGGTTGGCAGCCTTGTCCAGATTTCTAGCCAGATCGGCAATAAGATCTCTCCCCTTCTACGCCACAATAAGGAAAGGAAAAAAGTTTGAATGGACAACAGAGTGCGAGCAAGCCTTCCAAGAGTTCAAGAGATTCCTGAGACAACCACCTATCTTAACTCGGCCACGGAAAGGAGAACCACTCATATTGTACCTCGCGGTAGGAAGTCGAGCAGTAGCCTCAGCACTAGTTCGAGAAGACGACAGTGGGCAACAACCCATATACTTCATCAGTAAAGCATTACAAGGATCCGAGCTGAACTACAAAAAAATAGAAAAATTTTCCTTCCCCCTCAAACTAACATCTCGACGACTTCGTCCATACTTCCAAGCTCACACCATCAGGATTCGGACCAACCAGCCCATAAAGGGGATTTTGCAGAAAACAGACTTAGCAGGTAGAATCTTGCAATGGGCCGTCGAGTTGTCCGAATTTGATCTTCAATACGAATCTCAGACGGCCATTAAGTCACAATACCTGGCCGACTTCATTGCAGAATTTACAGACACCCCGGAAATCCCACAGAATAGAACCTCTACGTGGACGGTTCCTCAAATAAAAATGGAAGTGGTGCGGGTGTGATAATTGAAAGCAACCAAGGGACTCAAATTGAATTCTCCCTCAAATTTGGGTTTCCTGCCTCAAATAATCAAGTGGAATATGAGGCACTATTAGCTGGTTTGAAACTGGCTAGGGAGGTTAGAGCTCAAAAGCTTACCATCTTCAGCGACTCACAAGTAGTCACTTCACAAATAGCAGGGAGCTACCAAGCCAAAGACCCCACCATGAAAAAGTACTTGGACAAAAATAGGGAACAGCTGGGACAACTCGGAGAATATGAGGTCCGTCACATACCTGGAGAACAAAATGCCCGAGCTGACGCACTCTCAAAGTTAGCCAGCACCAAACCAGGGGGCAACAATAGAAGCCTCATCCAAGAAATACTGCAGAGTCCGTCAATCTTGGAAGAAGAAAAAGTCCTGGCCGTAATAGGTCAGGATCAAGGATGGATGACTCCCAAATTAACTACCTCAAAACAGAAACACTCCCTACAGACAAAAAGGAGGCAAAGAGGTTAAAACGAGAGGCACGACATTACACCATCATAAACAATACTCTATACAAGAGAGGGATTTCAATCCCATTATTAAAATGTGTGCCGACTTCCAACACAAAGGAAGTTCTAGAAGAAGTACACAATGGCATTTGTGGCAATCATCTCGAAGTGCAAGCTCTCGCCAAAAAAGTACTTCGAACAGGATTTTATTGGCCAACTCTACAAAAGGAAGCTACAGAGTTTGTAAAGACATGTCTACCATGCCAGAAACATGCCAACTTTCACATTGTCCCACCAGAGGAACTCATCAATGTAACCTCACCATGGCCATTTGCAAAATGGGGACTCGACCTTCTCGGACCCTTCCCTCAGGGATCGAGACAAGTTAAATTTCTTATAGTAGAGGTAGATGATGAGAGGAACTTTTGCGTGGTCTAGAAATTTGCGGATAAATCCTCATTGCAAGTATAGTCTCTAAACCTTCAAAAGTCCTTTCATACAAACGTTTTGGTTGTCACAAGTAACAAACCCCTTAAATAAATTGATAACCGAAGTATTCAAACCTCGGGTCGTCTTCTCAAGGAACTGCAGGAAAGTATGTTCTTATTATTGGTTATGGAGATTGTAGATTTGGGGTTTCAAGAATGAGGAACGAATATGACAAATAATTTAAATGGCAATTAAAAATAAATAAATAACTGTAAAATAAACTTTTCCAAGGTATGAGAAATTAGAGGTCCTATCCTGGCTATCCTTATCAATGATGATAATAATTGAATCTTAATTCCACTTCGTTAACCTTTACTAATATAAAGAAAGGTCAAGAGATTAATTGGGTTGATCTTCGGATCCTATTTGTTTCCTAAGAAAAGATTGGGATTATTGAAGTTCAATTCAATTAACAAAGATAACAATTATCAATCATGTTTGAGTTTGATAACTCCAAAGTTACTGATTTCTTAACCAAAATCAAAAGGAGAAGTAAATCTACTGGAATAAAAATGTCTTCAGAGTAAAAACAACAATAGCATAAATAAAAGAAATCAATATTAAACTGAAATACCTCAAATAATATTAATAAAAGAGTAATCCGTAACATGAAAGGATTCATAAAGTAACTTGCAAAAGTAAATAAAAGGAATATTGAACCTGATCAAAAGAGATAATCCTGAAAGCGAATAAAAATCCTAAGTCTAAATCATAATCCTAAAGAGAGAGGAGAGAGCCTCCCTCAAAACTAATTCTAATGCATGGGAAGTAAAAATTGGTGAGAGCTCTCTCTGAATGGATGCATTCCCCCACTTTATAGCCTCTAATATGTGTTTTCCAGGCCGAAAACTGGGTCAAAAACAGCCCAGAAATCGCCACCTACGTATTCTGGTACGTTCAGGTCGCGGACAAGTGACGTGGAGGCATCGTTCACGTGGCCGTGCGGATTGAAGTTCGCAGATGCGACACCTCCGCATGGATCACACATTCGCGTCGCCTAGCATCAGGGAAACTATGGCATAATATATATCAAATCGAAGCCCCGGACGTTATCTTTCCAACGCAACTGAAACCGCGTCGTTTGGACCTCCGTAGCTAAAGTTATAGCCGTTTGAGTGCAAAGAGGTCAGGCTGGACAGCTTAGCAGTTTCTCCAACTTCTTGTATTTCTTCCACTTTTGCATGCTTCCTTTCCATCCTCTGAGCCATTTCTGCCCTGTAATCTCTGAAAACACTTAACACACATATCAAGGCATCTAATGGTAATAAGAGAGGATTAATAATAAGCAAATATAAGATCAAAGAAGCATGTTTTCAATCATAGCACAAAACCAGGAAGGAAAATGTAAAACATGCAAATAGTATGAATAAATGGGGAAAGAGTTGATAAAAACTACTCAATTGAGTACAAGATAAACCATAAAATAGTGGTTTATCAACCTCCTCACACTTAAACAATAGCATGTCCTCATTCTAAGCTCAAGAGAAGCTATAAAGATGAAGAGGAATGGTAGGATGTATGAAATGCAACCTATCTATATGAATGCAACTACATGCAAAAAAAATGTTTCTACCTACTTAGTTAAAAGTAAATAAATCTCCAAGAATAAATATGAACTGGATTTCACTAATTCAAATCATAAAAATGAAGTACAAATAGACTTGTAGAAGAAAATAGCTCGTGAAAGCCGGGAACAAAGAATCGAGCATCGAACCCTCACTAGTAGTGTATATCACTCTAATCACTCAAGTGTTTTAGGTTCGATTCTCTCAATTCTCTACTAACCTTGCTTTCTAAGGCTTGCTCTTCATCTAACAATCAACATAAATTTAATGCACAGATACACATATCAAGAGGTCTTTTAAGGGTTGTAATGGGGTTAGGGTCAAGGTAGGATTGTATTTGGCCAAGTAGACTAAAATCTAAATCCTTAATTAACTTTAAACTTTCCACCTAACTTCAGACAATCCATGTAATCATGATACCACATCTAACTACCCATTAACCATGTTTTCCACATATTCATGCATTCTAATTTCAAGTACAGTACATATGCATTGCTTTCATCACTTACTTTGGGGCATTTTGTCCCCTTATTATTTGCTATTTTTCTTTTCTTTTCTTTTCTATTATATATATATATATATCTTTTCTTTTATTTTTCTCAATGCATATGATTAATTTATTGAATGCATAAACATGTCCTAAACATTTCTTCCACATTTTCAGAAATTTCTAACATATTTAATTCTCAAACCAAATGTTTCCAAACAGAATTTCCCACACTTAAATCATAAGCACTTTCACTAGTCTAAGCTAACCAAGGATTGAAATTAAGGACATTATTGTTTTTCGCCTAGAGTTAATGATGTGCTAAAGTAAAAAACAAAGGGATATAACAGGCTCAACATTGGTTTGCAAAGGATAATGAAAGGGTTAAGGCCATATGGGTATGTAAGCTGAGTGAAACAAGGGCCTCAATCATATAGTGCATGCATACATTAAATAATGGAAATATAAAATCAAGCAAGACAAAGATCACAATTTTAGAGAGAAAAATACACATCAAAAATAAATTATTGGTTGACAAAATGCAACCAATCAATTAGGCTAAAAAAATCTCACAAGGTTTGTGTGTTCGAGCTCTAAATCATGTTCCAATATAATATTTCTTCAAACAAGTGTAACAAAAAAATTTTATTCAAATTAGTGAAATACTTTCAAAGGTTTCTTGAAAGAGAAAATATTACTTTAATCAAGTAGTAACTAAATGCACAAAATCAAATAAACATGCAATCAAATATGCAAATGCAATAGTGAACAATAGAGAAAATAAAACAATGGTGTTGAAAAGAAGGTAACTAACCCATGGAGATCGGTATTGACCTCCCCACACTTAAAGATTGTACCGTCCTCGGTGCATGCTGAGATCTGCAGGTGGACGGGTTGTTCCAACTGATGCTTTCCTTTAAGGATTGTGCAGATGGACTTGTTTGTCTCCCCTTTTAGAAGTTTTCCCTTTACCTTCTTTGGTGGCCATCCTGAAGAAGAGAAAAAGAAGAAAAGTAACCCAAATTTAAAGATAGAAAATAAATAAAATATGGGTGTTAATGCCAGATAATAAGGGTCTCAATTACATGGAAGCTTCAACATGTACGTGAGAAAAACAATAGAAGCACATGGCATACCAATGGTGCAAAATT
This sequence comes from Arachis hypogaea, assembly GCF_003086295.3. Classification (NCBI taxonomy): domain Eukaryota; kingdom Viridiplantae; phylum Streptophyta; class Magnoliopsida; order Fabales; family Fabaceae; genus Arachis; species Arachis hypogaea. Next base: position 78,699,800 of record NC_092051.1, on the reverse strand, counting down.
TGCAACAATGGGGAAGAGAGTGAGGAAGGAGAGATAATATAAATTCATGTCAATGCAAAAGTAATACAGATTTAAAAAAATTTGCATTGATTTAAATAATATTACTCAATCAGAATTAAACAAGTCACTAAGCACCAAGAAAATACCAGAAAAGATGTAACAGTGGAATAGGAACATTTGAACACCAATGGTAAAATAATAAAAATATGCAATGAATGAAAGTATGTAAATAAATTAAATAAAATAGAATGGAAAAGAAAAAAAATAAGAAAAGAAGAAGAAAGAAATAAGAAAAGAGAAAAAATAAGGATTTGGAAAAGAAAGATATAAGATATTTTGAATGAGTTGTGCGGCGCGAGCAACGCGGACGCGTGGGGCACGTGGTCGCGCGAAATGCGCTTAAACTGATTGACGTGGTCGCGTCGGTCACGCGGTCGCGTGACCCATTTTATGCGACTGGCGCGAGGGCAGCCTTGCACTCGCACAACTCTCTGTTCAAAATCATTAATTGCCAAATTTTAAGTGACGCGATCGCGTGGGGCATGCGATCGCGTGAGTGGGCTTTAGAAGGATATGACGCGGTCGCGTGGGTCACGCGACCGCATGGGAAGAATTATGCGTTCAGCACCAATCCAGCACCATTCTCGCACAACTTTCGGGAGTGCACCACTTTGACGTCGAAATCCTGGTCACGCGGCCGCGTGGGGCACGCGGTCGCGTGGGAGGCAATTATTCCCATATGACGCGGTCGCGTGGGACGATTTGTGCCATTGGCACGCCTCCAGCGCTGCTCCTGCGTAACTTTCTGTTCATTATTCTCTACCAATACCTGCGATTTTTTTTTATATGTAGATTGCAGAATGCAGTATGCAGAATAAAATTAATGTGAATGCAATGAATGATTCCAGGTTCAATAAAATAAAAATAAAATTCAAAAACAAACAAAACTAAATAAAATTAAAATTGCAAAAGGAACTATCATACCATGGTGGGTTGTCTCCCACCTAGCACTTTTATTTAAAGTCCTTAAGTTGGACATTAGATGAGCTTCCTGTTATGGTGGCTTGTGTTTAAATTCATCCAGAAATCTCCACCAATGTTTGGAATGCCAACAGCCTCCAGGGTCCCAAACTAGGCATGTGAAGCTTCTGAGCAGCTTCAAACAGATTTTCAGGCTCCCGGGGTGATGAATATCAGAATATTTTCCAGGATCCCAAACTTTGGTTCTAAATCCGCCTCCGTCTTGATCTATATTTTTCCATCCGGGCGGTTTAGAAAGTAGATTCTCACCATGGTGACCAAACATTTTCTGAGATCCATTCAATTGAATATGATACCAATCCGTGCACTTCAAGTTGAAGCGTGGAACCTTATTGAACCTTGTGCACCAGCTCTGAGCACGAGCCATTTCCCTCTTACTCTTAAAGCCGCAGAGAGCTCTAAGCTGGCCATCTGTTTCAAGCAAACCGTATTCAAGTGAAAAAGTAAAGTTAAAGGTTAAGGATTGTACCCACTTGAAGCTTGTATTGGGTGGTAACGGCCTTGGGGCAGGTGTTTCTAGTGGTTCTGTAAGTTCGTCTCCTTTGTGGTCTTCTGTGAATTTCTCTACTTCTTTGTAAGATTCTTCAAATGTATCCATGTCCTGATCAAAGTTTTCTATGTCTTCCTCATCACTTGAGTCATAGATTGGAGGTTGAGAAAAATCTACCTCTGCGTCATCTTCGTATTAACTTGGGAAAGATTCTTCGATCTCAGAGAATTCACTTGCGGATGCAAGTTCATTACTAAGAGAACTTGACTTGTGACTATCATCATCAAGGGAATTTGTGTCCTGGGTTATTCCGTCTAGTTCTTCATAAATGACTTGCCTTGGGGATTGTGCACTATTCTCCTTAGCATCAACTGTAACGTCCTTGACGGAGTTCTCCTCAGCTCTGGATTCCCATGGAGGTTCAGCATCTCCTAGATCTTCAACCAACTCTTCTTCTTGTACAATGACAGCTTCTTCTACTTGTTCTAGTACGAATTCATTCTCTATCTTGTCTACTGGAGTTTCTAGTATTTCCTTCATGCTACGCTCTTCATTAGATTGTCCACATGGGGCTGTGGTTGGTCCTTGAATGTTCGAATGTCTAGAAGCTAATTGAATTACTGTTTGCTCCAGTTGTCGAATGGTTGTTTGAAGTTTATTTACTGTTGCCTTGAGGCGAACCTCTGATTCTCGGGGTGATGGATTTGGACATGAAACATAGGGAAGTGGTGGTGCTTGGGGGTGATTGGATTGGAACTGGGGTAGGAAAGGATCATACGGTGGCGAATGGTGAAGAGAAGCTTGTGAGTGTTGTGGTTCGAGGTTATGTTGAGAGGTTGGTCTATAGGCACGGGGTGGGGCTTGTTGGTAGTCACAAGGTTGTCCATCATATCTTTCAGCTGGATATGCATTGTAAAATGGTCATTGTCCGTGATATCTTGGAGGGTGTTGTTGCCTAAAGGGTTGATTAGATCCTCTTGGCTCCATCCATCCTTGATTGGTCTGACCTTGATGCATATTCCTGCTGTAACTTCTATTTCCTTCAATAAAGTTAGAACCAAACTCAAAGCGAGAGGGGTGAGAGTTCATAGTAGCAAATAAAATTAAAAAAGAAAAACAGAAATAAATAAACAAGTAAAAGAAAAATATTTACAATAACCAATAATAAGGCACACGTTAGCAGTTCCCCGGCAACGGCGCCATTTTGACGAGAGGAACTTTTGCGTGGTCTAGAAATTTGCGGATAAATCCTCGTTGCAAGTATAGTCTCTAAACCTTCAAAAGTCCTTTCATACAAATGTTTTGGTTGTCACAAGTAACAAACCCCATAAATAAATTGATAACCGAAGTATTCAAACCTCGGGTCGTCATCTCAAGGAAATGCAGGGAAGTATGTTCTTATTATTGGTTATGGAGATTGTAGATTTGGGGTTTCAAGAATGAGGAACGAATACGACAAATAATTTAAATGGCAATTAAAAATAAATAAATAACTGTAAAATAAACTTTTGGAAAGGTATGAAAAATTAGAGGTCCTATCCTGGCTATCCTTATCAATGATGATAATAATTGAACCTGAATTCCACTTCGTTAGCCTTTACTAATATAAAGAAAGGTCAAGAGATTAATTGGGTTGATCTTCGGATCCTATTTGTTTCCTAAGAAAAGATTGGGATTATTGAAGTTCAATTCAATTAACAAAGATAACAATTATCAATAATGTTTGAGTTTGATAACTCCAGAGTTACTGATTTCATAACCAAAATCAAAAGGAGAAGTAAATCTACTGGAATAAAAATGTCTTCAGAGTAAAAACAACAATAGCATAAATAAAATAAATCAATATTAAACTGAAATACCTCAAATAACATTAATAAAAGAGTAATCCGTAACATGAAAGGATTCATAAAGTAACTTGCAAAAGTAAATAAAAGGAATATTGAACCTGATCAAAAGAGATAATCCTGAAAGCAAATAAAAATCCTAAGTCTAAATCCTAATCCTAAAGAGAGAGGAGAGAGCCTCCCTCAAAACTAATTCTAATTCATGGGAAGTAAAAATTGGCGAGAGCTCTCTCTGAATGGATGCATTCCCCCACTTTATAGCCTCTAATCTGTGTTTTTCCGGGCCAAAAACTGGGTCAAAAGCAGCCCAAAAATCGCCCCCTGCGTATTCTGGTACGTTCAGGTCGCGAACAAGTGACGTGGAGGCGTCGTCCACGCAGCCGCGTGGATTGAAGTTCGCAGATGCGACGCGTCTGCGTGGATCACGCGTTCGGCGTCGCCTAGCATCAGGGAAACTATGGCGTATTATATATCAAATCGAAGCCCTGGACGTTGGCTTTCCAACACAATAGGAACCGCGTCGTTTGGACCTCTGAAGCTAAAGTTATAGCCGTTTGAGTGCGAAGAGGTCAGGCTGTACAGCTTAGCAGTTTCTCCAACTTCTTGTATTCCTTCCACTTTTGCATGCTTCCTTTCCATCCTCTGAGCCATTCCTGCCCTGTAATCTCTGAAAACACTTAACACACATATCAAGGCATCTAATGGTAATAAGAGAGGATTAATAATAAGCAAATATAAGATCAAAGAAGTATGTTTTCAATCATAGCACAAAACCAGGAAGGAAAATGTAAAACATCCAAATAGTATGAATAAATGGGTAAAGAGTTAATAAAAACTACTCAATTGAGTACAAGATAAACTATAAAATAGTGGTTTATCAGTAGACTACTTTACAAAGTGGATCGAGGCAGAACCCCTAGCTAATGCCACTGCTCTAAGAAGTCGAAAATTCCTATATAGGAACATTGTCACAAGATTTTGGATTCCATACTCCATCACCACAGACAATGGCACCCAATTCACAGATGCAGGCTTCAGAAAGTTAGTGGCTGACTTGAACATAAAACAATAATTCACTTTCGTAGAACATCCCCAAGCCAATGGACAAGCTGAAGCTGCCAACAAAGTCATATTGGCTAGGATAAAACGGAGATTACAGGACGCAAAGAGAGCTTGGGCTGAGGAGCTCCCACAAGTCCTATGGGCATACCGAACAACGCCACATTCCACCACAAAGGAATCACCCTTCCGATTAACATACGTAATAGAGTCAATAATCCCAGTAGAGACTGAAGAAGGGTCGCCTAAAGTGGTCCACTATAACGAAGAAGCCAACTCCCAACTTCAAAGGGAAGAACTCGACCTACTCCCGGAAGTCCAAGAAAGAGCTTGGATCAGGGAAGAAGCACAAAGCGTCGAATGGGTTCGAGATATAATCAAAAGGTAGTGCCACGAGGTTTCGCTGAGAATGACCTCATCCTAATCCGAAATGATATTGGAACAACTCGACCTGTAGAAGGAAAGCTGGCAGCAAACTGGAAAGGACCCTACCGAGTCGTAGAAGTATTGGGAAAGGGCTACTACAGACTGTCCGAACTCGATGGACGAGAACTTCCTAGGTTGTGGCACGCCTGCAACCTAAGAAGGTACTATAGTTAGGGATGATAAAGGATCTTAGGACAAGGCGCACTCTTTTTCCTGAAAAGGTTTTTTAATGAGGCGCCAAGCCAAGACCTACAAATCGCCCAACTTAGAGGGATAAAGCTTCCACATGTATATTTGCATTTTCTTTTGAATAAAATATGTTTAAATATTCTACAAATTCTCAAGCCGCAATAATCTGAAATATTCATCGTCTGATTATAAAGCAACAGATCGGCAGAAAGTGAAAATTGAATTCACTTAGAAAGAGGATTACAAAAAAGAGGATTACAAAAATAACTTAGAAAGACCTGACACAATGAAGTCGGCCTCCATAAAATGCTAAAGTTATAAAAAGTAATACCTAGCAAGAAACCTCATAGAAGGTCCAAACAAAGCAGGATTACTAGAAATAACTTCCGAAGCCTCAAAGGAATCAAAGCCACAAGCAGGAAATACAAAGGCAATCCAAAGAGGTCGAGCAACAAGGCTCCAACACTACCGAAAATCTAAAAAAAGGTGTTCATACCCTGGGTCGAGCTATCCGACCTGGGATGATTCGAGATAAAGCGACCAACCTCTTCAGGTCAGACTATCCGACCTCTTCTCAAAGAGCTCGGCCAAATCGACAGGAGAGCCCAGATTAAGGGCCCAAATAGAGGAGCACGACCCGAATCCTAAGGCGGCCTAAGCCTATAGAGATGAAGGCAGTTCCGTTGAAGATACGCTGACCTCAACTCAAAGATAAAGATAAGATAAGATAACTAACTTATCTTATCCAAAAGGTCACATCTCGCCATTATAAATACACCGGAGCACCCAGGTATAACTCATACTATGATTCTACATAAAACCTGCTTAATAACCGTGCTAACTTAAGCATCGGAGTCTCTTGCAGGTACCCCCCACCCTCCGGTGGCCAAGGATCAGCAGTGCGGTAAGTCCAACGAGTCGGACACGACAGCTCCGGCCGCCACCAGCCAGCCGGACACGCCGTCTCCGACCTGTACCGAAGATCTCATCCGAGATCGACCTCCAGTTTCAGGTAACCCTCGGAACATTGGCGCCGTTGCCGGGGAACCTGGAAGTCATCCCAACACCATGGCGGACAACCATGACAACGATCACGATTCAGATCTGGAAAACAGAACGCCGCACAAAAACGCGGACACCCCACTAAACGACACCCCAGAATCCAACGGAGACAAAAATCCAACAAACCCGGGGGCGATAGAAGTACTTCAAGATCGCTTGAAGCAACTTGAAAAAGAAACCCAACAACAACGAGAAATTGGGAAGGATCTACAAAGAGAGATACGACGACATCGAGAATTGGAAGAAAAATTACAGCTATTTGAAGCCAATCTCAAATCAAAGGCCCCTCGGATCACTCCTGAGGAAAGCTCACGTAAAGAACAGGATCCATTCACCAGAGAGATCATGAAAACCAAAATCCCAAAGGACTTCAAACTCCCAGATATGACTTTATATGATGGCACCACAAATCCCAACCACCATCTCAGCAATTTCAGAAGCAGAATGTACCTTACTGACGCCTCAGACGCCGTTTGCTGCAAAGCTTTCCCAACAACTCTCACAAAGACAGCAATCCGATGGTTCGACAACTTACCTCCAAAGTCCATCCCAAACTTCGACGACCCCTCCAAAAAGTTCCTGGCCAGATTCTCCATCCAGAAAGATAAAGCCAAGCATGCCCCCAATCTACTGGGGATCAAACAAGGAGATCGGGAGAGCCTCCGCAACTACATGGAAAGATTCAACAAAACATGCATGGACATACAAAGCTTACCAACAGAGGCCGCCATCATGGGACTCATCAATGGCCTACGAGAGGGACCATTTAGCCAATCTATATCAAAGAAGTACCCTACCTCATTAGACGAAGTACAGGAGCGAGCAGAAAAATACATCAACATGGAAGAAAATGCTTGATTAGGAGAAACCTCAAAATCTGGGAAACCCTACCGAGATAAAGACAAAAAGAAAGAAGACCGACAAGGGAAGAAAATTAAAAAATACCATAATTATACTCCCCTCAGAGCATCCCTAGTCGAAATATACAAAGAGGTCTGCCATATAGAAAAGATTCCCCCAGCACGGCCCCTCAAAGGAAAAAGAGGAGGAGGAAATCGGAAGGAATATTGTGAATATCATCGGGTCAGAGGACACGCCACCAATGAATTCTTCGACTTGAAAAATATCATAGAAAAATTAGTGAGGGAAGGAAAATTAGATCAATTCCTGGCCACCCGAGATGATGATCAAAGAAAAAGACGAAGGGATGAAGATACCGAACGAGCAGAACGATCACCTCGGACATCAGAAAGACACGTCCACATGATACATGGCGGATTCGCAGTAGGAGGGATCTCCAAATCTTCCCGCAAAAGGTATCTCAAAGAAGTATGTCATGTCGAAGGAGAGGAGGAAACACTCAACATCCCAGCGATAACATTCACTAAGGAGGACGCGTCCGGCATCATCACAGGACACGACGATCCCATGGTAATCACAATCATATTGGCAAACGCCAACCTACACCGCACCTTAATAGACCAAGGGAGTTCGGCTGACATATTATTCAAGACAGCCTTTGATAAACTCGGCTTAGAAGAAAAAGAACTTAAGGCGTATCCAAACAGTCTGTTCGGGTTAGGAGATACCCCGGTTCGACCACGAGGATATATATCACTACATACAACCTTTGGAAAAGGAGACCAAAACAGGACCCTCGAAATAGACTACATCGTGGTCGATGTAAGTTCAGCTTACAATGCTCTCATAGGTCGGACAACACTCAACCAACTCGGCGCAATAGTATCAACCCCACACCTATGTATGAAGTTCCCAACTCCAAAAGGAATAGCCACGATAAAAGCTGACCAAAAGATGGCACGTCGCTGTTATAACGAAAGCCTAAACCTCAGAGGCAAAGGAGAAGAGTTCCACACAATCGAGTTGGGCGGAGTTCAACGACGAGAAGATCTTCGCCCCCAACCAGAGGGCGAGATAGAAAGAATTCAGATCGGAGACACCTCAAAAAAAACAACTAATATCGGCAAGATCCTCAAAGGAGATTTAAAAGAATTGCTAATACAATTCTTGCGAGATAATGTCGACCTCTTTGCATGGAAAGCAGCGGACATGCCAGGCATAGACCCTAAACTAATGTGCCACAAGTTGGCGGTCTATCCAGGATCTCGACCGATACAGCAGAGACGAAGAAAGCTTGGGCCAGAGCGATCCCAGGCTGTGGAAGAGCAAGTACAGGCACTACTAGAAGCCGGATTTATAATAGAAGTTAAATACCTGCTATGGCTAGCCAACGTCGTCTTGGTGAAAAAATCGAATGGGAAGTGGTGAATGTGCACCGATTACACCGATCTCAACAAAGCTTGCCCAAAAGATCCATACCCGCTCCCAAGTATTGACGCCCTGGTAGATGCTTCCTCTGGATATAAATATCTCTCATTTATGGACGCGTATTCAGGATATAACCAAATCCCCATGTATCCACCAGACTAAGAAAAGACCTCGTTTTTAACACCAAAGGCAAACTACTGTTACATCGTGATGCCCTTCGGTCTCAAGTGTTTGACACCATAAGGAAACACAAACCGAAGATACATTATTATCCGACCTTGCTCAAGTGTTTGACACCATAAGGAAACACAACATGCGACTCAATCCCGCAAAATGTACCTTCGCAGTAGAAGCAGGCAAATTCTTAGGCTTCATGCTCACACAAAGGGGAATCGAAGCAAACCCAGACAAATGTCAAGCCATACTCAACATGAAGACCCCAACCTGTGTCAAAGAAGTACAACAACTCAACGGAAGATTGGCCGCCCTATCCCGATTCTTAGCAGGAGCTACGATAAGATCTCTCCCCTTCTATGCTACTTTAAGAAAGGGAGAACGGTTCGAATGGATAACAGAATATGAGCAAGCATTCAAAGACTTCAAGGATTTCTTAGGACGGCCACCTATCTTATCTCGACCACGAGAAGGAGAACCGCTCATATTATATCTCGCAGTAGGGAGTCGGGCAATAGCCTCAACACTAGTCAGAGAAGACGAAAATGGGCAACAACTCGTCTACTTCATTAGCAAGGCACTACAGGGATCCGAGATGAACTACCAGAAAATAGAAAAATTTGCCTATACTCTTTTCCTAACGTCTCGACGACTCTGCCCGTACTTCCAGGCTCACACCATTAAGGTTCGAACTAACCAGCCCATAAAAAAAATATTGGAGAAAATAGATCTAGCAGGCAGAATTCTACAATGGGCAGTTGAGTTGTCAGAGTTTGACCTCTAATATGAAGCTCGGACGGCCATCAAATCACAGTATCTGGCCGATTTTATCGCAGAATTCACAGATGCCCTAAAAACCCCCACAGAATGGAACCTTTACGTGGACGGTTCTTCAAATAAAACTAGAAGCGGTGGGGGCGTGATAATAGAAAGCAACCAAGGAACCCAGGTTGAGCTCTCCCTCAAGTTCGGGTTCCCGGCCTCAAACAACCAGGAGGAATATGAAGCATTATTAGCTGGTTAGAAGCTGGCTAAAGAAGTCGGAGCTCAAAAACTCAACATTTACAGCGATTCACAAGTGGTTACATCACAAATAACAGGGAGCTACCAAGCCAAAGATCCCACCATGAAAAAGTATTTGGATAAAACCAAGGAACAGCTCGGACAAATAGGGGAGTATAAGATCTGCCACATACCCCGCGAACAAAATGCCCGAGCTGACGTAGACTCAAAACTAGCCAGCACCAAACCAGGGGGCAATAATAGAAACCTTATCCAGGAAATGTTGCAGAACCCGTCAATCTCGGAAGAGGAAAAAGTCTTGACCATAACAAGTCAGGACCAAGGATGGATGACCCCTATAGCCAACTACCTCAAAACAGGAACGCTCCCCACAGAAGAAAAGGAGGCAAAGAGGTTAAAAAGGGAGGCACAGTACTACACCATCATAAACAACATCCTGTACAAAAGAGGAATCTCAACACCTTTACTAAAATGTGTGCCAACCTCCAACACAAAGGAAGTGCTAGAAGAAATACACGGCGGTATTTGTGGCAATCATCTCGGAGCACGAGCTCTTGCCAAAAAAGTACTCCGGGCGGGATTTTATTGGCCAACTCTATAGAAAGAAGCCACAGAATTTGTAAAGACATGCCCACAGTGTCAGAAACATGCCAAATTTCACATCGCCCCGCCAGAAGAGCTCATCAGCGTGACCTCGCCTTGGCCGTTTGCAAAATGGGGACTCGATCTTCTCGGTCCATTCTCATAGGGATCAGGACAAGTTAAATTCCTCATAGTAGGGGTAGATTACTTTACAAAGTGGATCGAGGCAAAGCCCCTGGCCAATGCCACCACTCAAAGAAGCCGGAAATTCTTATATAGAAACATTGTCACAAGGTTCGGGGTTCCATATTCAATAACCACATACAATGGCACTCAATTCACAGATGCAGGCATTAGAAAACTAGTAGCCGACTTGAATATAAAGCACCAGTACACCTCCGTCGAACATCCACAAGCCAATGGGCAGGCCGAAGCTGCTAACAAAGTCATATTGGCCGGATTAAAACGGAGATTACAAGATGCAAAGGGAGCCTGGGCAGAGGAGCTTCCACAGGTCCTGTGGGCATATCGAACAACGCCACATTCCACCACGAAAGAATCCCCCTTCCGATTAGAATACGGAATAGAGGCGATGATTCCAGTAGAGATTGAGGAAGGGTCGCCCAGAGTAGTTCACTACAATGAGGGAGTAAACTCCCAACTTCAGAAAGAAGAGCTCGACTTGTTACCCGAAATCCAAGAAAGAGCCCGGATCAGGGAAGAAGCTCTAAAACTCCGAATGGCCTCCAGATATAATCAAAAGGTAGTGCCGAGAAGTTTCGCAGAAAATGACCTCATCCTAATCCGAAATGATATCGGAACAACTCGACCAGGAGAGAGAAAGCTGGCAGCAAAGTGGAAAGGACCCTACCGAGTGGTAAAAGTACTTGGAAAGGGCTACTACAGACTGTCTGAACTCGATGGACGAGAGCTTCCCAGGTCATGGCACGCCTGCAACCTCAGAAGGTACTACAGTTAGAAAAGATAAAAGATCTCATCATTTGATGCACTCTTTTTCCTGAAAAGGTTTTTTAATGAGGCACCAAGTTGAGACTCAGACAAATCCCATATGTATATATTTGCATTTTTTCCTTTAAATAAAATATATTTTAGATATTCTACAAAGATTTCAAGACGCATTAATCTGAAGTATTCATTGTCCGATTATAAAGCAACAGATCGGCAGAAGATGAAAGCGCGATTCACCCAAAGGACGATCTAGAGATGACAACCACTTTCTACAAATCGGCAAAGATGAACACAAAATAATGTAAGAAGTTATCGAAAGTGATCTAAAAAAGAACCTGACGAGGTCTTACGGATTGCTAAAATAATAACTTAAAGACTGGCCGACGTTGAGAAGTCGAACCAAGTCAACCCAAGTTATAAGTAAACCCTGGAAAGAGGTCTGGCCAACCCTATTAAAGAGGATTACTTTAACTTAGAAGGGCTCGACATGACAAAGTCAGCCCAAAATGAAAAGTTATAAAAGTAATCCCTGAAAGAGACCTGACAAAGGTCCAAGAAAGAGGATTACAAAAATAACTTAAAGGAGACCGATATAACGAAGTCGGACTCCTACTACTAACAAGTTATAAAAGTAATCCCTGAAAGAGACCTGACAAAGGTCCAAGAAAGAGGATTACAAAAATAACTTAAAGGAGACCGATATAACCAAGTCGGACTCCTACTACTTAAAAGTTATCAAAATAGTCCCTGAAAGAGATCTAACAAAGATCCAAGAAAGAGGACTACAAAAAATAACTCAAAGGAGACTGGTATAACTAAGTCGGACTCCTATTACTTAAAAGTTATCAAAGTAGTCCCTGAAAGAGATCTGACAAAAATCCAAGAAAGAGGACTACAAATAACTTAAAGGAGACCGACCTAATGAAGTCGGACTCCTACAACTGGAAAGTTATAAAAGTAATCCCTGAAGGAGACCTAGCAAAGGTCCAAGACACAGGATTACAAGAATAGCTTAGAAGGGGACCAACGTTAAGAAAGCATACAAAGTGAAGAAAACCAAAGAAACAAGTTGGACCCCCACAACCACGACCTCAAAGGATTCAAGCTACAAATAACATAACAAAAACAACCCAAGGAGGTCGAGCCGCAAGATTTTGACATCAGCAGAAAATAGAAAAGATGCCTAGTCAAAAAACTACTTTTTACAGAGTTATAAGGCCTCGAAAGGCCACCAAAAACTACTATAGAAAAGATAGCGAGCTATTGTTTGTTTCTCAAAATAAAAGTTGCTAGATAAGCAACTAAGAAGTATCAGCAAATAAATAAAAGAGTTCTAAAAAAGCCCACAAGCTGGGCCAACTACACAAATTTTAAGAAAGGATCAACAAGCATCAGGAGCCTTCTTGGCAGCATCAGGACAAGGAGAAGGAGGGCAAGTCTGGATCGGCACAGCATCCACAGTTCCATCCTCCCGATTCAGGATCTGGCAATCCGGGTCGGGCACAGCGGGAGGAACCGATGAGGTCAACACTTTGGTAGAAGACACAGGAGGAACGACATCATCATCATCACCCTTATCATCCGGGACAATCTTGCCATCCCTGACAATATTATCCAGGCTAAAAAGGGTGAGATCGGCCTCAGGAGCAATGACCCGAACTTGCTCCTTCAAGTTCTCGTAAGCAGCAGTCACGCTGCCAACGAGATGACCTTGAAGCTTAGAATAATCTTCCCGGGCATGGTCGAGCTCCTCCCTCAGGCGCAGCACCTCTCGATAAGAGGTAACATAACTATCCTTGTGCATCAAGACTGCGTCCTTAGCCAACCTCAACGAAGCTGCCAATGATTGAGAACTCGCCTCCTCATTCTTCAAGTCCTTCTCCAGCTTGGCCACCTTCGTCTCAAGCTCCTCCTTTAACTCCTTCATCCAATCAAACTCTTGTTTCGCCTCCTCCATAAACGCTTTAGTGGCGTAGAGAGGGAGATTCTGAGCAGTCCGATATATGGCAGCCGACATATATGCCATCTTCACATGATTTCGGGCCATGAATTCCAAGTGATGAAGGATGGACACATCGTCCATGGAGAGAGCACCGTAGGGACCAATTTGTTGATCCACGAATTCAATAGCATTAAAATCAGGAGCATCAAGGTCGAAGGGCTCAGCAGTCTTTTGTTTTTTATTGGGAGGAGCAACAGAAGGAGTAGCAGAGGCGACGTGAGGATCTACCAAACGAACTCGGGGTGTAGGGATCACTTTCTTCACCCCGGCAGAACTCTACACTGATGGCTTCTCGTGCGCCTGGGAGGATCCCTCCCCAGCTGCCCTGGCAGCAACATTTCTGGCAGCAGTCACCCTCTGTGCCCTGTTAAAAGCTTTCATAGCTTCATTATTCTTCATTGCCTCTGCAAGCAAAACAGAAAATTCAGCTACAAGTCGGATAAGTCAGAAAAGACAGCTACAAGCAACATAACCAAAAAACACAAGATACCCAGTTTAGTTTGAAGAAGAGAAGGATTTGTCAGAAATTTCTTTGTGTCAAGATGGGGAGGTTGACCCCAGCGTTCTTCCAAGATAGTCACAAAGGCTCGCTCGGCCTCATCCAACATCTCCCACGAATACCGGGAGACCCTCACATCTTTTTGCCATTCCATGGGAAAGGCAGGTTCGTCATTCTCATCCAGAAAAAAGGGCCGAGCTCCTTCAACAGCTCGGACCTTGAAAAAGTAGTTCTTAAAATCACGGAACGACTCGTCAAACATGGAAAAAACCTTCTTTCCTTGGGTAGAACGAAAGGAGACCCAAGCTAACTTCTTTTTTACCACACCGGGCTTAGTCAAGACAAACAGATAGAAAAAGAGAGATTGGGAAGCAGGAATACCAAAACCATCACACAGCAATTGGAAAATTTTAATAAAACCCCAGGAATTGGGGTGAAGTTGAGAAGGGGCCACATTACAAGACCATAACAGGTCGGTTTCAAATTGAGTAAAAGGAAGGGTAATACCCAGTTGACCAAAGAAAAAATCGTAAGCATAAAAGAAGGGGTGATTGTCAACAACTCGAGTCGAGAAGCAGACTCTCTCGTCAGAAGAAGGAGGAACAAGCTCATAGTTCTTCTCGTCACCAGAATTACTACAGACACTATGAAACTGCCTAAGCTGAGTACAAAACTTAGAATCAACCAGCGAGACACACATGAGAACCATGGAGTCCACCCAATCGGCCATACCCGCAGGGACCTAGGAAGGCATCTCTACAACGTTATTTCAGGAAGACATGAGGTCAACTAAATCCTACAAAAAGAAAAGAAGAATGGATTACTTAAAAACATCTCGGACAGGGGGCAAAACATCTCGACGGGCGAATAAACAAAGAAGGGAAAACCCCAAGACTTAAGACAAAAAGTCTTGGGGCATCCCTTGGAGGCAGTAAACAAGCAAGGTCTTCAAGTTATTTCTACAGCATACATCCCAGCACTCATCAAAATAAAATCCAGAAAGAAAACAAAGGAAGCAAAAACGCAAAAGGTCCACCCTTCTACAGTTTATCAGGAAAAGCATTTGCTCCTACAGTTTACCAGCAAAAAATACTACTTCTACAGTATATCAGAAATACCAAAAAGGCCAAGCAGCAAAGGCGCAAACTTTTCAAGCAAAAAATCATCAGGCAAGGCACAAACAGAAACGGCGGCAACATGCAAAAGAAAAAAGATTCAGGCAACAAGAAAAAGATTCGCACTAAAAAACGAAGAAATTCCAGAGCATGCAACAAATCAAGCATGATAAAAACAGAAAAGATCCAAACTTTCTCCAAAAAGAAAATCAAAAGGAAAACTCCATCGCAAAGTCAAAAACAACAAGGACAATATGAAATGGGACTAACCTGGAGACGGAAAAAGCTTCGATGAAGAGTGGAAGCGTAGAGATAAGGGCTGCCCAGAAAAATGCCAAGCGACACCGCAAACACAAGAAAGCAGAAGCGCAAGCGAAAGACAGAGAGCAGATGAGAGAAACAGAAAACGAGAGAGTAAAGGGAGAAGTTACGAAGAAGAAATGAAGAAGAGAAACCGTTTTTGATCGCGAAATTCAAAATAAAAGCCAAGAGAGAATGAAGGGCAAATTAATGCCAATTAAATGCGGATATTAGAACCGCTTGCGTTCCCAAAAAAGCGCTAATACAAAAGCGCGCGCTTTTAGAGGAAAACGTTCTACATTCAAAAAAGACTTTACAAAGAAAGGAATCGACAAATGCTTGAGTTCGACTTTAAGAAGGACCGAAGTCAAGGACTCGACCTCAAAAAGAAGATCGAGCTCAAGCAGGGGCACTGTTCATACCTTGGGTCGAGCTATCCGACCTGGGATGATTCGAGATAAAGCGACCAACCTCTTCAGGTCAGACTATCCGACCTCTTCTCAAAGAGCTCGGCCAAATCGACAGGAGAGCCCAGATTAAGGGCCCAAATAGAGGAGCACAACCCGAATCCTAAGGCGGCCTAAGCCTATAGAGATGAAGGCGGTTCCGTTGAAGATACGCTGACCTCAACTCAAAGATAAAGATAAGATAAGATAACTAACTTATCTTATCCAAAAGGTCACATCTCACCATTATAAATACACTGGAGCACCCAGGTATAACTCATACTCTGATTCTACATAAAACCTGCTTAATACCCGTGCTAACTTAAGCATCGGAGTCTCTTGCAGGTACCCCCCACCCTCCGGTGGCCAAGGATCAGCAGTGCGGTAAGTCCAACGAGTCAGACACGACAGCTCTGGCCGCCACCAGCCAGCTGGACACGCCGTCTCCGACCTGTACCGAAGATCTCATCTGAGATCGACCTCCAGTTTCAGGTAACCCTCGGAACAAAAGGGTACCAAGATAGATAAGGACCGAGACGATATTAAAAGCATGAAGTTGTAATAAAAACAAGCTCAAAGAAGCTACCCAAATCAGCCCCAAGAACTTGGAAGCTATTTTTTTTTTCAAAATAAAGTTGCCAAAAAAGCAACTAAAAAAGTGTCAACAGTTAGCAACATTACAAAACGAAAGTCTTAAATTCCCACAGGCCGGGCTATCTACACAAACATTTACATAATCAAGGAAGATCCGAAGGCTTCTCGGCAGCACAAGGTGAAGGAGGGCGAGTCTGAAGGGGCACTGCATCCACCGTCCCGTCATCCCGATTTAATATCTGACAATCAGGCTTTGGCTCGGGATGACTAACCCCAGCGGGAGGAGCTGAAGATGTCGGCACAATAGTGGCTTTGGCGACCGGCACAGGAAGGGGTTCGACATCATCGTCATCAGGATCGTCAGGGACAATCTTGCCATCCTTTACAACATTATCCAGACTGAAGAGAGTAAGGTTGGCCTCAGGTGCAAGAACTTGAACCTGCTCCTTCAGGTTCTCATAAGTAGCATTTACGCTGCCTATAAGATGACCCTGGAGCTCGGCATAATCAACCCGGGCAGACTCTAACTCCTTCCTAAGACGCATCACCTCCCTGTAGGCCGTAACATAGCTATCCTTGTGCCTCAAAGCCGTGTCTTTAGCCAACTTTACAGAAGCCGCCAAGGCAATAGAACTAGCCTTCTCAAACTCCAACTCTTTCTCCAGCTTGGTCACCTTCACCTCGAGCTCCTCCTTCAAACCTTTCATCCGATCGAACTCTAATTTGGCCTCCTCCATAAAAGCCTTCGTAGCATGAAGAGGAAGATCTTGGGCAGTCCGATATAAGGCCGCCCCATATGTGCCATCTTGACACTACTCCGAGTTATAAAGTCTAAATGGTGAAGGAGTGACACATCATCCATAGGGAGGGCACCATAAGGACCACTCTGCTGGTCGACAAACCCAACAGCATCGAAGTCAAGGGTATCCAAATTGAAGGGTTTAACAGTTCGAGGTCTTTTGGAAGGTGGAACGACCGGAGGAGAAGATGCAGCAACAGCAGAAGACTGTGGAGGATCCACTACACGGACTCGAGGAGTAGGGATCAATCTCCTCGGGCCGGGAGAGCTCGGCACAGACGGTTTTGACGTCACCTGTGAAGATCCTTCCCCATTCGTATTGGTCGAGATGTTCTGAGTGGCAGCAGCCTTTCTTGCCTTCTAAAAAGCTTTCATCGAGTCATTATTCTTGGCCATCTCTGTAAAATAGAAACCAGCAGTTTTACAGACCAGGAAAAAAGTGGAAAGCAAAGTAAAAATAAGAAGCAATATATATCAAGTAATACCCAGTGCAGTTCGAACAAGGGAGGGGTCCCCCAAGGATTTTTTAGTATCTAGATGAGGAGGTTCCCCCCAAAGGTCCTCCAAAACAGTTACAAAAGCCTGCTCAATATCGTCGAGCATTTCCCACGTATATCGGGATACTACTACATTCTGCTGCCAACACAAAGGGAAGGATGGCTCATCATTTGCTTCCAGAAAAAAAGGGCGAGCTCCCTCAACAGCTCGAATCTGGAAGAAATAATTCTTGAAGTCCCTAAAGGACTTGTCATACATGGTAAAAACCTTATGTCCTTGTGCAGATCTAAAAGAAACCCACGAGGCTTTCTTTTTCGAAGAAATCCCGGGCTTAGTTAAAACAAACAAATAAAGGAAAAGAGTTTGAGAAGGGGTAACATCCAATTCTTGGAAAAGAAGCTGAAAAATCTTAATAAAACCCCAGGAGTTCGGATGAAGCTGGGACGGAGCTACATTATACGACCATAGCAAATCGGTCTCAAAAGAAGTAAAAGGAAAAGTGATGTCTAACTGGCTGAAAAAATAGTCGTAAGCATAAAAGAAAGGGCGCTCCCCTTGGGTCAGGACAGGAAAGCAAACCCTCTCCTTGGAGTCAGGTGCCACCAATTCATAATTCCTCTCCTGATCTCTACTCTTGCAGAGACGGTGATGTTTTCTAAGCTCTACGCAAAATTCAAAATTGGCTAAAGAAATACACAGCAACACCAGGGAGTCCAACCAATCAGACATCCCCTCGGGAACCTTAGAAGACGCCTCGACAATATTTTTGCAAGAAGATATGGCCAACTAGTCCTACAAACAAGAAAAGAAGATCGGATTACTAAAAAACATCTCGAACAAAAGACAAAACAACTCGGCTAGTATGATTCAAATAGCACAAACAATAAAAGGAAAATCCCAGGACCCATACAGAAGGTCCAGGGGCATCCTTTGGAGGCAGTCAGGGAATAAGGATTCAGGATAACCTACAAAACTAACGTCCCAACAAAACTCGTGTCAAAGACAGAAAAAAACCCTTTCTCAAAAAAGCAGCATCCCCAGAAAGCTACAAATCAAACAAAACCGAAGTAGCTACCTTCCAAATTCGCAGTCTTAGCTTATCAGCAAGCAAAATAGAAAAACATATCAAGAAGAAGTCATAAAAGATGCCACCTTTTTTTAGAGAAATAAATTCCCCCAGAAAAAGCAAAACAACATGAAGAAATAGTCGTTATCTTTCACGGAATTCATCAGCAAAAACTATCAGCATGACAAAAAGGAACAATCTTTCGAGAAAACAAGCAGTATGAACCCTAGAATGCAAAGGTACCATTTCAAAAGTAAGAGAAATCCCCCAAAGAGTAAACAAGCAGGCGCACAGTGATACGATAAAGATTCAGATTTTCCAAGTCGAGACGTCAAGAGAAAAATCGAAACTCTATCAAAAGCCGAAGGAAAAACAACGAAAAAAGTACAAGGAAAGAAAAACCAACCTGAACAAAGGAGGAATTTTTGAAGGAGATTGAAGATGGAGAGATGGAATCACCCAGAAATCGCCAAATGACGCTGCAACACAAAAAATGCAAAATTCAGGTGAAAACAGAAAGTGAGAGAGTAAAGGGAAAAGTTACAAAAATGAAGAAGAGAAACCGTTTTTGTGTGTAAAATTCAAAATAAATGAGCCAACGGAAACGGAGCACTAAAAAACTATTAATAAAGGTATTAAACCCTCGCACATTCCCAAGAACAGAGCGCTAATACAAAAGCGCGCACTTTTAGAAGAAAACGTTCCACATTCAAAAAGGAAGACTCTACAAAGAAAGAAGTCGACAAATGCTCGAGTTCGGCTTCACTAGAGACAGATCGAATTCCTAAAACTAAGACTCGACCTCAAAGAGAAAGACCGAGCTCGAGCAGGGGAACTGTTCATACCCTGGGTCGAGCTATCCGACCCGGGATGTTTAGCGACAAGACGACCGACCTCTTCAGGTCTGACTATCCGACCTCTTCTCAAAGAGCTCGGCCAAACTGCCAGGAAAGCCCAGTAAAGGGCGCAAATAGAGGAACACGACCTAAGTCCAAAGGTAGTCTAAGCCTATAGGGATAAAGGCGGTTCCCTTGAAGATAAGCTGACCTCACCCAAAGATAAGATAAAGATAAGATAAGATAACTAACTTATCTTATCTAAGAAGGTCAGCCCACGCTATTATAAATACACTGGAGCACCCAGGTATAACTCATACTCTGATTCTACCAAAAACCTGCTTAATACCCTTGCTAACTTAAGCATCAGAGTCCCTTGCAGGTACCCCCCACCCTCTGGTGACGAAGGATCAGCAGTACAGCCAATCCAACAAGTCAGACACGACAGCTCCGGCCGCCACTCACCAGTTGGACACGTCAGCACCGACCAGTACAGAAGATCTCGTCCGAGATCGACCTCCAGTTTTAGATAACCCTCGGAACAGTATCTGTTCCAGAGCTTCTGCAAAAGGGATCTTTATCTCTAATGTTATGAGATACTTCGCAAAAAGTGCAAACTGTTTATCCCTTTCGTCTTGACAAAATTTATGAGGAAATGGCATCTTTGTCTTGTATTCCTCAACCTTGGTTGATGAAGGCCGAATTCCATGCGAGTTGGAACGGGGTTTACTGTAACGACCCAACTCCTAGTATGCCATGGTCATACAAGAAGCTAAGTGTTACCAACTTGTTCTTCCTAATTATTAACTATTACTTAATATATGAGCCTGTTCCTTGTTAGAACGTTGCCAATTTTACGAGTAACTTTTTTTTTAATTCGCTACGGATGATAATGTAAAATAAACAAGCATACATTGAGAGCAATAAAAGCAAGCGTAGAGAAATATAGAAATATAGCAGATAATATACATCATGTACACTATAACACAACATGTAGCATTTACACAAGATCAAGTCAGTTTACGTCCTCGTCAACCTACGTAGCTAATAAATACACGACACTCCAGGGCCTGGCCTATACAAAAAGCCGCTAAACTGGTGCCCAGGCTAGCCTAACCACTACATAGCTCCTAGCTCTCGGGTGTTCTAACACAAGTGAGAGACTAAGTATCAGATAATGTCAGACTAGAGCGTCATCAAAAGAATACCCCTTCTGCTGTCAAACTATCTCTACACGCGGCCGTTTGGAGAATCACCATGAGGCTCGTCTACCTTCTCATCCTGCTCTATCTCTATCTCAGGATCCTTCTCCTCCTCATCATCAACAGCTACAACTATACCCTCAGATCCACCAGAAGCACTGCTGTCATTATGTACAAAACCATTCGCGAGCACAGGTCCGTTCGCGTAAATAGGAGCTACCCCATCGTCCGGTATTGTTGGCTCAGCAGGCTGTGGAAAGTCAGGGATCGGCTCAGGGGAAAAGTCCCACTCTGGTGGTATCACAGGTACATAGTCCCCAGCTAACTTGGACTCACCAGAAATGAAAGGCTCAGGTTCTACCACATTCAAAGATTGAGCTGGTATAGGGTGTCCGGGACCGTCAGGAAAAGGATGTACAGGGGCATCAGGGAGTAACCAGGACAAGGGAAAGGCGTAGGGTGCGTCAGGATCAAAAAGTGGACTAGACAGAGGATGTTGAAAAGGGAAATATTGTAACACGTAACGTCTCATACGAGGCTCCGCACTCAAAATGTAGTAACTATAGTACACTGGATCCTCTTAAACGTAAGGGCCCTCGAACTCATAGAATATCATGCCCGTCTCCGTCTAAAGGGGAGGAAGGGAGAGAAGGGGGTAAGAACTGGGGAGTTCTTAGTAGGGCCGGGGTTATTAGTTACGTTCATTTATTTGGGGTCGATTAGCAGACGAAAAACATAATATAGCGAAGCAGTAAACAGAAGATAAAGATAGAAAGAAAAAGTAGAGACAACAGAAAGCAGAACACAAACAAAAGAATACAGGAAAATAAAACACAGAAATAGCGTACAAGCAGACAAATATAAAGAAATAGATCACACACAGAAAAGAATGCAACAGAAAATGATGCGCATACAAGAATGATGCATGTCTAGCCCTAGCGTAGGCCATGAGCTCATGTGTCGGTTGGCTGCCCGCAATCCCGACATTTATCCGGTCACGAGTAATCCTGATTTTCCTGATACGATTTTCCGTTCCTAAATAAATGCGCATATAATAATAGCCGCTCATTTAAGACAGCCTCTGCTTACTGCAGGAAAATATATATATATATATACACTCTGCTCTGCTTTGGAGAAGCGGAAAATAGCTGTAGGTAACTTAGTTTCCCTACAAAAGCTCTGGGTTGCATTAAGCAACTAATATATATTAAATATAGCTATGGGTTGCATCAAGCAACTAATATATATATATATATATATATATATATATATATATATATATATCTTTATTATACTACTCTTCTCTTTATATCTCTTTACTCTGTTCTAGTTTCTCTTTTCTCTTTATCTCTTTACTTTGCTCTGGTTACTCTGTTCTCTATATCTCTTTACTCTGCTCCGGTTACTCTGTTCTCTGTGTTTCTCTATTCTGCTCTGATATCTTTGCTTAACGTATGTATTTAAAGCTTATGTAAATTTTGGTATGAATAGTTAGTCTGTCCCAAGTATAGGTTCTTTAAGTCTATACTGAAACAGTTTAACTTTTCATATTATACCTAATCCTAGTCGCAACTCAAGTACTAACTAAGTTGCCCTAGTTCGTTCACTAGTCTCTGTCTGTTTTTCTGTCATTAAAATTTTACAGACTTTTTCTTTGATTTTAATCTTTTCTTTAACTTTTTATCTTTTCTTTATCTTTGCTTCACTAACATGTTATTACCACTCCCTATGTGTTTTATGAAGGTAATTATGAGATTCTGCACTTAAAGTTGTCTTTCTAAAGCTTTTACAGAAAACTGCCTTTTTCGCATTATTTTATTATTTTTAATTAAATATTATTATTTAATATTTTATTATTATTTATTATTTTATCATTAATTTTAGAAAATTAACTTACTTTTTACTTTTAACCTTTAAAATTCACTTTTTACCACCCGTAACTTTTAATATTTCTACTTTTACCACCCTAACTTTTAGAAATTACAAAATAACCCCTCAAACACCAAAATATTTACTTCCTTGCCCTTTCTAAGATCTAAAAGCTGTTCTTCAATTTTCTTCACCACACTCAAAGTGTTCTTCGTATTCTTCGTATATTCTTCAGATTCTTTCTCTGTTTTTACCCGTTTTTCAGTCTTTTCAGCAACCGATTTTTACTATAATTCATAATAAATTAGCAGCCACTAAAACTCCATATTTTCTACATGATTTTAACACAAATTGAACCCCAATTTAAGGATTAGGGTTCGTTTTTCCAGCAGCCATGAAGAACATTAGTTTCAAGTTGAATATCATCAAATTTCATCAAATTTTCACCAAAATTTCAACAAGAATCAATCATATAAACAATCAATTTCAAGCACAGCCAAACCATATCATAATCACAAAACTCAAACACAATCAATCAAGATTAATTTCGTCAAACCCTACCTGGTTTTGCTTCTCCTAATTCAGTTAGACTTTCAGGTGGTCCTTAAGCACTTTTTCCTCCTAAATCACATCAAGAACAACTTTAAATCCAAAAATCCTCAACTAACCAAATCTCCCTTAGAACGTTAGGAGGTGATTTCTAACCTTAGACTTGCTGGAAAGTCACGTTTCTTGGCCCTCAAGTCAAGTTAAGCATGATTCCTAAGGAAGAACATCAAGAAAACACATGTTTAAGCATGTTTCCTTGAAAACCAAATTGAAGAAGGAGGGAGACAGCCATCTCACCTTATTTCCAGCCTTGATATGTTATATGGTTATGTAGAGGAGGAAGAGAGGATCATTTTGGTGAAATCGAAGTTTTGATTTGAGTTTTAGTTCAGAAGAAATCAAGCTTTGAAGATTAAGTGTTCATGAAAGTTTCTCTCTTTTTTCTCTTGTTATTTTCGTCCAAAATGAAGAAATGAGACAGCCTTGGAGTGTCTTGGGGGTATAGGGTGAGTTGTGATTGGTTGGCCTGGAGGTGAATTAAAATAATATTAATATATCTAAGGTGTATAACTACTAAAACTAGATGTATCGGAACACTTGTAAAAACATCTCTAAAAATTATTTTCTGAGTTACTAGCATAAATGACACTAGTAACATATTTATTATGAGAATAGAACTTGTACCATGAGGCATTAGCATTGCTAAAGTCATCAGGGAGTGCTGGTGCTAAGCTGCACTAGTAAACTGTGAACCCGGTTAAACCGATTTTCTATTTTTAACTAAAACTGACCAAGTAACCTTATAATATCATTAAAGAAGCTTATAATACTAATATAATGATAATGTCATCCTATTATCTCTCTTCTCTTATAAATCGAGTCCATTTTGTCAAACTGACACTGTTTACGAAAAACCGAATCAAAACTCCTAACCGATACAGTTCAAAAACTAGGTTCTTCATCACTGTGTTATCGAGCTTGCCTCATAAAAGGTTATAGCTTAAAGATGACATAATGATAATGAGGATTGAGATACTTGATGATATATCAGAGCTTCTCCCCTTACTGATCCTCCGGAGTCCTCCGTACTTTCAGAAAAGATCTCGCGTACTCAAAAACCGGGGTTGTTACATTTACTAGCTTACTTAGGAGGGTTGTTATCAGTCTGTGACTGACCTCTTTTGCATGGGCATTCAACTCCCATGCTGATGCCTCCTTGGGCGTTTAAACGCCCACTTTCTGCCCTTTCCTGGCGTTCAAAGCCAAGAGGGATTCCTCTTTGTGTGTTTGAACACCCAGTCTCTGCCCTTTGCTGGCGTTCAACACCAAGAGGGATACCTCTTTGGGAGTTTGAACGCCCAGTCTCTGCCCTTTCTTGGTGTTCAATGCCAAGAGAGACACTTCATTGGGCGTTTATATGCCCAGAGTCATCTTGTGCAGAGACCTAGTTATCCTCTATGGGCATTTCGTTCTTATGGTGCTGAGGTTGGGTGCTTATGGTTTTCCCATTCCTCAGTTGAATGGCCTGGCATTCCTCTGTTATCTGCTTAGATAACGGCTGTCTTGTTTGACTCAATTGGGCTTTTGCATTTTTGTTAGAAGCCTGAGTTTCTCGCAGAGCCTCTTGCAATTCCAGCATTTGTTGGGAAAGGGCTTGCAGTTGCTGAGTCAATGGGCAGTATTAGAACAGAAAAATCTATTAGATAATGAACTATTGATTCTAAGCCATCTCTGGCGATGAATCAACAATTCGAAATGGTTTTCTTACGTATTCTTGATAAACCAGCGTTTATATATAGATGTAGGAAGATCTGTTTGGGAAGTAAGAAGCCCCTTTGACATCTCTTCATCTGCAAAGAATTGTTGATGTGAAAACACAGAGACAGAGACAAAAGGCTGATCTTTCAATAGGAAAAAGAGTGGATCCGCAGGGTCCCAAATGAATTGGCTTATTTGAAAAAAGCCTTGTTCTATGGAAGATCTATCTCGTGTCTGGTACTGCATGGTTCCACCCTGCAAGAACTCCGAATCATTCTCTTGAAGCTCATCCTGCTCTAGAGGGTTAGGTTCAGCAACTACTACCTTAACCTTTCCTTTTATAGAGGTCTCAGGAGATGAGTACATATATTAATTAGTAGCAACTATCTCAATAAGATCTCGAGCCTCTCTAATGGTCTTTCTCATGTGCATGGAACCACCAGCAGAGTGGTCCAAGGACATTCTTGCAATGTCTGAAAGCCCATAGTAGAAGATGTCTAACTGTACCCATTCTAAAAATATTTCAGTGGGACATTTTCTTAGCATCCTCATATACCTCTCCCAAGCATCATAAAGAAATTCACTATCTCCTTGTTTGAAGCCTTGGATGTCCAGTCTCAGCTGGTTCATCTTTCTTGGGAGAATGTATTGGTTTAAAAACTTTTCCACTAACTATTTCCAAGTTTTTAAACTAGCTTTAGGCTGGTTATCCAACCACCTTTTTGCTTGGTCCTTTACAGCAAAAGGAAAAAGCAATAATCTGTAGACATCTAGGTCTACTCCCTCACTGTGTACTATGTCAGCAATCTTTAAGAAGTCTGCCAAGAATTCTATAGGTTCTTCTTGAGGAAGCCCAGAATACTGGCAGTTCTACTTTACCAGAGTAATAAATTGAGGGTTTACTTCAAAGCTACTAGCTCTGATGTGAGGTATGCTAATACTTCTTTCATGCAAGTAAGCAGAAGGATTTGTATAAGATCCCAGAGTTCCCCTGAACTGTTCATTCCCATTTGGGTTCATGATAAAGAAAGGTAGAAGGAGAGAAAGAAGAATGAAGATAGAAGGAATAGAAAAAGAAATAGAAGTATAAAAGATAAACAAGAATTAAAATATTATTTGTTTTATTTTATTTATTTATTAATTTCAAAAATTAAAGTTAATTAACTAAAAGACATTAAAAACTTAATTATTAAATTTCAAAAATATAAGAGAGAGAAGAAGAAGAGAATTTTCAAAAATTAGAAGAGAGAAGAAGTAGTTAGAAAGTTTTGAAAAAGAAGAGAGAGAAGATAAGCAATTAATTAAGAAAGATTTGAATTTAAAATAAGATAGAGGATAAGAATGATAAGATGAGAAATTAAAAAGATTTGAAAGAGATTTGATTTTAAAATTTAAAAAGAAAAGACAAGATAGAAAAGATAAGATAAATTAGGTAAGATAAATTTTAGATTTTAAATTTGAAAATTAAATTTTGAATTTTAAATTTTGAATTTTAAATTTTAAAATTTGAATTTTGAATTTTGAAATATTAAATTTTAAATGTTGAAATCTTAAATTTTGAAATTTTGAAAAACTCAACAAGATAAGATAGAGATTTGAAAAAAAGATTTGATTTTTGAAAAGGTTAAATTTTGAAAATAGAAAATTAAAATTAAAATTTTGAAATTTTGAAAGTTAAAATTTTAAATTTGAAATAAGATAAGATAAGATTTTGAAAAAGATATGATTTTTTATTTTTTAAAAGATTTGATTTCTGGAAATTGAAATCTAAGATAAGATAAGATAAAAAAAATTTTAAAGTTGAAATCTGAATTTTTAATCATAAATTTTGAAAATAATATTTACATAAAAATAGAAAAGATATTTTTTATTTTTGAATTTAATGAGAAGAGAGAAAAACGAGTAAAAGACACCAAACTTAAAATTTTTAGATCTAGATAGACCTAGTGTGCAAAAATTCAAAGAAAAACAACAAGAGACACAAAACATAAAAATTTTAAGATCAAACACAAAGAAAACTCAAGAACACTTTGAAGACTAACAAGAACACAAAGAACAAGACTCAAGAAATTTAAAAAAACACAAGAACACACAAAGAACACCAAACATAAAATTTCTGAAAAATATAAAGAAAAACACAGAAGAAGATACCAAACTAGAAATTTTTAATGATAAAAACAAGAAAATTCAATAACACCTTGAACACCAAGAAAGAACACAAAGAACAAATTCGAAAATTCAAGGGAAACAAAGAACTCATAAGGGATACCAAACTTTAAAAATTGACACTAGACTCAAACAAAAGACTCTATTTTTTAAAATTTTTTGAAAGAAAGATAAGAAAATTCGAAAAACTCAAACAAGAACAAGAAAAAAAATCAAAAGACTTGAATAAAAAGATCAAGATTAATTCCAAAAAGAAAATATTTTTGAAATATTTTTTAAAAAAAATAAAAGACTCGAACCAAGAACAAAGATTAATCAAAGAAAAGATTTGAAAACGTTTTTAAATATTTTATTTTTTTCAAAAAATTGAAGAAGAAAATAAAAATAAAAATAAAAGACTCAAATAAAATAAAATAAAATAAATTAACTGATCTAGGGAGCAAGATAATCTGTTAGTTTGTCCAAACTCGAACAATCCCCGGTAACGGTGCCAAAAACTTGGTGCACGAATCCCCACGCTTCGTACAACTGAACCAGCAAGTGCATTAGGTCGTCCAAGTTATACCTGAGCGAGTCAGGGTCGATCCCATGAGGATTGTTAGCTTGAAGCAATCTATGGTTATCTTGCAGGTTTTAGTCAGGCAGATGAAACAGTAGGAGATGTTGGTATGTTATTTTTAATTGCATAAAAATAAAGGGAATAAATAAACATGGTAATTAGAACTCAGAAGTTGTGTAAACTGTGAAAAGAGGGAGAAGAATGAGGTAAATGATTGGAGTTGCTTAGTCTTTCTGAATTAATTCTGGTAGTATTGTTTCCTTTGTTTGTGAGTGATTTCTTCAATGGCAGGCTGTATATGATTGACACTGGTTTAAGTAGCTGCCAATACTCCTCCAGATCTGAACCCCAGGTTTAGTGCAGATCCATTCTGATTGAGGGTGAAGCTCGTACAGTTCACTCTCCTTGATGATCCTACTCAAAACGCCACAAACAAGGTCGAATCTTCCGGATTGGAGGAATGCTGTGCCTTTGGTTCAAGCCTCTACCGCAGAGACCCTAATCTCCACGTGAATCGGTTGAACTGATGTCTCAAGAAGTCCCCAATGAAATCATGGATTAGCCGTCTGAGAGACATATATTCAAGCTGGTGGTTCATCATTGTCTGATGAAAGACGCACTCTGAACCCATGTAGAATGTGATAACCTTATGCCAGTTCAACGCATTCATATTGATGAAGAACGAATACACATCTTACAATTAATCAAACATGGATCGAAGAGAAACAGTAATACTTTTATTAATTCATAGGACTCAACAGAGCTCCTTCCCTCAACCTAGTAGGTTTAGAAACTCATGCTGATGGTAAAACGTGTATGATGGTAAAAGTGACAAAATTTGTCAAAAAGTGTTAATAAAATCCCTTAAATACTAAAGAATGACTAGTAAGGGTAAAATAGTCTTTTTAGTGCTAAAATCCACTTCTGGGGCCCACTTGGTGAGTGTTTAGGCTGAGCTTTGATGACACATACGTGCTATGAGATCTCTCCTCTTTGGGCGTTTGTACATTGGTCTCTGCTCTTTGGGCGCTGGACGCCTGGAAGGGAGCAGGTAGCTGGCGTTGGACGCTAGTTTTGGGCCTTCCAATCCGAAGCAAAGTATGGACTCTTATATATTGCTGGAAAGCTCTGGAAGTAAGCTTTCCATAGACGTTGAGAGTGCTCCAGTTGGACTTCTGTAGCTCCAGAAAAGCTCTTCCGAATGTAGGAAGGTCAGATCCGGACAGCATCTGCAGTGCTTTCTCTGTTTCTGAATCAAACTTCTGTTTCAGCCAGAAAATACCTGAAATTGACCAAAAACACAAAAACTCATAGTAGAATCCAAAAATGTTAAATTAACACTAAAACCTATAAAAACTCAATAAAAACTAAATAAAACACACTAAAAACTATATGAAAGTGATCCCAAAAAATGTATAAAATATCCGCTCATGAATATTACTGAACCAGAAGCTTGATTATAAATCTCTTAGATGGCTAATCCATGACTTTGTTGGGTAACTGGATAGATTAGTTCAGCCGAGGTACAGGGCGATTAGGGCCTTTGTGGTATAGGCTAGAATCAAAGGAGCAGCGTTCTCTGATCCGGAAGATCCGACCTTGTCTGTGGCGGTCTGAGTAGGATCACTAAGGCAATGGACTACTGGAGCTCCACCCCCGTTCAGATTGGATGACTGCTGAGTTGGCATTTGATCTGAAGCAGAGGAGGTGATAAACCCCATTTTTGTAGATTATGTTGTGCTTAATTTAGGGGATTTTATCAACTTATCTCACATTTATTCAATGAAATAGCATGGTTTTGTAATTCTCCCTTAATTTGTGCTTAAGTGTAAAAACATTCTTGTTAGACCCTTAAATTGGTGATTTTAATTCACTTTAATTCCATTCGATTCCTTGATGTGTTTGTTGAGTTATTTCAGGTTCATAAGGCAAGTATTGGATGGAAGAAGTGAAGAGAAAAGCATGCAAAGGGGAGAATTCATGGAAAAACAAGGATTTAGAGTGCATACATCGACGCGCACGCGAGACAGACACGCACACGTGAAAATGAGGTTGTCCAGGCGACGCGTACGCGTGACATGACGCGTACACATGAGAAAGAAAACGCCAGACGACGCGTACGCGTGGCGCATGCGTACGTATCACAGCTCGCACATGACCTCATTAAAGTGAAAATGCTGGGGGCGATTTCTGAGCTGCCTAGGCCCAAATCCAACTCATTCCTAAGGCTATTTCATGCATAATTCAAGCTTGGGCAAAGGGGGAGCACTTAGTTGTAGGATGGCATCATGTAGGTTAGTTTTCTAGAGAGAGAAGCTCCCTCTTCTCTCTAGAATTAGGGTTCTTAGGTTTATTTTGCGTCTTAGATCTAGGTTCAATTTCTTGTTCTTACATCTTTATTCTTCTTAGTTTTCTTGTTAATTTCCCTTTTATGCCTCTTTTATGTTGATGAACTCTTGTTGCATTTGGATCTCTTTTAATGCAATTTGATATTTGATGTTCTTTTATTGTTAATTTGAGTTGTTATTGTTGATTCCTTGTATTGGGTAGTTGTAGATTTTACTATTTCGTGCCATTAACCTTGCTTACCTTTTATGCCTTCCAAGTGTTTGACAAAATGCTTGGTTGGATGTTAGAGTAGCTTTTTGAGCATTCTTGGCTTGGAAAGAGAAATTGGGCAATCTTGACTCATTAATACCCAATTTAGATTGGTGATCTAGAGTTGTTAGTTAATACTATTTCCATTGACTCTAATCTCTTGCTAATTCAATTAGTGAGTTGATTAGGATTTTTGGATTGAGAATTACTAGTCTTATTTGACTTTCTCTCATGGAAGATAACTTTACACCTTCTTCCAACATTGGAGATGAAGAAATAAGATAAATTCTTGTTAATCACTGTTATGATTAGTGACTAGGATAGAAAGCCTAAATTTTCAATCCTTGCCATGAATATCTCCCTTTATTAATGGCTTTCTTTAATTGTTTTCTTTACTTTTCTTGTCATTTATTTTCTTGTCCCTTTTATCAATCAAACCCCATTATTCCTTCATAGCCAATAATTGATTACTTCATTGCAATTTCTTGTGAGACGACCCGAGGTTTAAATACTTCGGTTAATTTTTATTGGAGTTTGTACTTTGTGACAACCAAACATTAAAATTTGATTAAGAGTTGTTAGTATGTTTGGAACTATGCTTACAACGAAGTTCTTATTTCTATTAAGAGAAATTCTAGACCGACAATACTTCTTCTATCAAGTTTTTAGTGCCGTTGCCAGAAAATTGAAATGGTGTTATGTTATTGGCTATTGTATATATGTGAATACGTGAATATGTTTGCTTTTTGCTTCTTTGTTAGTTGTTGCTAGTTGTAGGACTTTGTTTTCTTTGTTTCTTGTTAGCTTTTATTTTTGTTTTCTCTTTCACCATGCATTCTCATCACTTTGGCTATGAATTTGGTTACAATTATATTGTAGGGAATGAAAGCCTCAATGAGGAACCATATTGTGGGCATGGATATCAAATTAGGGAGGAGCCAGATGTTTATGGTCAACATTCATGGCAACAACCTCTTTAAATCTCTCATGGCTACAATCCACCTCACAATATACATAATTATGAACCAAACCCTCAATATTATTGTCAATCATGCTCACAAGCCTCATGCCACCATTCACCTCCATATGATCCTAACCCAAATCTACCATACCAACTACCATATGAACCATATCTAGAGCCACCACCATTCCAATACCAATACTCCCATGAACCACAAATTCCATATACACCACCTCAAGACTTTCACCAATATGAACCACCTTCCAACTACAATACCCTTCTATCAAACAATAAACCCTCTCTTCCACTACCACCTCTAATGGACGAAGGTCTCCATGCCCTCATGCTAGAAAAAAGAGATCTTAGATCTCGTATCCTAAGGCAACAAGAGGAGACAGAAAAGGAGTTTAAGGAGCTAGGAGCCAAGATTGCTATCGTGATGGAAGCCTTTAGCAACATGGTCTCCTCCTGCCTAAGCCTATACCATCAAGGCACTCCCATTGTTGAATGTGGAGAAGCAACTAAGGAGCTTAGTGAGGGAGTGAACTCAGAGCTTGAAGGTGAAGAAGAGGAGTTAAGGCAAGAAGTGCAACAAGAAGAGGAGGGAGAGATTATTGAACAAGAGGAAGTAGTGGTTGAAGATTTAGGAGATGTTGAATGCAAGGAGGAATCTAGAGTTGAAGAACCTTCTTCCATGGAGTCTGAAGTTGATATCAAGGAGGATAGTGCACAACCTCCAAGGCATAATGTGATTGGAGAATTGGAAGAAGTGGAGCAAGCATTAAGTCCCCCTATCTATGATGATTCTGCATCAACATATGATCCCTTTGAGTTTGATGAATCCTTCTCCATTGGACTTGGAATTGATGACGAGGTAGATTTTACTAAACCTCCCATTTATGATTTGAGTGATGCGGAAGAGCTTGAAGACATTGGTGAAGAAGAGCTTGGACTTGAGGAAGCTTTTCAAGAGGTAAAGCTTGAAGAATCTTGCCAAGTGGTAGAAGCCTTTCAAAAAGGATGGACGGGAGTGGAATGCGCTTTATCAAGATCATTGGGAACTCCTCCACCTAAGTTGCCATATAATCCTTCATTTGAGTGGGTAAAACTCATAACTCTTAGCTTTATTTTCCCACTTAAATTTGGTTTGCTTGAAACAGATGGCCAACTTAAGGCTCTTTGTTGAATTAAGCGTAAGAGGAGGATGTTTAGTGGTTGGCGTTGTAAGTCTAGGCTCATTATGATTGGAAGCTCAAAATTGAGGAGCATGGATTTGTGTAGTGCTTAATCGGATGGGTCTAGGAGGATTTCTTGGTGCCATAGTGAGAATTCGACTTTCTTACCACCCGGAGGAAATTATGATGATCAACTTGAAGAAAGGTGTCAAAACAAAGTGTGGGATCCCAGATTACAATGTGAGGATCAACTTTGGGAGCTCATGGTTTGTAAAGAACTCCATCAAGGCTTGTAGCTATTAATTTTGAATGATGGAGCCTATTGGAAGTCCAAACATTGGTGGATGTTCAAGGATGGATTCAAGCACAAGCCACTTTGATGAAGAGCTCCCCATAAGTCCAACTTAAGGACAATAAACAAAAATGCTAGGTGGGAGACACCCCACCATGGTAACATCTTTCCCATTTTTCTTTTTATAAATATTGGTAAAATAGGTTTAATTTCATGTCTTGTTTAGTTTGTTGAGTTTATTTGGGAGTCTAATAGGTTAAATAAGGTTTTATGGTGTTTTGGTAGCTGTTTGGAAGTTTGGAATGCTTGGTTTGGTGAAAGAACTTGGAAAAATTTTGGAAAACAGAGCACCATGCCACGCGTATGCGTGACCCCAAGCTTTTCAACCATCCATGCGTTGATGACAAGTCATCCTAGCCTATTTTAACTAGTCTTTTTCTTTTGTTTTCATTAGAATTATGCACTTTCTTGAGCTACAAGCAAGCTAATTGAGTAGATTTTCATGTTTCCCTTGATTGAACCAACCATATATGAATTCATGCCATTTCATGAGGTTTTATGCTACATTTGTTGCATATTATGAAAGAATGAATATCTCATGATTTTGAGCATAGCTTTGATGAGTTTGGTTGATTAATGATAGGTGAAGAAAGCTTGGAGAAAGGTTGAAGCAAGAAGGAATGGCTAGGAGTGAAGAGAGGACAATGGAATAAGTGAAATTGAACTAGGAAGCAAGAAGCTGGACCTAAAGTTAGCATCAAACTTTTGCACAAACTTTTGGTTGAAAAGTTAGCCCCAACGTTAGCCCCCTAACTTGGAGGCTAACGTTGGAACTTGAAAATTCTCCCCTGGGCTCCAAAAGTTTGCGCCAACGTTAGCCCCCTAACTTTGAGGCTAACGTTGGCACATGAATTTCTCCCCTGGGCACCAAACGTTTGCGCCAACGTTAGCCCCCTAACTTTGAGGCTAACGTTGGCACATGAATTCCTCCCTGGCCATCCAACGTTTGCGCCAACGTTAGCCCCCTAACTTGGAGGCTAACGTTGGCACATGAAAAATCAATGGGGAAGGAGCAAAAGTTTGCGCCAACGTTAGCCCCCTAACTTGGTGGCTAACGTTGGCGCCACAAGCACATTAGGCAAGGCCAACGTTAGGGTCAAAGTTAGACCCCTAACGTTGGCACCAATGTTGATATCAGCAGATTGTGCTAGCTGATATGAAAAGTTGGAGCCAAAGTTAGACCCCTAACTTTAGCTCCAACTTTTGGTCCAACTTTTGCTAACCTCAAAACCGGTTCAATTGGTTCACTTCGGTTCTTCTCCAAACTTCAAGAGCAATCAACCAATGCCTCTTTCAACCCAATTCCACCAAGAGCAAAGGCCCAACTCAAGGCTTGAAGATCATTTGAAGAAAGTGTATAAATAGGATAGAATTCAAGTTCTTCAGGGAGCTTTTCCTTTTGGAATTTTCATAATAGTTTTCGGAGAGCTTTTGTTATTGAGTGAACTTTAATTTGTTTGTTTTCATTGCTTTCAATTTCATTTACACTTGTCTTGGATCTTGGATTGGGGAATTGAAGAAATTCTGTTTCAATCTCAATCTTGGATCTCTGTTTCTTTACTGCTAATTAAATTTCATTTCCGGTTAATTGCTCTTCATCTATTTTCCTAGCAATTTACAATTTCCTTGCAATTGTTCTTGTTGGATCTAGGAAGGCATTGAGATCTAGACTTGGTTTTCTAGTCTCTGGGTCCTGAGATCTGAATTTCCCATTTCACTTCTCTGTTTACTGCTTTCTATGTTCATTTACTTTTCTGCTTTATATCCGGTTCAATCCCAATTCCCTTTCCCTCTTCTGTTTAATGCAATTCAACTTTTCCTTGTTTAATTTCTGCAACCCACGTCCCAATCCCCTTTACATTTCAAGCAATTTACATTTCTTGCACTTTAAGATTCCGCAATTTACATTTCTTGCATTCTAAGTTTCTGTTATTTAATTTCTTGTTCTTTAAGATTCAGCAATTTATTTCATGTTCTCTTTAATTCCATGCACTTTAATTTACATTCTGCAAAATCACAAAACACTCAACCAAACCTTGATTCGCTTGACTAAATTAACCACTAAGCTAAAATTGCTCAATCCTTCAATCCCTATGGGATCGACCTCACTCCCGTGAGTTTTTATTACTTGATGCGACCCGGTGCACTTGCCGGTTAGATTTGTGTGATTTGGGAGAAAATTATTTTTCCTCCAAAATACTCATCAAGTTTTTGGCGCCGTTGCCGGGGATTGATTAGATTGACAATGATTAAGTGAGGTGGTAATCTAGATCAAGCACTTTTTCTCTATTTTTCTCTAATTTTGACTAACCCACTAACTGTTTGAATTTTTGCTTAAGCTAACTGGAACTTCATTCTAGCAATAGATTGAAGTGCCACTGATTCTGTGCATTTCTTATGTTCTGCTTGTATGTCAGGTACAAGAAGAACCATACCCAATTTTCATGAACAAGACGAAAGAACTCTCAGGAGGTTAAGAAGAGCTGAAAGAGGGAAAAATATTGTCGGAGAAGAGGAATCAGACGAAGAATTCCAAGAGATGGAGGAACATTTAACCAATCCACCAGGTGGAGAAGACAACAACAATGGCAACCCACCCCAGAGGAGAGTTTTGGCTTCCTACACCTTTGCAAATCCTAGACATTGTGGGAGCAGCATCTTGGCTCCAAATGTCAATGCTAACAATTTTGAACTCAAGCCACAACTCATCACTTTGGTTCAGAACAATTGCTCTTTTGGTGGAGGACCACTTGAGGACCCACACCAACATTTATCCACTTTCTTGAGGATATGCAACACTGTCAAAACTAATGGAGTGCCCCCTGACAGTTACAAGCTGATGCTATTCCCATTTTCTCTCAGGGACAAGGCCACTCAATGGTTGGAATCGTTTCCAAGGGACAGCATTAACAACTGGGATGATTTGGTAACTAAGTTTCTTGCCAAATTTTATCCACCTCAGAGGATTATAAGGTTAAAAGCTGAGGTACAAACATTTACACAAATGGAGGCCGAACTCATTTATGAGGCATGGGAGAGGTACAAGGCTCTGATTAGGAAATGTCCCCCTGCTATGTTTAATGAGTGGGAGAAGCTTCAAAACTTCTATGAAGGCTTAACACTGAAATCCCAGGAAGCTTTGGATCATTCAGCTGGAGGTTCCTTGCAACTCATGAAAACTACAGAAGAAGCTCAAGAACTCATTGATATGGTGTCCAACAACCAATATTTCTTTGCTCATCAAAGAGGCCGCCAACCATCACAAAGGAGAGGAGTAATGGAGCTAGAAGGAGTTGATTCATCCTGGCTCAAAACAAGATGATGCAGCAGCAAATTCAACAACAATTTGAGCAAATGGCCAAGAGGATTGATAGCCTCCAAGTTGCAGCAGTTAACACCAGCCAACCATCAACCGCATGGGGACAGAGTGAAGAAACTCAAGAAGAACAACAACAAGAGCAAGTACAGTATATGCACAACCAAGGACCAAATGAAGTGTATGGTGATACATACAATCCATCCTGGAAAAACCACCCAAACCTCAGATGGGGAGATAACCATACCCAAAACCAACAACCATGGCAGAGGAACTCGAACCAACACAACCCAAGAAGCAACCAAAATCACACCCAGCAGCAGACAAACCAAAACCCCTACAGAAAACCTCAAAACAACTACCCCAACCTCAACCAATACCAATCTAATAACCAACCCACCAACCAAAATGCCTACCATCCACCACCCATATCTCATAACCCACCTAAAGTATCACTTGAAGCCCAAAGAATCACTCACTTGGAGGCCATGATAGACAAAATGTTGAAACACCAGGAAATGGTAACCAAGAATCAGGAAGCTTCCCTGAAGAGCCTAGAGAGACAGATGGGGCAACTCTCCTAGCAAGTATCTATTGAGAGACCTTCAAACTCACTGCCCAATGACACAATTCCAAATCCCAAGGAGGAATGCAAGGCAATACAATTAAGGAGTGGGAGAACATTGATAAGCAACAATGACACTACAAGGAAACAAGCAGAGAACATCAAAGAGCCAACGGAGGATGAGAATCAAACAAAGGCAGATGAGGCTAAGAAGCAAGTTGTGATGCCAAACAAAGGCACTGAGAAACTCAAAGAGAAGGACAACCAGCCACATAGCTCAAAGGAAGTAGCTCAGGGGCAGCAGCAAATAGGAAAAAGCATCACACCTCCACTACCATATCCCCAGAGGTTTAACAAAGAGGTTAAAGACCAGCATTTTCACAAATTCCTTGAGATTTTTAAGAAGCTGGAAATCAATATTCCCTTGGCTGAAGCACTTGAGCAAATGCCTCTATATTCCAAATTTCTGAAGGATCTTATCAACAAGAAAAGAAGTTGGCTTGAAAGGGAAACCATATTACTCACCGAGGAATGCAGTGCTGTGATTCAACGGGGTATTCCACCAAAACTTAAGGATCCGGGAAGCTTTGTAGTCTCATGCACTATTGGCAAGATAATTCTCAACAAGGCTCTCTGTGACCTGGGTGCCAGCATCAATTTAATGCCTCTCTCAATGATGAGAAAACTTGCCATAGAAGAACTTAAACCCACCAGGATGTCACTAGTCATGGCTGACAGATCAATCAAGACACCCAATGGAATTGTGGAGAATCTGTTGGTGAAGGTTGGGGAGTTTATTTTCCCAGCAGACTTTGTAATTTTGGACACTGAAGAAGAAGGAAATGACTCAATCATTCTGGGAAGGCCATTTCTACACACAGCAAGGGCCATCATTGATGTAGAAAAAGGAGAAATGACCTTCAGGGTCCATAATGAACAAATGATCATAAATGTGTTCAAATCAATGCAAAACGCTCCTGAGCAAGAGGATTACGTAAGAGTGGATATGATAGACAGTTTGGTGGAAGAAATATTGGAAGAAAATTTTCAAGAGCAAGAAGGAAATCAAGGGGCAACAGAGGAACAAGTGGCTGAGACCTCCACTGAGCAAGATGAAAGACAAGATAAGAAGGAAGATGTACGAAAACAAGAATTGAAACCTTTACCCACCCATCTCAAATATGCATTCCTTGGCACATCGGAGAGCTTCCCAGTAATCATTAATTCATCCCTGACAAAGAAGGAAGAAGGAGAACTTCTTGACGTACTCAAAGCTCATAAAGATGCTTTAGGATGGACCATTGATGACCTGAAGGGAATCAGCCCTGCAGTATGTATGCATAAGATCCTCTTGGAAGATAATTCCAAACCAGTGGTTCAACCGCAAAGAAGGCTAAATCCTACAATGAAGGAAGTTGTCCAGAAGGAAGTAATGAAGTTGTGGAATGCAGGGATAATCTTCCCAATATCTGACAGCCCATGGGTAAGCCCGGTTCAAGTTGTACCAAAGAAGGGAGGAATGACGGTCATCACTAATGAGAAGAATGAGTTGATCCCTACTAGAACAGTGACTGGGTGGAGGATGTGCATAGACTATAGAAGATTGAATGATGCCACCAGGAAGGATCATTTCCCTCTCCCATTCATTGATCAGATGCTGGAAAGGTTAGCCGGCCATGCCTATTACTGCTTTTTGGACGGATATTCTGGGTATAATCAAATCGTGGTGGACCCCAAGGACCAAGAGAAAACTGCCTTTACATGCCCATTTGGAGTTTTTGCATATCGGAGGATGCCTTTTGGGCTCTGCAACGCCCCTGCCACATTTCAAAGGTGTATGCTCTCCATTTTCTCTGATATGGTCGAAAAATTTTTAGAAGTCTTCATGGATGACTTCTCTGTTTTTGGTGATAATTTCAATGCTTGCCTAAACCATTTAACTCTTGTCTTGAAACGGTGCCAAGAAACTAATTTGGTTTTAAACTGGGAGAAATGCCATTTCATGGTACCTGAAGGGATTGTTCTTGGCCATAAAGTTTCAAGAAAAGGGATAGAGGTTGATAAGGCAAAGGTTGAGATCATAGAAAAACTCCCTCCACCAATTAATGTGAAATCTGTTAGAAGTTTCTTGGGGCATGCCGGATTTTACAGAAGGTTTATCAAGGACTTTTCAAAAATAGCCAAACCTTTAAGTAATCTGTTAATGCTTGATAACCCTTTTGTTTTTGATGAAAACTGCCAGCATGCCTTTGAAACTTTAAAAAATAGACTCACAACAGCACCAATCATCACACCTCCAGATTGGGAATTACCTTTTGAACTCATGTGTGATGCAAGTGACATTGCAATTGGTGCTGTACTTGGGCAAAAGAAGGGAAATTTGCATTATGTCATATATTATGCAAGTAAAGTGTTGAATGAGGCCCAAAGAAATTACACCACAACAGAAAAAGAGTTGCTAGCTGTAGTCTATGCATTTGATAAGTTTAGATCATATCTGATAGGATCCAAAGTTGTGGTTTACACTGATCATGCTGCACTTAAGTATTTGATGTCAAAGCAGGATGCTAAACCAAGACTCATCAGGTGGATACTGCTCCTACAAGAATTTGACATTGAGATAAGAGATAGGAAGGGCACTGAAAATCAGGTCGCTGATCATCTGTCAAGGCTACCACATGAAACAAGTCAAAAAGCATCACAGCCCATAAATGAAAGCTTCCCAGATGAGCACCTTCTGCAGATCCAGCAAGCACCCTGGTTTGCTGACATAGCAAATTACAAAGTGGGAAGGAAGATACCGCAAGAGTTCTCTAAGCAACAAGTGAAGAAGTTGATCAACGAAGCAAGGAAATTTTCATGGGATGAACCCTTCTTATTCAAGAGATGCTCTGATGGAGTGATCAGAAGATGTATTCCTGAAAGTGAAGTGAGGGACATCTTGTGGCATTGTCATGGTTCAGCTTATGGTGGACACTCTGGCCCAGAAAAAACAGCCGCAAAAATACTGCAGAGTGGCTTCTATTGGCCAACTATCTTCAAGGATGCCAGAGAATATGTACACCAATGTAATGAATGCCAGAAAGCAGGAGGATTAACAAGAAGGAATGAGATGCCTCAAAACTTTATCTTAGAATTAGAATTGTTCGATCTATGGGGAATTGATTTCATGGGGCCTTTTCCTCCTTCCTATTCTTTTAGATACATCCTGGTAGCAGTGGAGTATGTCACAAAGTGGGTGGAAGCCATAGCCACAACCACCTGTGATGCACAGATCGTCCTCCAATTCCTTAAAAAGCACATCTTCACTAGGTATGGAGTGCCCAAAGGTCTTATTAGTGATGGTGGTAGTCACTTTTGCAACAAACAAATGGAGAAACTCCTCCACAAATATGGAGTAATTCACAAAGTAGCCACACCCTACCATCCTCAGACTAACGGCCAAGCTGAACTTGCAAATAGAGAATTAAAGAAGATCCTAGAGAAAACAGTGGGAATCACAAGAAAAGATTGGGCTCGAAAGCTAGAGGATGCATTGTGGGCGTATAGGACAGCTTTTAAAACTCCTATTGGCAAGTCACCCTTTCAGCTATTGTATGGCAAATCCTGCCACCTCCCTGTAGAGCTTGAACACAGAGCTCTTTGGGCCACTAAACTCCTCAACCTTGATCCCCAAGCTGCAGGAGAAAAAAGGTTGTTACAACTAAATGAGTTGGATGAATTTAGACTAGAGGCTTATGAAAGTGCGAAGATATACAAGGAGAGAGCTAAGAAGTGGCATGACAAGAAGATCACAAAGAAGGAATTCAAGCCAGGACAGCAAGTGCTCCTGTATAATTCGAGGCTTAAAATTTTCCCTGGCAAACTGAAGTCTAAATGGACTGGACCATACTTGGTGACAAAGGTTTTTCCCTATGGGAATATTGAACTGCTAGATGAGGCAACAAAGAATCAATTCACAACAAACGGTCACAGAGCAAAGCTGTATTTGGGAGGACAATTGGATAAGGAAAAAGAGGTTCAACACCTACAGCCCTCTTAAAAAGAATTGAAAGATGTCAAGCTAGTGACAATAAAAGAGCGCTTGTTGGGAGGCAACCCAACCGGAGGTAGTTTTCTTTTCATAACTTTTTTTTAATAAGAATGTTGGATAACTGCTATGTATTGCAAGATGCTAAGTTTGGTGTTCCACCAAAACTTCATTCTAACTTCCTGCACATTGCTAGTTCCAAGCAATCAAACAGATTATTCAACAACTTAACTATTTTTTTTAGTCCCAATATCATAACCTTTAGCAAGGACACAAAAGTTTTCCCAGAGTTAACCTGTTGAATCAGAGGAAGTAGCAAGGAATTAAGTGGAAGTTAACCACCAATTGAAGGTACCATGCATAAAGACTCAAAAAGGGGCACAACAGAAAGAAGAACAAAAGAAATGCAAACCAATAGGTTGTATCTATACTTAACCTTTACTGTTGAGAAATATTTTTGATTGATGTCTTGAGAAAGTGTTCATTTAGTTCAAACAGATTCAAACTTCTCTTAGAATAAGTAAACTAGTCTATGTGTATGCTTGTGTGTTTACTTTCACTTAGCAAAAAAGCATGTTTGTCCCCTGCACTTTAAATTCAATAAAAGAAATGCTTGAATATGAAGTAAGATGGTTTCTGTTAGATAGAAGTAGAATAAAAGTAAGTGGTGGTATGTGTATGATTGTATAATAGCTCACTTTTAATGAATAAAGAGCCAGGATATCTCCTTCTAAGTAAAGAGTGGCCTACTGTCTATGAATCTCAATTGAATTAAATTCCTTGGTTAGAAAGAAAAACAAAAAGAAGGAAAGAAAAAAGATAGCCAAAAAATGGCAGAACAAAAGAAAAACAAAAAGAAACAAAGCTGGACACCAATAGCTTGAACCTTAGAATATATGCCTGTGGTGTCTTTGTATTAGGATCTGCTTGGATTATTAAGCTCTTTGGAGTGCATCAACACTTGGTGACTTGGGTTAACTAACCCGGGATCATCAGCTGAAAGTCCACTATCAAGAGCAACCTAACCACAAGGCATTTAGTAACCCAAAGAGGTGCTGGGCATCAATGTTCTAAGAAGGAATGTGAGCCAAGTGTCTATGGTGAATAATGTGTCAAGTATAAAGAAAAGAAAATGAACTTGCTACACATGACACTCAAATAAAGCTTATGAACAAAGTAATAGCCAAGGATAAAGGAATAATGATAGGTCATAGCAGTATGTCACTTGAAGCTTGAAGGAGACTTTCTAGGCCTAGGAGTCAATAAGAAGTGAGTATTTGCATATCCACACAAAACCCCATGAACTATCAATAATACTCTGCTAGCATGAACATCCTCTTCCATTTCATTCTTTCTTCTCAATAAATCTTTTCTTGCTTGGGGACAAGCAAGCTTTAAGTTTGGTGTTGTGATGACAAGTCATCCTAGCCTATTTTAACTAGTCTTTTTCTTTTGTTTTCATTAGAATTATGCACTTTCTTGAGCTACAAGCAAGCTAATTGAGTATATGAATTCATGCCATTTCATGAGGTTTTATGCTACATTTGTTGCATATTATGAAAGAATGAATATCTCATGATTTTGAGCATAGCTTTGATGAGTTTGGTTGATTAATGATAGGTGAAGAAAGCTTGGAGAAAGGTTGAAGAAAGAAGGAATGGCTAGGAGTGAAGAGAGGACAATGGAATAAGTGAAATTGAACCAGGAAGCAAGAAGCTGGACCTAAAGTTAGCATCAAACTTTTGCACAAACTTTTGGTTGAAAAGTTAGCCCCAACGTTAGCCCCCTAACTTGGAGGCTAACGTTGGAACTTGAAAATTCTCCCCTGGGCTCCAAAAGTTTGCGCCAACGTTAGCCCCCTAACTTTGAGGCTAACGTTGGCACATGAATTTCTCCCCTGGGCACCAAAAGTTTGCGCCAACGTTAGCCCCCTAACTTTGAGGCTAACGTTGGCACATGAATTCCTCCCTGGCCATCCAACGTTTGCGCCAACGTTAGCCCCCTAACTTGGAGGCTAACGTTGGCACATGAAAAATCAATGGGGAAGGAGCAAAAGTTTGCGCCAACGTTAGCCCCCTAACTTGGTGGCTAACGTTGGCGCCACAAGCACATTAGGCAAGGCCAACGTTAGGGTCAAAGTTAGACCCCTAACGTTGGCACCAACGTTGATATCAGCAGATTGTGCTAGCTGATATGAAAAGTTGGAGCCAAAGTTAGACCCCTAACTTTAGCTCCAACTTTTGGTCCAACTTTTGCTAACCTCAAAACCGGTTCAATTGGTTCACTTCGGTTCTTCTCCAAACTTCAAGAGCAATCAACCAAGGCCTCTTTCAACCCAATTCCACCAAGAGCAAAGGCCCAACTCAAGGCTTGAAGATCATTTGAAGAAAGTGTATAAATAGGATAGAATTCAAGTTCTTCAGGGAGCTTTTCCTTTTGGAATTTTCATAATAGTTTTCGGAGAGTTTTTGTTATTGAGTGAACTTTAATTTCTTTGTTTTCATTGCTTTCAATTTCATTTACACTTGTCTTGGATCTTGGATTGGGGAATTGAAGAAATTCTGTTTCAATCTCAATCTTGGATCTCTGTTTCTTTACTGCTAATTAAATTTCATTTCCGGTTAATTGCTCTTCATCTATTTTCCTAGCAATTTACAATTTCCTTGCAATTGTTCTTGTTGGATCTAGGAAGGCATTGAGATCTAGACTTGGTTTTCTAGTCTCTGGGTCCTGAGATCTGAATTTCCCATTTCACTTCTCTGTTTACTGCTTTCTATGTTCATTTACTTTTCTGCT
The DNA here is from genome assembly GCF_003086295.3 of Arachis hypogaea. NCBI lineage: Eukaryota > Viridiplantae > Streptophyta > Magnoliopsida > Fabales > Fabaceae > Arachis > Arachis hypogaea. The sequence goes on along the minus strand of NC_092051.1, from coordinate 78,656,601 downwards.
TCATATCCGGTTCAATCCCAATTCCCTTTCCCTCTTCTGTTTAATGCAATTCAACTTTTCCTTGTTTAATTTCTGCAACCCACGTCCCAATCCCCTTTACATTTCAAGCAATTTACATTTCTTGCACTTTAAGATTCCGCAATTTACATTTCTTGCATTCTAAGTTTCTGTTATTTAATTTCTTGTTCTTTAAGATTCAGCAATTTATTTCATGTTCTCTTTAATTCCATGCACTTTAATTTACATTCTGCAAAATCACAAAACACTCAACCAAACCTTGATTCGCTTGACTAAATTAACCACTAAGCTAAAATTGCTCAATCCTTCAATCCCTGTGGGATCGACCTCACTCCCGTGAGTTTTTATTACTTGATGCGACCCGGTGCACTTGCCGGTTAGATTTGTGTGTTTTGGGAGAAAATTATTTTTCCTCCAAAATACTCATCATGCGTACGCCTCGCCCACGTGTATGCGTGGATCCAAAATTTTCACCTCCCATACAAATTCCAGAGAGTTGTGCGAGTTTTGGGCTGGAATTGTGCCTCTAGCACCAAATCCACCCACAGGTACGCGTCACCTCACGCGTATGCGTTGCCTCTCTGATTTGTCCATCACGCGTACGCATGACCCACGCATACGCGTTGCACCCATTTTAGCCCTCCACGCTTATGCATCACACGACGCGTACGTGTGGACTGCCCTGTTCCACCCACCTCCATTTCTTCTCTTCTTTCCTTCTTCTCACTTCTCTTCTTTTCTTTCCACCCTTCAACCATCATCCAACACTACCATACACCATCAACCATTAGTTAGTTTAGTTAGTTAGTCATTTGGTTAGTTTAATTTCCATTTAATTTTCTATTTTTCATGATAAGTATTGGATTATTAACTATGTTTGCTGTCTATTGCTGCTTATTATTAACTTGATGCTATTTTAGCATAATTATTTTTGATATTCATTGTTGGATCTCTTTTATTGAGGTTACCTTTTGTGCTTGGTTTGAGTTCTTAATGCTTATTGTTTGTTAATACCAAGTACATGTGACATTGCCTTCAAGCTTTCTAAATCTCTTGAATCGCATGTTTTGGCCACCATGCATTCATCATCCATTATTAGGCAACTGTACATTATCAATGCATTTTTTTAGGTGATGCTTGTTATGATTGACCCTTATTCACATCACCTATTTCATGCATTGAGATTTTGGAATTGCGAAATTGGATCGAAAGCTTACATAGTGAGATATTTTTCAGCTTTTTAAGCTTTGTGAACCATGCTTGCTATGTGATTGAGTTTAATTTCTATCTTCTTTTTTTCTAAGTTCCATAGCACCCATGTGTTCCACTCCTATGTCACTTAGGTGTTGCAAACAACTTCAACATGTGTCATTGTTTGATGTGTGAGCTCTATATTTCTTTGGGTTCACTAAGTTTACTTGCACATCAATCAATGTCCACTCATTATCCAATTCACAATTTCTTGATTAATTGCTTGAATGCTTTCATGCTTCTTCACTACTTATTTGGTTGCCTTAACCTACAAGTTCTCTTCGAAGTATCTCAAGCACACTAGAATGAGTGACATGCATACTTTCTTTGTGTAATTGTGACATAGCTCTCTATGATAGTGTGTGTGTTCTAAAGGGCGCCTAATTTAGAATTCACACACCTATTTTTCATTAATGTCACACTAATTCACTCACTCCATTCTAGTGGTTCTTACCTCATTCCAACAATCTACGCTTCCTTGCTTTTGTATTCTCTCACCTTACGGTGTTATTTTTTGTTTTTCGTGAATGATGCACCATAAGCAAAAATGGAAGCGGGAGAAAGAACACGCAGCACCGGTTGATCCACCAGCTGAAGGTGGCAACTATGAAAGACGTCGTACCCCCTTGCTCATCTTTGAATGCACCGAGGATGTTGCAAACTTTTAAGTGTGGGGAGGTCATCCGACCACTCGACGTTTTTCGGTGACAAGTTTCTAATCCCAATACTTTTGCACTTCAATTTTAGGTCTTTTAGCATTATTTATTGCATTTTCTTGTTTTATATATATATAATAAGTTTAGTCAAATAATGAAATTTTCCAAGAAATTTACCTATAGGGCACCCCAATTGATTGATTTAAAAAAAATTTCTAGAACTTGCTTGAATTATATATTGTGGATCATGTTTTTGAGCTAAGAACACAAGCATGTGAGATTTGAGCCTAATTGTGTGGTTGATGCATGGAAACTTGTCTCTCAACAAATTTCCCTTCGGCAAGTATACCGAATTGTCGTCAAGTAAAAACTCACAATAGAGTGAGGTCGAATCCCACAGGGATTGATTGGTCAAGCAACTTTAATTAGAGGAATGTTCTAGTTCAACTAAGCAAAAATTTAGTTGAGGAATTGCAGAAAATTAAATGGCGGGAAAGTAAATAGCAGAAAAATGTAAGTGCTGGAAATAAATGGCGGAATGTAAATGGCAAAAAATAAATTGCAGAATCTTAAATGGGGATTTGGGTAGATGAGCATAAAAGTAAATGGTAGAAAATAAAGAGAATGGGTAAGATAAAAAATGGGGGATTCATTGGGCTTAGGAGATGTTGTATTCTCCGGATCAAGTTCATTCTCATCTCTTCCTCAATCAATGCATTCATTGATCTCCTTGGCAATCTTAAGTGATTGGATCCCAATTCCTTGGCAACCCAATCTCTCTAAGCTTGAACAATTGCCCAATTCCTTGATTTATTTTCTAATGGAAAGAGATGAAGTATGGTCACTGATTATACCACATGTATTTCCAAATCAAAGTGTTGGTAGGATTATATGTCACTATATCCATCCAAGCCCCAATTCAGTCCAACATGAGAAAGCATTTCTAGCATGATCTCCTCATTCCTCTTCCAAGGTTCCGAGGAGATCCAATTATGGAGAGCTTCTCTTCCAAGCTAGCTAACCAATTGAATGAAGAACGAAAGCTTTCTAGTAAAATCAAGAGAAAAGAAAGAGGGAGAAGAATGAAAACTATAATTGATCCATCAAATTACAACAGAGCTACCTAACCCAATGAAAAGAAGTTTAGTTGTTCATAGCTCTGGAAATGGAAGATGGTAGAGAATAGTGCATTCTGAAATTAAACTAGAAATTGCAGAGAAAGTAAAATATACAACGTATAGTTCTCAAGTCCCAGATCCCTTTTTAATTCAAAACTATCCCTATATATACTACTCTTCAGATCTTCTAGTAAGCTCTTCAAGTCTTGGATATGGGCCCTTGATCTTTAGTTGAAGCAGTTACAGTCTTTAGTGGGCTCAGCTTTGCTTGCAAAGAAAGTGTGAGTTAGGTATGATGGGAAGTTAGTTAGGACGTTAGTGGCGTTAACGTTAAGTGTAAACTTGGGTTCGAAAGCGTTAGTGACGATAACTTTGTCACTAACGTTCCAAACTAGTTGATCCACGTTAACTTCAACGTTAGTGGTACTAACGTAACCACTAACGTAGCCTCTTAGGCCTTCGCAAGCACTATTGGCACTCACTTTTACCAATAACGTTGCTCTTTGTCCCTCTCTTCCACGTTAATGGTCCACGTTAGTGTAACTAACGTGGCCCTTAACGTGGGCATGCCAAGGCTGGAGAGCGTTAGTGACACTTACCTTTGTCACTAACGCTTCAAAACGCCCCTTCTTTCCACGTTAGTGCTTCACGTTAATGGCATTAACGTGACCACTAACGTGGGTGTGCTTGCCATCTCCAACGTTAGTTAAAAAGGTGAGTGTCACTAACGTTGGCCTATCATTCATTGCTCCACGTTACCCTTCACGTTAGTGGTCTTAACGTGACCACTAACGTAGGCAATCTAGGCTTGGTCTATGGTGCACGAAATTGTAATGTCAATGTTCACATTACTCTCTTACAACTTCGCACAACTAACCAGCAAGAGCACTGGGTCGTCCAAGTAATACCTTACGTGAGTAAGGGTCGATCCCACGGAGATTGTTGGCTTGAAGCAAGCTATGGTTATCTAGTAACTCTTAGTCAGGATATAATATCAATAATAATTTTTAATTTGAATTGCAAAAAGTAAAAAGGGCAGAACACAAATTATACTTGTATGCAGTAATGGAGAATATGTTGGAGTTTTGGAGATGCTTTGTCTTCTGAAATTCTGCTTTTTTCTGTTTTCTGATTCACGCACGCACGTCCTCCTATGGCAAGCTGTGTGTTGGTGGATCACCATTGTCAATGGCTACCATCCATCCTTCCAGTGAAAAGGGTCCAGGTGCGCTGTCACCGCACGGCTAATCATCTGCAGGTTCTCAATCGTACCGGAATAGGATTTACTATCCTTTTGCGACTGTCACTACGCCCAGCACTCGCAAGTTTGAAGCTCGTCACAGTCATTCAATCCCTGAATCCTACTCAGAATACCACAGACAAGGTTTAGACTTTTCGGATTCTCTTGAATGCTGCCATCAATCTAGCTTATACCACGAAGATTCTGATTAAGAGATCCAAGAGATATTCATTCATTCTACGGTGGAACGGAAGTGGTTGTCAGGCATGCGTTTGTGGGGGAATGATGATGATTGTCACATTCATCACATTCATGTTGAAGTGCGAATAGATATCTTAGATAGGAACACACATGTTTGAATGGAAAACAGAAATACTTGCATTAATTCATCGAGACATAGCAGAGCTCCTCACCCCCAACAATGGAGTTTAGAAACTCATGCTGTCAAAGAGTACAAAGTTCAGATCTAAAATGTCATGAGATACAAAATAAATCTCTAAAAGTTGTTTAAATACTAAACTAGTAATAGGTTTACAGAAAATGAATAAACTATGATAGATAGTGTAGAAATCTACTTCTGGGGCCCACTTGGTGTGTGCTGGGGCTGAGACTAAAGCTTCTCACGTGCCTGGGCTGTTTTGGGCGTTCAACGCCAGGCTGTAACCTGTTTCTGGCGTTGAACTCCAACTTGTAACGTGTTTCTGGCGCTGGACGCCAGACTACAACATGGAACTGGCGTTGAACACCAGTTTATGTCGTCTATCCTTAAGCAAAGTATGGACTATTATATATTGCTGGAAAGCCCTGGCTGTCTACTTTCCAACTCAATTAGAAGCGCGTCAATTGGACTTCTGTAGCTCCAGAAATTCCATTCCGAGTGTAGAGAGGTCAGGATCCAACAGCATTAGTAGTCTTTTTTCAGCCTGAATCAGATTTTTGCTCAGCTCCCTCAATTTCAGCCAGAAAATACCTGAAATTACAGAAAAACACACAAACTCATAGTAAAGTCTAGAAATATGAATTTTGCCTAGAAACTAATGAATATAAACTATAAACTAACTAAAACATACTAAAAACTATATGAAATTAACCCCAAAAAGCGTATAAAATATCCGCTTATCACAACACCAAACTTGAACTGTTGCTTGTCCCCAAGCAACTAGACAAATAAAATAGAATACAAATGAGTCAACAAACAATAATATCTCAGAGTTTTTGAGTGAAGCTCAGATTCTAATTAAATGAGCGGGGCTAGTAGCTTTTTGCTTCCGAACAATTTTGGCATCTCACTTTATCCATTGAAGCTCAGAATGATTGGCATCTATAGGATACATAAATGCCACAGACACATAATTGGGTGAACCTTTTCAGATTGTGACTCAGCTTTGCTAAAGCCCCCAATTAGAGGTGTCCAGGGTTCTTAAGCACACTCTTCTCTTTGCTTTGGACCTTGACTTTAACCGCTCAGTCTCAAGGTTTCACTTGACACCTTCACGCCACAAGCATATGGTTAGGGACAGCTTGGTTTAGCCGCTTAGACCAGGATTTGATTTCCTTAGGCCCTCCTATCCACTGATGCTCAAAGCCTTGGATCCTTTTTATTACCCTTGCCTTTTGGTTTTAAGGGTTATTGGCTTTTTCTGCTTGCCCTTTTTTTTTTGCAAGCTTTGTATTCACTGCTTTTTCTTGCTTCAAGAATCATTTTTATGATTTTTCAGATTACCAATAACATGTCTCATGCTTATCATTCTTTCAAGAGCCAACATATTTAACATTCAAGAACATCAAATTCCAAAGACATATGCACTGTTCAAGCATTCATTCAGAAGGCAGAAAGCATTGCCACCACATGTAATTAATCAGAATTTCTTGTATTAAGAACTCGAGAAATATTGCCTCCTTATCCTAAAGAAAATCTTCTATTTTATTCATGTTTAATCATGATGAGAAAAATAAATTATAGCTTAATTGGAGATAAAATCAAAATATAGATACTAATTACTACTATATGACTCCTAAGGTAAAACTCAAATAATAAAAAAAAATTATCATAGGGTTAAGGTTAAGATCAGAACTCAACAACCTTGACTTTGGGAAGCGGATGCCTCTTTAGTCTGTGGAGTGATTGGCCCTTCAAGAGATAGTTTCTGACGTTTTAGTTCTCTTAATTCACGCCCTTGCACTTCTTGTTCTCTGAGTAGTTTGCAAAGCATGCTATTTTGATTTTGCTGTTCTTCCTTCATTTGGTCCATGGTTTCTTAAAACTTAGTGACAGATGCCTCAAGATGCTCCCAGTATTCAAATTGAGGGAGTTCTGGTAGGAATTCTTGCACCCTCCTCTTGATGGGATCATCTTGCATTGTTGTTTTTCCATTGTGATTTTAGTGATTGGTTGCTCCACTGAGATATACTCTGTTATTCCTATCTTTACTCCAGCATCTTTGCAGAGCATAGAGATTAGGCTTGGATAAGCCAACCTGGCATCCTTGGAGTTCTTGTTGGCAAGTATGTAGAATTCAGATGGGATCAGTTGATGAACTTCTACTTCTTTTCCCAACATAATGCAATGGATCATCACTGCTCTTCTAATATTGACTTCAGAACGGTTGTTGGTGGGCAATATAGAACGCCCAATGAAGTCCAGCCATCCTCTGGCGACTGGTTTGAGATCTTCTCTCTTAAGTTCATTTGGGACACCCCTCGTGCTGGTGGTCCACCTGATTTCAGGGATGCATATATCCTCTAGAATCTTATCCAGGCCCTTGTTTGTTCTCATCATTCTCCTATTGAAGGAGTCTGGGTCATCTTTCAGCTGAGGTAGCTTAAAGATCTCCCTGATTTTGTCAGGGTGGATGTGAACAATCTTTCCTCTGACCACAGTCCTATAGTCATAGAGGGCAGCTCCAGATATTCTCTGCCTGTCTGTTTGCCACAGATTAGCGTAGAATTCCTGAACCATATTCCTTCCCACTTTCGTTTCAGGATTAGCTAGGACTTCCCAGTTCCTGTTTCGAATCTGCTCTTGGATCTCCGGATATTCATCTTCTTTCAGATCGAACTTGACTTCCGGGATCACAGATCTTATACCCATTATTTTGTAGTAATGGTCTGAATGTTCTTTGGTTAAGAACCTCCCTTGATTCCAAAGTGGTTTTGGAACACTCTCTTTCTTGCCTCTTGGAGTGGGTTGTTTTCCTTTAGGAGCCATGATCTTAGTGGGTATGGTTTAGTGATCACGGATAAACACACCAAACTTAGATGTCCTCAAGCAAAAGAAAAGAAAGGAGAGGGATAGAAGGAGAGCTAGTGTCGAATGGTGGATGAGAGGAAGGAGGCCGAATGTGTTTTTAAAAGGGAGGGGGGTGGGTTTTCGAAAATAGAGAGAAAGATAAGATAGAAGATATGATTTAAAAAGAAATATGTATGATAAGAAAAGATATAATTTAAAATTGAAGAGATATGAAAGATATTTGAAAAAGATAAATTTGGATTTTTGAAAAAGATAATATGGAGATTTGAAAAAAAAAAGATATTGATTAGTTGAAAAGATTTTAGAATGAAAAGAGATAGATTGAAACATGAAAATTAAGATTAAAATGAAAAATAGGAAGAAAAAACAAATTTACCTCCTCCCCACCATCCTGGCGTTTGAACGCCCAAACGCTACATGTTTTGGGCGTTCAACGCCCAACTGCTGCTTCTCCTGGGCGTTCAACGCCCAGCTGTTGCTTCTTTCTGGCGTTGAATGCCAGGAACTCCTTTGTCACTGGGCATTTTTTTGAACGCCCAGGACGCTGTAAATCTGGCGTTAAACGCCCAGAAGGAGCTTCTTTCTGGCGTTTAATGCCCAGATGGCTATCCTTACTGGCGTTCAACGCCCAGTGGATGCTTCTTTTGGGTGTTGAATGCCCAAAACAGACTTTTACTGGCATTTTCTTGCCAGTGAGCTCCTTTTCTCTGTTTTGTGTGCAGAATCCTTCTGTAACCCTATAAACTTATACAATTGACTCTTTACCTTAGTATCAATGAACTTTATATAAACAAATAAAATCAAGAATAGGGCAAAATGCTTAGAGGAAGTGATGCCCCATGGCTGGGTTGCCTCCCAGCAAGCGCTTCTTTATTGTCTTTAGCTGGACCTTGCTAAGTTTTTAATCTAGTCAGCCTTGAGCACTCTTGCTCAACATTGCCTTCAAGATAGTGCTTGATTCTCTGTCCATTAACAATGAACTTCTTATCAGAATCAATATCTTGAAGCTCCACATAACCATATGGTGATACACTTGTAATCACATATGGTCCCTTCCACCGGGACTTCAGTTTCCCGGGGAATAGCCTGAGCCTAGAGTTAAACAACAGAACCTTTTGTCCTGGTTCAAAGATTCTAGATGACAGCTTTCTGTCATGCCACCTTTTTATTTCTCTTTATAAAGCTTGGCATTTTCGAAAATAGTGAATCTGAATTCCTCTAGCTCATTCAGCTGGAGCAATCTTTTTTCTCCAGCTAATTTGGCATCAAAGTTTAGGAATCTGGTTGCCCAGTAGGCTTTATGTTCCAATTCCACTGGCAGGTGGCATGCCTTACCATACACAAGTTGGTACGGAGAGGTCCCTATAGGAGTCTTGAATGCTGTTCTGTAAGCCCACAGAGCATCATCCAAGCTTCGTGCCCAATCCTTTCTACGGGTACTTACAGTCCGTTCCAGGATTCTTTTTAGTTCTCTGTTAGAAACTTCAGCTTGTCCATTTGTCTGCGGATGATATGGAGTTGCCACCTTATGGCGAATCCCATACCGGACCATGGCAGAGTAAAGCTGTTTATTGCAGAAGTGAGTGCCCCCATCACTGATTAGTACCCTAGGGACACCAAATCTGCTGAATATATGTTTCTGGAGGAACTTTAGTACTGTTTTAGTATCATTGGTGGGTGTGGCAATGGCCTCTACCCATTTTGATACATAGTCAACTACCACCAGAATATAAGTGTTTGAGTATGATGGTGGAAAAGGGCCCATGAAATCAATACCCCATACATCAAACAACTCAATCTCCAAGATTCCTTGTTGAGGCATGGCGTAACTGTGAGGCAAGTTACCAGCTCTCTGGCAACTGTCACAGTTACATACAAACTCTTGGGAATCTCTGTAGAGTGTAGGCCAGTAGAAGCCACATTGGAGGACCTTGGTGGCTGCCCGCTCAATGTTCACATTACTCTCTTACAACTTTGCACAACTAACCAGCAAGTACACTGGGTCGTCCAAGTAATACCTTACGTGAGTAAGGGTCGATCCCACGGAGATTGTTGGCTTGAAGCAAGCTATGGTTATCTCGTAACTCTTAGTCAGGATATAATATCAATAATAATTTTTAATTTGAATTGTAAAAAGTAAAAATGGTAGAACACAAATTATACTTGTATGCAGTAATGGAGAATATGTTGGAGTTTTGGAGATGCTTTGTCTTCTGAAATTCTGCTTTTTTCTGTTTTCTGATTCATGCACGCACGTCCTCCTATGGCAAGCTGTGTGTTGGTGGATCACCATTGTCAATGGCTACCATCCATCCTTCTAGTGAAAAGGGTCCAGGTGCGCTGTCACCGCACGGCTAATCATCTGCAGGTTCTCAATCGTACCGGAATAGGATTTACTATCCTTTTGCGTCTGTCACTACGCCCAGCACTCGCAAGTTTGAAGCTCGTCACAGTCATTCAATCCCTGAATCCTACTCAGAATACCACAGACAAGGTTTAGACTTTCCGGATTCTCTTGAATGCTGCCATCAATCTAGCTTATACCACGAAGATTCTGATTAAGAGATCCAAGAGATATTCATTCATTCTACGGTGGAACGGAAGTTGTTGTCAGGCATGCGTTCGTGGGGGAATGATGATGATTGTCACATTCATCACATTCATGTTGAAGTGCGAATGGATATCTTAGATAGTAACACGCATGTTTGAATGGAAAACAGAAATACTTGCATTAATTCATCGAGACACAACAGAGCTCCTCAACCCCAACAATGGAGTTTAGAAACTCATGCTGTCAAAGAGTACAAAGTTCAGATCTAAAATGTCATGAGATACAAAATAAATCTCTAAAAGTTGTTTAAATACTAAACTAGTAACCTAGGTTTACAGAAAATGAATAAACTATGATAGATAGTGCAGAAATCCACTTCTGGGGCCCACTTGGTGTGTGCTGGGGCTGAGACTAAAGCTTCTCACGTGCCTGGGTTGTTTTGGGCATTCAACGCCAGGCTGTAACCTGTTTCTGGCATTGAACTCCAACTTGTAACGTGTTTCTGGCGCTGGACGCCAGACTGCAACATGGAACTGGCGTTGAACGCCAGTTTACGTCATCTATCCTTGAGCAAAGTATGGACTATTATATATTGCTGGAAAGCACTGGATGTCTACTTTCTAACGCAATTGGAAGCGCGTCAATTGAACTCCTGTAGCTCCAGAAATTCCATTCCGAGTGCAGAGAGGTTAGGATCCAACAGCATCAGCAGTCCTTTTTCAGCCTGAATCAGATTTTTGCTCAGCTCCCTCAATTTCAGCCAGAAAATACCTGAAATTATAGAAAAACATACAAACTCATAGTAAAGTCCAGAAATATGAATTTTGCCTAGAAACTAATGAAAATAAAGTAAAAACTAACTAAAAATACTAAAAACTATATGAAAATAACCCCAAAAAGCGTATAAAATATCCGCTCATCAGTCTAGCGTTAGTGACAAAGGTGAGTGTCACTAACGCTTGCGACTTCCTCTTTACTCCACATTAGAGTTCACGTTAATTGGATTAACGTGACTCTTAACGTGGCTTAGTGTGGCCTTTTGGAATGTTAGTGGTGTTCACTTTTACCACTTACGTTGGAGCATCCCATTTCTTCCACGTTAGTGTAACTAATGTGGCAACTAACGTGGGTTATGATGGCTTTCGAAGGCGTTATTGGTGGTAACTTTACCTCTAACGTTGCAAGTTCGCTCCCATTCCACGTTAGTGGTCACGTTAGTGAAGCTAACGTGGCTGCTAACGTGGCTCTTCTTTGCTTCCTTTGTCCTGAAATCAAACAAACAAGGTGCATCAAAGCTTTATTTCAAGTCATGAGATCATGCATCATCCATTTCATCATTCAATTCATGCATAATTCTCATGAAATCATGTAAAGTTCACAATGTTTGCTTGAATCAAGATGTAAGTGTATATTCGCCCAAAACATGCTTATTTACTAAGAAAGTGCATGAAACTACCCTAAAATAGTAAAGAAAAAAGTCAGTAAAACTAGCTAAAATACCCTGGCATCACAACACGAAACTTAAAGCTTACTTGTCCCTAAGCAAGTTCTGAAACATAAGAAAGATGAATGAAACAACAAGAGAAGCAAGTTCTTATTATGGAAGTAAAGTTCTTGGTTTATGGGGTTTCATGCATAGCAAGCAACTTAGGTTCATTCCTTTATTGGTTTTCAGGTCTTTATCATGCTCTTGAATACTTGCTTGATTGCATCCTATGAGATCCTTATTCCTTGATCTCCCCCTTCTTTTCAGGGTTTATTGCATTCTTAGGCTAAGTGCTTTGTGAGGGGGCAACTCTTTAAAATAAGCTTTCATCTAACACTCCCGAACCAGTTGGTTCAAGGTGCTAGGTGTTGAAACACCCCTAAGGACTTACTCCCTCAAGTCTCTCTCCCCATACATGCACACCACATGCATATGGTTTGTTATTTTCTTTTACTTGAGGCCTTGGTATCCAGCATCTCTTTGGGTTACTAAGTCTTCTGTAGCAAGGTTGCTCTTGATAGTGGATTTTTAGTTGATAATCCTGGGTTAGTTAACCCAAGTTACCAAGTGATAAAGCACTCCAGAGAACTTATTCATCCAAGCAGATCCTTTGCACAAGAACACCACAGACACATGCTTCAAGATTCAAACCCTTGGTGCCTAGCCTTATTTCTTTTTCTTTCTTTTTCAAACTCTCACTGTTCTTTTCTCTTTTTCTTATTAGGATCTTGTTGTTTAGCTAGTCTCATAGAATGTGCTTCAAGCATAGGATTCAGAACATGTAGTTGCCTGTATACCTTATTGGTGGACCAGCTTAGCTAGCCAATTACCACCCCACAAACATTGAGAACTTACTCCACAAGATGAACCCCACTCTGGTTTTTCATAACATTTTCTTTTATTTAGCTTAAAGGACAAGCATATATTTAAGCAGGATGAAAATGAAAACAGAGAACTTAAACTAGCACACATAGACTTAAGCAATGAAATCTTAAAGACAGAATTGAAAATTCCTAAGCTACTTATGGATGCATGTTCTATTTCATACATGATCTTCCTTATTTTAGGCTTGAAAGAAAGAAAAGGAAAAGGAACTCTGCCACCTTTTATTCATGGGGATGCCCATGCTCTCTCTTGTTTGTCCTCTTTGTGTCCTTCTTGATTGCTCGAATCCCCATTTCCTTTACGCTTCCCGATCAACTTTTTTCAGAAGCCAGCATCTTCCATCTTCTTCTTTAATGCTTCCTTCTGTTGTTTCACCTTCCCCTCCTCTTGTTCTGTTAGGTCTTTGTGAACTGTATCATACCTTGGGATGGCTGAGTGCAAATTATGCATATGCCTAGCCACATAAGTCAACTTGGCCTGAGTGCTTATGTTAAATTCTTCCCTGTGGAGATGTCGTCCTTCATTAAGCACGCTGAACTCGTTGAATGCTTTCATCTGATCTAACTGACGTTGGTTGAGTTCTTGAAGGCGTTTATCTTGACGCTCTTGCCTTTCAGTTACTTGATTGATGGCTTGGGTGAGCTGGGAGTAATATTCCTGTTGCTGTTCCATTTGTTGTTTCTGCCACTCCCCTTATTGATTCATCCAATTAGAGAGGAGTTCTTCTTGACGATCCATCCTTTGGGATTGAAAGTGTAGTTGCTGTTCTTGTCCTTCCATATATCTCCTTCCTAGATCTTCAATGGCTCCTTAAATGTGAACCAGATTTATATTGGTTGGATCGTATTGCTCTTCTTGCTGGTATTCTGTTTGTTGAGGTTCCTCTTGATGAGGTTCTTCTTGATGAAGTTCTTCTCGTGACGTTCTTTTCCTTCTCTGAGGCCTTCTTTGTTGTTGAGCAGGTGCCACATATGTTATACGCTGGAGCGTAACTAACCTTCCAGGGTTTACCCAATTTGGATTGCTATCTTCGAAGACTACCTTGGCTTTCATACATAGTCTCAGGATGGTACTGGGCTAGCAAAGCCGAGCACTGGGATCACTCTTCTCGGCTGCTTCTTGAATCCCCTCAGCTATAATTTCATGTACATTGATGTCTCCACCCCTCATTATGCAATGTACCATAGTAGCTCGAGCAATATTGACCTCAGAATTGTTTGAGGCTGGGAGGATAGATCTTCTCACGAGCTCAAACCATCCCTTGGCTTTCGGGATGAGGTCTCCTCTTCTAATGAACCGTGGCCTCTTATCCGAATACCTTTTCCAATCTGATCCTATAACACACATGTCGTTCATAATTTCTTCAAGTTCATCATTGTCGGGGCCATTACTTATTCTTGCTTGATAACTGGGCTTATTAGAAGGTTGTGATCTCAGATGAAGAGTCCTCATTATGGCATTTGGATTGAAGTCCACCTCTGTTCCTCTCACGTAGCTTTGGAAGGTAGGGGCCTTCGTAGTGTCTTCTCTGGCTAATTGGCATAGAACTTCTTAATGAGATTTGCATTTATCTTTGTGTCTGGGTTCATGAGCTCTTGCCAACCCCTTTGTTCAATCTTCTCTCTAATCTGTGGGCACTCATCATCGTTGAATTGGAATGTCAATTCTGGCAATATTTTTTTGTGCTTTATCCATTCAAATTGGAGCTCATGGAAGGCGGTCTTGAACCTTCTTTCATCAAAAGGAATGCTCTCCACCGGTGCCTTTCCCTTTTGCCTCTTGGAGCTTGATGATGCCATGAATGCTCTTTGAATTCGAAATTGTAGAAGTATGGATGGTTGAAAGGGTGTAGCTAAGGGAGTGGGTGAGAGTGGTTTTGATGGTGTGTTCCGAGAGTAAGAAGTATGAAGAAAGGAGAATTGGAATACAAAGAGGTACGGAATAAGAGCCACTTATATGGATAAGTGGTGAGTAAATGGAAGGTGTGGATTGATGGTATAGGCTAATAATGGACGGTTGGGGTTTAACATGAAATGAGCACAAGGATCACCACTTTTATGATGGGGTTGGTTCGGTTTCCAAAGATATTCTCCTTCCAATGTTGCATGACAACACTTCCCAATGTATTCCTTTTAAAGACATGTGTGTAGTCCCCCTTTCTGAAGTGGCTGAACTCCCTTCTTCATTTGTCCCATCAATTCCATCCAATCTTCCTTTTATTTCTCTTACAAGATAAAAGGAATAACTACTTTTTAAAATTTTGTTTTTAAATAACTAAATGCTATTCATGAATACAACCCAACTGACCGATTAATTGTTCATGTATGCAACATTGGTGACACCAAACTTAGTTTATGACCATGTCGTGTAAAAAGAGTTGATTAAGGCTCTAAGAGTAACAAGATATGAATTGTGTTCTTGTCCTCTTAGTGTGCCTGGAACACCAAACTTGTTGTTCATTATATGTTGCATACAAGGGTTCATCTAAGTGTTTGTCAGAGTTGATTTGGAGTTCACGAACCTTGCTTTATTAACTACTTTAAACATCCTAAAAAAACTGAAAAGATATAAAACATGGGTTGCCTCCCATGAAGCGCTTTTTTAGCGTCATTAGCTTGCGTTTTGCCTTTGTCAGGGTGGTTGGTAATGCCTCAAATCTTCCCCTCTCGCAGTGAATCTATCTCCGTTGGCTTCATTAAGGATCTCCACATGTTCCAAGGATAGAATTCTGCTGATGGTGTAAACTTTAGGCAGCTGAGATGGAATGGTGGGGAGATGAGATGGAATAGCTGGGAAATAAGCAGAGATTACTTTATCCCCTGGAGAGAAATCTTCTGTAGGGATCTTCTTGTTCCTCCATCCCCTTGGCGCCTTCTTTCTTGTTTCTTTTAATGCTATCCTGCTCCTTGTGGCCTCTTTTTTCCAAGGAAATTTTGTTGCTAGTCTCATACGACTCTGGTGGGTTTAGCTCCTCTTGGGTTTCCTTCAGCTGTTGTACCTTCTGACTGTATTATTTGTCAACCAAAGGGATTTCCAGGTGTATTGTTTGTGATTTAGTGCTTGTTTCTTCCACCAGTGCCTTATTGTGATCTACCCTTGATTCTTTATTTTCTTGATCTGCTTCTTGTGAGGGTTTTAAGATATTGAAGGTAAGTTGTTCATCATGTATCCTCAATATTAGCTCCCCTCATTCTACATCTATGAGTGCCCTGGCTGTGGCTAGGAATGGTCTTTCCAATATGATTGGATGGAGATGACTCTCTTCCATCTCCAAGATAACAAAGTCTGTGGGAAGGAAGTAGTTCCCAACCTTCACCAACACATTTTCAACCACTCCTATTGCTTGTTTTTGAGTTTTGTCAGCCAACTTGATGATTACATCCGAGGGCGTTAGCTCATTGATCTGAAGCTTCTTCAAAAGGGATAAAGGCATTAAGTTGATGCTTGCTCCTAGGTCACAGAGTCCCTTATCAATCCTTGTTTCTCCTATAGCACAATGGATGTGAAAACTCCCTGGGTCCTTCCTTTTTGTAGGCAACTCTGTCTGAATGAGAGTACTGCATTCTTTATTCATCACTATTGTTTTCCCTCCCTTTAGTGAGTTTTTCTTGGTCAGCAGCTCTTTCATACATTTAATGTATGAGGGTATTTGTTGGAGAGCCTTGATGAATGATATGTTTACATGGAGAGATGCAAACATGTCGAGGAATTTTGAGTACACTTTCCTTTCTACACCACCCTTGAGTCTATGGGGAAAAGGTGCATATGGGTTCAGAATCTCCTTCTCCCTTAACCCCTTCTTCTGTGTGGAGTTGGGTTCTTAGTTACCCTCTTCTTGCTTCTCTACTGGAATATCTCGAGAGTGTTCTAAGGGTTTGTTCAGTTCTTTCTCACTCCCCTTATCACTTATAGTGACCATCTTGCATTCTTCCCATCTTACTTTCTTTGCTTCACCTCTCGGATTTTTCTCTGTGTCACTTGGGAAGCTATCAGTAGGTTTGGGAATCTGCTGAGAGAGGTATCCCACTTGAGACTCCAGCCTCTTGATAGTGTATCCTTGGTTTTTGATATTAGCTCACACCTCGTCCTTGAACACTCTGTTATCTTGGATTTCCTTGCATATGCCTTCAAGTAGAGTCTCGGATGGTGATGGTGAGTTGAGGTTGGAGGGGTGAGAAGGGCTATTTTGCTTTTGATATGGATGTTGAGAGGTATTATTGGGTGGGTGTTGATATGATCTCTGTGTGGAATATTGGTGGGTTGCATTGTTGTTGGGGTTGTGACGTCTCTGATCTTGGCCTTGATCTTGTTGATTTCCCCACCCAAAGTTTGGGTGGTTCTTCCAACCAGGACTATAAGTTTTGGAGTATGGATCATGGGTCTGCCTAGGTGAGTTCCCAATATAGTTGGCTTGTTTCCGGTCACCCTCTTCCTCTGTATTTACTCCTTCTTGAGCTGCTGATGAGGTGGTGACTGCTGCAACTTGGTTCCTTTCCATCCTCTTGGTAAGATCAGCCAGCTGCTTGGTGATCATCTTGTTTTGAGCCAGCAGAGCATCCATGTTGTTCAGCTCTATCACTCCTCAAGTGTTGCTCCTTTCAGAAGCATAGAAGTAGTCATTCTCAGCTACAGTCTCAATGACATCTATGGCTTCTTCAATGGTCTTCTTTTTGTTCAGAGATCCTTCAGATGAGTGGTCTACTGCCTTCTTTGATTCATAAGAAAGACCCTCATAGAAAATGTGTAATTGCACCCATTCATTGAACATGTCTGGCGGGCACCTTCTTGTTAAATCCTTAAACCTCTCCCATGCTTCATAGAGAGTTTCACCATCTTGTTGTCTGAAGGTTTGTACCTTAGCTCTCAACCTGTTGATTCTTTGAGGAGGGTAAAATTTCGCCAAAAATTTGTTTACCACCTCTTCCCAGGTTGTTAAACTCTCCTTCGGGAAGGATTCCAGCCATTTAGATGCTTTATCCTTGAGTGAAAAAGGGAACAAAAGTAGTCTATAGGTGTCAGGATGAACACCATTAGACTTCAAAGTATCACATATCCTTAGGAAGGTGGTTAGATGTTGATTGAGGTCTTCTTGGACACTTCCTCCAAATGCACAGTTGTTCTGAACGAGGGTGATGAGCTAGGGTTTTAGTTCAACGTTATTGGCATGTATGGTTGGCTTTTGAATGCTACTTCCATAATTTCTTGGGATTGGATTGATGTAAGAGCCTAGAACTCTTCTCTCTTGCCCAGCATGATTTGCTGGGCCTTCTCTGGCATGGTTGTGAACTTCTTCTTCATGGTGGTTCTCCATATTCTCCTCCATGTCTGTTTCAAAATACTCTTTCTCTTCCTCAGCACCAACGACTCTCTTTCCTCTTGCTTCCCTCCTTAATCTAAGAAAGGTCCTCTTAGGTTCAGAATCAAAGGAAGTCGAAGCCCCGCTTCTTCTACCTGTCATACAACCAACAAAGCAAAAAGCAAGAAAGAAAATGAATGAAGAAATTACTCTTGTTAGAATGGCTGTTAGTGTGAGTGGTGTAATGTATCAAACAGTTAGTGAGTTAGTGAACTAAATTGTAAACAACTAAGAAAACACAACAAACGGGTAAGGGAAAAAGGGAAGAAGATAGCTAAAATTGAAAGTAAATCACTCAGATGGAATTAAACAAAAGAAAAGAAAATTGCTCAATCTAGTTATCCTCCAACTTAATCATTGTCGATACAAAATCAATCCCCAGCAACGGCTCCATAAACTTGATGCACGGAAACTTGTCTCTCAACAAATTTCCCTTCGGCAAGTATACCGAATTGTCATCAAGTAAAAACTCACAATAGAGTGAGGTCGATTCCCACAGGGATTGATTGGTCAAGCAACTTTAATTAGAGTTAAGTTCTAGTTGAGCTAAGCAGAAATTTAGTGGAGGAATTGTAGAAAATTAAATGGCGGAAAAGTAAATAGCAGAAAATGTAAGTACTGGAAATAAATGGCGGAATGTAAATGGCAAAAAATAAATTGCAGAATCTTAAATGGGGATTTGGGTATATGAGCATAAAAGTAAATGGTAAAAAATAAAGAGAATGGGTAAGATTATAAAATGGGGGATTCATTGGGCTTAGGAGATGTTATATTCTCTGGATCAAGTTCATTCTCATCTCTTCCTCAATCAATGCATTCATTAATCTCCTTGGCAATCTTAAGTGATTGGATCCGAATTCCTTGGCAACCCAATCTCTCTAAGCTTAAACAATTGCCCAATTCCTTGATTTAATTGCTCATGGGAAGAGATGAAGTATGGTCACTGATTATACCACATGTATTTCCAAATCAAAGTATTGGTAGGATTATATGTCACCATATCCATCCAAACCCCAATTCAGTCCAACATGAGAAAGCATTTCTAGCATGATCTTCTCATTCCTCTTCCAAGGTTCCGAGGAGATCCAATTATAAAGAGCTTCTCTTCCAAGCTAGCTAACCAATTGAATGAAGAACGAAAGCTTTCTAGTAAAATCAAGAGAAAAAAAGAAGGAGAAGAATGAAAACTATAATTGATCCATCAAATTACAATAGAGCTCCCTAACCCAATGAAAAAGTCGTTTAGTTGTTCATAGCTCTGGAAATGGAAGATGGTTGAGAAGAGTGCATCCTGAAATTAAACTAGAAATTGCAGAAAAAGTAAAATATACAAAGTATAGTTCTCAAGTCCCAGATCCCTTTTTAATTCAAAACTATCCCTATATATACTACTCTTCAGATCTTCTAGTTAGCTCTTCAAGTCTTGGATATGGACCCTTGATCTTTAGTTGAAGCAGTTACAGTCTTTTGTGGGCTCAGCTTTGCTTGCAAAGAAAGTGTGATTTAGGCATGATGGTAAGTTAGTTAGGACGTTAGTGGCGTTAACGTTAAGTGTAAACTTGGGTTCGATAGCGTTAGTGACGATAACTTTGTCACTAACGTTCCAAACTAGTTGATCCACGTTAACTTCAACATTAGTGGCACTAACATAACCACTAACGTAGCCTCTTAGCCCTTCGCAAGCGCAATTGGCACTAACTTTTACAAATAACGTTGCTCTTTGTCCCTCTCTTCCACGTTAATGGTCCATGTTAGTGTAACTAACGTGGCCCTTAACGTTGGCATGCCAAGGCTCGAGAGCGTTAGTGACACTTACCTTTGTCACTAACACTTCAAAATGCCCCTTCCTTCCACGTTAGTGCTTCACGTTAATGGAATTAACGTGACTACTAACATGGGTGTGCTTGCCATCTCCAACGTTAGTGAAAAAGGTGAGTGTCACTAACGTTGGCCTATCATTCATTGCTCCACGTTACCCTTCACGTTAGTGGTGTTAACGTGACCACTAACGTAGGCAATCTAGGCTTGGTCTAGCATTAGTGACAAAGGTGAGTGTCACTAACGCTTGCGACTTCCTCTTTACTCCACGTTAGAGTTCACGTTAATTGGATTAACGTGACTCTTAACGTGGCTTAGTGTGGCCTTTTGGAACGTTAGTGGTGTTCACGTTTACCACTAACGTTGGAGCTTCCCCTTTCTTCCACGTTAGTGTAACTAACGTGGCAACTAACGTGGGTTATGATGGATTTCGAAGGCATTATTGGTGGTAACTTTACCACTAACGTTGCAAGTTCGCTCCCATTCCACGTTAGTGGTCACGTTAGTATGGAAATTCGTGCACTAACAACCGACCATTCTTATAAATATTTTCCTTCTATTAATGAATGAAAAATTGTAGAGAGGATTTGTAATTTTATTTCTATGGAACAATAAATTTTATTTTTCCATTACTTTACTACAAATATGAATGGAATTTGGTTGATGTACAAGAGAACTTAACGGACCAAATGAAATATAGAACTCACACATCAATCAGTGACACACTTTGAATTTCTATTCGCATCACCTAATTGACATAAAGTGGAGAACATGGGTGCTATAAAACTTAGGAAAGGAGAGATATAACGTGAAATCAATCACATAGCAAGCATGGTTCACATAGCTTGAAAAGCGCAAAAAGATGTCACTAGGTAAGCTTAGAATCCAATTTCACAATTCCACAATCTCAATGCATCAACTACGTGATGTAAATAAAAATCAACATAAGCAAGCATCACCTAGCAACAAATGCATCAATTAGAAGCAATTGCCTAACGATAAATAAGAAAATCAAATTACATGGTGGCTAGCTACAACATGCAATTTAGAAATCCAAAAGCATTCTTAAAGGCAATGTCACAAGCACTTGGTATGAACAAATATCAAACATGCAAAAATTCAATACCAAGCAACAAATTATAACCACAATCACAATCCAACAATGAATAATTCAGCAGCAAGAAATAGCAAATTAGATTAATAATCCAACACTTTTCACCTAATCTAACCTAGACTAACAACCTAATCCACTAAAACAGAAAATTAAACTAATTAAGATGTCACACTTTCGGTTGTGAGGAAAAAGGGTTTTTTGAAATCAAAGAACAAAAAGATTAAAAGAACTAAGGAATTAAAGAACTAAGAAATAGTAATAAAAGGCAATTAATGCAATTTAAAAGAAGCAAGGTCAAAACTAGTGAAAATGCTAAGATATGCATAAAAGAGCCTTGACTTGGGAATGAGAATTAAGGAATCCTATCATTGTCATAACCACAACTATGGCAACTATGATGAGTTAGTCTGGCTTAGCCAACCCCTAACATCAAGGAGTAAGTCAAGCAAGCATAATTGACCTTAATCCATAAGTCCTAGCTAACTTACCAAATTAATTGGTAAAAAGCTAGCGTCAATGGAAACAAGAATCAACTAACTACCCAAGAATTACCACTAAATGTCGAACATTATGACTCTAGTATCCTAGGAACTCATTTCCTAACCCAAGGTGTGAAAATCTACTCAAAGTTACCAAGTGGCATTTCCACAAACACTTGGTAGGCATAAAACCAAAACATAGGAAATAGCAAAGGAAAATAAAAAAACTATAACTAAACTATTCATAATATCAACAATAAACACTCAATCAAGCATATAGGAACCATAAAACATCAAATTCATAAACAAAAGATTCATGAAATCAAAATTGTATATATTAACAAGTAACTTGAACTATGAGCAAAATGTAGTAAGAGTAGTGAATTTAAAGAGTACTTACAATAAAGAAAAAACAAAATCCAAGCTAAAAACTTAAACTATAAAATGCTACAATGAAATCTATGTCAAACCCTAAGAGAGAATTCTCTACTCTACACTACTCCTACTTCTAAATTATGTATGTAATGAGGCCTCCTAAACTAATGCCTTGATATGTGATGCTGTCCCCTTCATATAGCATCCAAAATCAGCTTTAGCACACTCAAAATTGGGCCAAGAGACCCCCAAAATCGTGAGCCACGTGCTTCATTAATGAAGTCACGCACAGGGACTTCTGCGTACGTACACATGCTAATTCTGCTCTTGTGCGTACGCACAGAGGGTTGTGCACATGCACACTTGACTGTGTGCTTCTCCTTGTTTTTCTTCATGTGTTCTCCCTTCTTGCATGCTTCCTTCCACTTTCTACCGACCCATTTGTGCCTAATTAACCTGAATTCACTCAATAAACATGTCATGGCATCAAATGGCATAAAAGTGGGATTAAATTGCTCAATTTAAGCACAAAAATGCATGTATTCATATTTAGGTTCAATTTAGGGATAAAACACAAAAGTATGCTATTTTGGTACTTAAGTACGAGTTTATATGATGAAATTCGTCTAATTTAAGCCAAAATTTACCATCAAATATGGACTCATCAATTCCCCTACACTTAAACAATAGCATGTCCTCATGCTAAACACAAACAAAGGAGAATCATTACAAAAAAAGGTCTAAAAACCGTGACCATAGCTAGTGAAAAGGATGACCATAGGTCTATGGTCACGATTTTTGACCTATGGTCATGGTTTTTCCGCCGTGACCTATTCTCTCGTGGCCATAGACCTATGGTCATGGTTTTTTCATCTATGGTCACGGTTCCTATGGTCACGGTTGTAATATTCAAAATTTTGGCAGTTTAGGCCATGTTTTTTTACCGTGTCCATAGCCTTATCTATTTCACCGTGACCATAGCCTCTATGGTCACCCCTTCCCAAAAACCGTGACCATAGCCATATCTATGGTCACGGTAGCCTCTACTGTAACAGCCTAGCCCCGAAGAAACGGCGCTTTTTCGGGATCAAACGGAATTTTTACAGAATTTTTAGGAATTTCTATGCATATAAGCACCTCCACTGCACAGGTGCTGCGTCATCAAGCTGCTGAGTCAGCAGCTTGATTGCACAGGACACCTCTCCTAATCTAAGTAGGCATGTCACAAGGAGTTGCGTTTTTAAGCCACTTTGGGCCCAAATTTTAAAATTCTGATTTCCGTGGTTAGTCTCTATGTGACGAGCCGGTCACGAATTTCGAGAGAAAAATTATATT
Organism: Arachis hypogaea; assembly: GCF_003086295.3. Lineage (NCBI taxonomy): Eukaryota > Viridiplantae > Streptophyta > Magnoliopsida > Fabales > Fabaceae > Arachis > Arachis hypogaea. The sequence continues at coordinate 78,633,669 of NC_092051.1, read as the reverse complement.
AATATAATATTCATATATTATTATTTTATTTAGAATATTATATTATTATCTTCTCTACTGTGATTAATGTTGATCTATGTTTAGTAATATAATAACTGAGCTTGAAATCTACCGGTAACGGATAATACCGGCATTCTTAGATGAACTTAGCACTGCTAATGCTTCATCATATATCTTTTATTCTTATGATTATCCAGTTACTAGTGTCATTTACACTAAGTAACTTAATGTTTATCCATTAGTAGTGTAATTACTTAAGTTCTAATACATCTAGCTTTAGTAATTATCCTTTTCTGAGATATTTTGACAAGTAACTTTTGGATAATCATCATCCAAAAGCCACGGCCTCCCTAGGACAGCTTGGCTATCATTTTTGTTCTTGGAAAAGCTTAGAACACCATGAAAGAAAACCATGAAGCTTCCATGAACACCTGAGCTACTTTCTCCGTTCTTTCTCAAACCAAAACCCCTATCAAAAATCTAATCTTACCAAAGTGTTCACCTCTTCCTCCTCTTCATTTCTATGTTACTTTTCATGGAGTAAAACAAGGTATGAAGGCTGCTCCTCCTCCTTGAAGATTCGGCCATGGTGGTTCCTTAAGTTAATGATGTTTTCTTCATGTTCTTTCTTAGGATCTCTTATTCAATCCCTAAAAGCTCCAAGAAAACGTGATTTCTAGTTACCTTAAGGTCAGGAAAACCTTCTTTTCATCATCATGAAGCTTCAGCCTTCATGGTTCATAAGATTCTAAAGTTGTTTTTGATGTTAAAATAGGCGTAAAAGTGCTTCTGGAAGCTTGTTTTTAGTGCAATCTCGGACAGTAGCAAAGGAGGTAAGGTTTGGTAAATTAATCAATGATTGGCTGTGTTCTTGAAGTGTTAAACCAGATCTTGTTGTTTGAGATTTGATTTTGGGTGTATGTGTGAGGGTTTGATCATGGAAACTTGTTGTTTAATGCTTGAAAATCATGTTTATGATGGTTTTGAAGTGGCTGTTGGTGCTGCTGGAAAACGTGACATTCTAGCCATGAAAATCATGATTTTTGATGCTTATTTGATGTGTATTTGATGGCTGAAAAGTTTCTCTTTGGTTTGATAAAAATCGGGTTCAAATCGGTTTCCGAAAAGATTGAAAAACTAGCTGAAAATCAAGCAGAAATCTGATGAACTTTTGGAAAAAAAATGTTTTTGGTATTTGGAAGAACATGAAAACGTGTATTCAAGGAGTTTTGGGGTCAAAATGCAATTATTAAAAAGTTTGGGGTTGAAAATTAATTAATCAAAAGTTGAGGGGCTAAAGTACAAATATTAAAAGTTATAGGGGTCAAAGTGCAATTTCCAAGAAGTCCGGGGGTCAAAATGCAATTTTTGAAAGTTAAATAAAATATTATTATTTTAATAATAAAATATTAATATATTATTTTATTAATAATAATAAAATATTGATAAAAAGACAGTTTTCCCTGAAAGCCTCAGGAAGGCAGATTTGAGTCCAGAATTCTCTAATTTCCTTTACTAAACACCTAAGAAGAGGTATAAGAGTAGATATAGAGGTATAAGAAGTAAAGAAACAAGATTTTGAAACCTGTGTTTAAGTTAAAAAGAAAAGGAGTTAAAAGTGATACAGCTGTGTACCTGACCTTACAAAGTAAACAGAGAATTGTAAAATGAGCTTTCTGTGATGTTCTAATGCTTGATTTATGATGATTGCTAAGTGATGGAGAGTATGGTTATATGTGAATTATGAGCCTTCGGGCAATGCTTGTGAATGTTGTGCGGGGACGCCCGTATTGTGATGTTGCTTCCCAGACAGGCTGCGGTAGAGTAGTACCAGCCCTGCGAGCTGAATGCTTGGTAGAGGCCTGACTCGCATACCTGCGGTATATTGAGATTTGAGCAAATACCAGCCCTGCAAGTCGAGAGTACTTGGTAGAGGGTATGCGGTACTTAATCTGGGATTAAGTTCTGGGAAGGCCTTATCTGACCTGGAGGGTCGGATTGCGTCGGGTGCGGGTCGAAACCGACAAATCAGCTCATTACCTGCAGTAGGGACAGACATGCATCATACTTGTTTGTGCATTATTTATTGCTTATCTTCTTGTGTTCTTGTTCTATTCCTTGTTTGTTTGAGCATAACTGTGTGATTGCATAATAATGTGTGAATGTGCATTTATTTCCTATTTTCTCTCTTGTTCATGTGTTAGTTTATGTTGCTGTTATGTACATATTACTCTACATTTATTTATACTTCTATGACCACGGACATTATAAATGAACTTAACTGTAAACCCCGACCTTACTAAGAACTCTTCAGTTCTTACCCCTTACACCTCTACAGATGGACACAGGAGTCCTACTCTACGAGATTGATCCACCGTATATCCACGAGGACCCGGTGCGTGGCGAGTATGACATCTACTGTGCGGTACCTCGTATCCGTAATTATGTAGTTCGTGGTAGACCTTTCCAGTACCCTATTAGGACAGCATATTTTAATCCTGATGCACCCTATGACTTTTCTTTATCTTGGTTACACCCCGGCGGACCTGGGATACCTCATCCTGAGGAGCAGATGCCACCTCCACCTGACTATCCTCCTCCACCTGAACCTCCTCTACCTGATGAGCCTATACCTGCCCAGCTTATCCATGAGGCACCTCCTGCACCTTTTGTCCTTGATGAGTGGGGTGTTCCTGTGTTGCCACCCGAGCTTGATCCTTTACCTGAGCCGATCGAGCCTCCTGTCTTTGATGAGCAGCAGGGACATGAGTATGATTAGATCATGGAGGCGACACCTCCTTCTCCAGACTGTATTTTGTTTGGTAGCTATCCTTTTATGGTTTCTGTGGCCAGCAGTGGTTCCTCTGCTATCACTTCGGCAGAAGAGGACGAGGAAGAAGAAGATCCAGAGGAAGATCCTAACTTCATAGTTATCTCCTCTGACAGTGATGACGATGAGCCAGGCGAGGCGCCAGCAGGCGAGCATCACCATTCGCCCGGTGATTTTCTGTGAGGTACTCTGGACCAGGATTGAGGAGACTTTTTGAGACGCCTAGTCTAACTTCAGTACATTAGAGTGTCTCCCTCACTTTTGTTAGCATGATTAGAGGGAATAGGCATATCATAGAGTTAGGCTAGCCTGGGTGCCAACTTAGGGGCTTTTGGTCAGGCCAGGCCCTGGGGCGTCTTATGTACATATATGTATATACTATATGAGTCACTGACTTAGGGGTGCTGTACTATAGTTCTATGCTTATATAACTGAGCCACTTCTGTAACATGATGTATATTATAGTGTGTTGTTCCATATTCTGTTATCTTTTGTCTTATGTATGTGAACGTTTAATTATCCCTTGATATATGGAAGGTATGCGACTTTAAATTATTCTTGTTAAAAAAAATTACTTGTAAAATTCGCGGGGTTTTAACAACGTACAAGCTTATATTTATCAATTAATAATACAAAAAGGAAAAACAAGTTGGTAACATTCGATTTCTAGTATGATCTAGACATGCTAGAAGTTGGGTCGTTACATCTATGGTCACCCCTTCCCAAAACCGTGACCATAGCCTCGATGTCACCCCACCAAAAACCGTGACCATAGCCATATCTATGGCTACCGTTTTGACCGTGACTATAACCTCTAAGGTCACCCCTCCCAAAAACCGTGACCATATAGCCTTATCTATGGTCACAGTTTTGGCCATGACCATAGCCTCTATAGTCACCACACCTAAAACAGTGACCATAGACTTATCTATTCTCACGGTTTTGATCGTGACCATAACCTCTATGGTCACCCCTCTCAAAAATCTTGACCATAGCCTTAGCTATGGTCACGATTAAAACCGTGACCATAACCCCTATGGTCACCCCTCCTTAAACCGTGACCATAGCCTTAACTATGGTCACCCCACCATAAAACCGCGATGATAGCCTTATCTATAGTCACAGTTTTCACCGTGGTCATAGCTTATCTATGGTCACCCCTCCTTAAAACCGTGACCCTAGCCTTATATATGGTCCTGGTTTTTCGCCGTGACCATAGCTTTATCTATGGTCACGGTTTTTACCGTAGTCATAACTTTTCTATGGTCACAGTTTTTACCGTCACCATAGCCTGTTTTATTTTATGAATTTTTTAAAGCATAATCACATCCCAAAATGATGATAATCATAAAATAAATCTAAGAATGAGAAATTCAATAAATGTAGATCATAAAAGTTTCATTAAAAACTAGATATCCATTACAACACTATCAAAATAGGGTGTGATTTATCCATTACATATAATATCGGATAAAGTCTCTTATCAAAATGTAGAGTACACATCAAAATAATACATTTAGATAACGAAAATCATTATAAGACCTATCCCATCTTATATTTGTATAGAACATATTTTCTTCACATCATGTCCTCCTGCTAGCAAAAGAAATAAAGAAGTTAGAACAGAACAAAAATGTTTTTGATGATGCATGCAGTACAGTTGAGTAATGAATATGGAGCACAAGTTAAATAAGTCAATCAACATGTAAATTTCAACCACTAAATAACAAGGAGCATTTGCTAAGGTTTTAAGCCATTTGGTAATGTTTATATGTTTTTAATCTATCTTTGAGTGGAACTTTACCTCCCCTATTGAAGTCACTTAAAACTCAAAAAAATCCAGCACAAAGAAACAACCACAAATCAGCTTCCAACCCATCAAACAAATCAAGTAATTAACACCAGCGAAACAGAAAAACCATATCGGGTGTGAAATCAATAGAAACCATCCAACTTGGAAGTTAAGTTATTTTGATTTTTCTCCATAGTTGAAACCACTTCAGTATGTTGTTGTTGCATTTGTCGGATTTGCTTATCCTTTTTAAGAGAGGATTTTGTTACTGATCGACCATAGAAACGAACTCTACCATGTCTCTCTTTTCCAAAAAGTGTTTGAAGTGCTTCATCATCACTATATCCAGCTTGCTTCAAATTTTGAAGATGATCCTATTACACACAAGTAAAATTGAAATAAGTTCATGTGCGCATATGCTGAAAATAAAAAAATGATTTATACATTTCGTTTAGTGTACATTTCTACGAAACTAAACAACTCACAATCGTCTCTTGTGTTCCCGAATCAGTCTCTCCATTCTTGTTAGTACGAGTTACAATAAACATCTCAGACTGTGATGGATCTTCATTGTCCTCTTTTTTTGCACGCTACAAAGAAACCACCAAGATTTCTCGAAGTCAACACAGATGAAGTCAACACAGATGACATGAAAGATGCAAAGATACTTAAATAAGAAGCACAAATATAATACCAATTCAATGCGTACTAATTCAATACTAACTGGACCCATTCGATGATTCCATTTTTGTTTGGATCTATTTTCACGATTTTTGTCAGAAATAACCTACACATTGTTATAATGTAAAAATACATAAAGTTAGTTAAATACACGATACCATTAATAAAGCCGTGAAAGTTGTGAAAATAACTTACTTTGATGATATCAAGACTCCAAAATTGAAATAATTTTCTAAAATGCAGTTCAGGTACAGTCTCGTTGGATGATTTTTCATCATCTCTCTGAATGAGCTATACGGTGTATAGTGATATTTTTTTATTTGTTTCTTAAATTGCTTCCTTGAATCTCCAATGGTATCTATCATCCAAGGCTCAGCATCTCTTGGAATGTTATATTTAGACTACGAATAAATAGTGAATTATGTTATTTTACCATACATGCTAAGCCTAATTCTAAACAATTTAAAAAGGAGAATGGTCTACTTACCTTTGCATAATCCAACATTGAAATTTTAGTCTCACTTGACACAGCTTGCCAACTAGTATATAATAATGTGACCAAATTAGAGTTTCTTGAAAATTTACCTCATGTAGGGCTCCACGTTAACGCAATTGTTCAATACATATGCATTAGCTTCAAGGAGTGACTTCTCGTCCAAAATAATTAGTTGCCCTTTTTTTCCACCCAATAGACTTCCTTTGTTTTTTGAACAAGTTTGAATCAGGCTCTTTGGTTGAAGTGCCTTCATCATTATTCCGAGATACTCTATTGAATCTTGTTTTCACCCCCTCATGCAAATATCTTGAACAAAAAGTTAAACAATCTTCAGCCAAATAACCCTCCACAATTGATCCTTCTGGATGACTTCTATTACGTACATACCCTTTTAGTGTGCACATGTATCTCTCAATCAGATACATCCATCGAAACTGGATGGGACCACCTAACCTTAATTCATTAGCTAAATGAATAGGCAAATGAACCATGTTATCAAAAAAGGTAGGGAAAAATCGTCTCCAACTGGCACAAAGTTTCTATAATCTCTGACTCCAAACCATTAATCTCTTCTAAAGAGATTTCCTTTTGACATAGCTGACGAAAAAAGGAACACAAGCGAACTAGAGGAACAGCAACATGATCTGGAAGAATGCTCTTGATTGGTATTTGCAACAGGTAATGCAACATGAAGTGAGCATCATAAGTCTTGTAACCGTAAAGCTTTCTCTCTTCTTGTTGTACACAATGAGAAATGTTTGAAGCACTTTCCATCAAGCATGCTCTATCAAGTTTAGTTCTTTTGCAATCCTTCGAATTTATTGGGTAAAGATTCTTTTGAATGCCCATCTCCTTAAGATCATAACGAGCTTTTGCATGATCCTTTGTCTTTCCAAGAATATCCAATAAGGTACCGATTATACTGTTGAATATGTTTTTTCGATATGCATTACATCAAGATTGTGCCTGATCATACAATGCTGCCAATATGGTAACTCAAAAAATATTGATCTTTTTTTCCATTGGCCTTTACTTTTGCTTTGCGTCTTCCCAAGGGCATTATCTATTGACTTTAGCATATCTAGAACCTTTTCACCTGTTAACACTCGTGGTAGACCCTTGAATTCTAGTTTTCCATTAAAAGATCTCTTGTTAGACCTCCATGCATGATCAACTGGCAAAAATATCCTATGGTCCATGTAAACTGTCTTTTGGCTATGTTTCAAGTAACAAAAAGAAGTATCATGGTTACAACAAGGGCAAGCTAGCTTCCCTTTCGTACTCCAACCAGACAACATCGCATATGCTGGAAAATCATTGATTGTCTAAAGTAGTGCAGCATGCATTTGAAAAGTTTCTCCCTCAAAAGAATCATATGTATCTATACCTGACACCCATAGCTCCTTCAGCTCTTCGATCAATGGTTGCAAAAAAATATCAATATTATTTCCTGGTGAACAAGGTCTAGGTATGAGTAAAGAGAGCATGTAGTATTTTGACTTCATGGACATCCAAGGGGGGAAATTGTACACCATTAAGACAATTGGCCATGTGCTATGTGACACGTTCATAGTTCGAAAAGGATTAAAACCATCACTTGCCAAACCAAGCCTCAAGTTGCGAAGTTCTTTTGAAAAGTTTGGGTACCGAGTGTCCAAGTTCTTCCATGCTTGGCCATCAGTAGGGTGCCTTATGCAATCATCTTTCAAACGCTGCTCGTCATGCCACCTCAACGCCTCTGCTGTGTCTGGGCACATAAAAAGCCTTTTAAGCCTTGGTATTAAAGGAAAGTATGTTAAGGTATTCGCAGTAACCTTATGAACTTTATTCGGAAACGTAAAGTAATCTTCGTTGCCATCCATAGTAGGAGTCTGATTATATCGAGACTCTCCATAGATATGGCAAAATGAGTCATTTATGTACTCATTTCGATACAGCATGCAGTCATTAGGACATGCATCAATCTTTTCATAGTCAAGACCCAAGTCTTTAACCATATTCTTAGCTTTATTAAAAGAAGTGGGAATGTTCAAATCAGGTATAGCTTCTTTCAATAACTCTAAGAGGGAGGTAAGAGATGTGTTACTCCAACCATGCAGACACTTCAAGTGGTAAAAACGAATGATAAACGATAGTCTCGAAAATTCAGTAGTACAGTTCGGATATAATTCTATACCTACTTTGTCTACCAGCTTATAAAATCTCTTTGCATCTTCAGTCAACCCGTTGTTCGCCTCTTCAAGATTTGTCATATTTCCGAATGTATCACGCAACAACCCGTCAATATCATCAACACCCCCTCGATCATCCATGTCACTATCTACAACTGTTGGGATTACTGATTCCCCATGATTAATCCATCGTTTATAACCTTCGACAAACCCATAGCAAATAAGATGCTCATATACGTCTTCTCATTCATGCCAATAAATGTTTCCACACTTTGCACACGAACATTGGATTTATTTTCCAACCGGTTTTCCAATTACGAAGGCAAACTCTAAAAAATTATTTACACCAACTGTGTACTTGTTCTCAAATCTTGGTAAATCCATCCAATCTTTTGACAAAACATGATTAAACCTAAGAATGCAAATATTTGAAGTTACTAAACATGATCTAATAGTCAGTTATAGTGACAATCTAGATACCATATATCCGCTTACTACCCTAGTTAAATGGGCTATCAAATTGTTATATATGGGAATTACGAGATAAACTTACTGCTTAGTTCTTTCATTTTGAGATGCCATATGAAGTTGTTATAAACGGTGCCACGGCAACTACTCAACTTCTGTTCTCTTTACTAGTACGAAAAAATTATCCTGTACACAAAATAAAGTCAAAATAATCAAGTTCAGAAAGGGAAAACCGAATAATGCCCAATTTTAAGTTCCTATATTAATGTACATTTTTTTTCATTTATTAAGTTAACTTTTTTTATTAACATGGGTTCACATCTAAAATAGGTAGAATAATTCCCATTAGTGTCCCATGATCTTGATATATACATAATATAGAGTAGCAGTGCTAAGTGCTAACTAATAATGCAGTGTAATAATGGAGAATATGGTTGAGCTTTAAATTACCGAGTCAATGTTGCAAAACTGACGAGCTCAAAAAGGGATAGATTAGACTTCAGAAACCAAAAACATCGTCAATTTGTGGAGGTAAAGACTCATGAAATAGACCTGTGAACAAGAATTTTCTATACATGATTAAAAAATTTTCTATAATGCAGCATAACAAATAATCACCCCTAAATTAATTCAAACCAGCAGCATAACAAAATCACAAATCACAAATCACAAATCACTTATCACAAATTCAAAATTCAAAACACTAAGTGCCATAAGTCCATATCAAACAGCAACTTAACAAGTCACTAATCAACATTTTGTTATTACTTTATTTATTTTGTGTAAACTATCTATTAGAGTGTGCATCTGAAAATATATTTTCAACCTTACAAATAAAAGTAGATCAGAGTCAAAATTATGCCAACAAAATTCAATTTAGACACAAATTATTAAAGTTCTTTCATTGCCTTGTATAATGAGCTACTTTTCAAGCAACTTTGAAGGTAGTTAATTATTAACAACATCGATAAAGTGTCAAAGGAAGCTAATAAGGAAATGCATTATTCATGCACCACTAATAGAGTATAAAATCTTATGCACATGGGGTTTGTTCTCCTCACATATAAATAAAGATCATTATCACATTCACAGAGGCATCTGATTTCAGCAAATGTCAAGCAGGACCATAATTAATTAATAATTAATTAATTAAAATAAAATAAAATAAAATGAAACTATTAATTTAACAAGGTATGTACCTTAACAGAGTAATGGCAAAGTAGTGGAAGTTTGGCAATATCACCAGTTTGTACATATTATAACTTGCTATAAAGACAAGTGTTAACATTGCACATACATAACGTATATATAACATATAAGCAACTATTTTGACTTATACATTTGAGTTGTTAGCTTAATTAATGTAACGCCACATAGGAGGAAAAAACAAATAATTAATGGAAAAAAGAAAAACAAGTCTAAGGCAAGAAGATTATAAGTGTTTGTTTAGGAACAACAAAATAAAATATGTAAAAGGTACAAAGGTGTTAATTTCTTGAGAATAATTTAGATTATCAAATCAAAGGTTGACTATTAGCTACGGCTCAAACCAATGAACTTTTATGAAATGATGATTTGTTAATGGACCACAAAAAGGAATATATAATCTTCGACGGACCACAAAAAGAAGAAGCAGAGGCCACTAACCTTCGACGAATAAAGAAGCCAACGAAGATGAAGACGACGTGCTTAGCTTTCTGGGTTTTGCAAAATAGGGAAGAGGAAGAAGCAACGGCGTTGAGGAGCTTGGGACGGCGGCGGCACTGAGGAGCTTGGGACGGCGGCGGCAATGAGGGGCTAGGGATTTGCAGTTCCAATTTTCTTCAGAAGTCTCACTCTCACAGTATTATGAATTAGGGGAAGAAAGAAGGGGGGGGGGATTTCAATTTCCTTCAGTCCCTTCAATTTTCTTCAGTGTATTTTAATTTTTTTTCTCAAATAAATAAGAGACGGCGTCGTTTTTCTTCCCCAGTTAAAGCACAAAACTTAATAATCGATTTAATGGTTAAATTTTTAGTGTACAAAATTAATTTTTATATTATTCCAATTATCTTATACCGTACCATGGCTAAAACTTAAACTACAATTAAAACGAATTTAGCATTATATATAAGTGATCACTGGGCTAGTTTTTCATCCGTTATTAAGTTATTAAATCAGTTTTTATATTATTAAATTTTAAATCAATTTTTAATTTAAAATTATTAATAGTATTCAACCTAATTTTTTATTTATAAAATTAGATTTAAAATTTTAATATTTAAAGTAAATCATATAAAATCATTATTAGTTTTTAATTATTAAAATTTTTAAATTTTAGAAAGAAAAAATATTTAAAATATAAAACATACATAAAAATCTTAATTAATTAAAACTCAAATGATTAAAACTGTGACCATAGACCCCTTTAGGTCACCTCCTAATATTGTGACCATAGATCCTTTAGGTCATTCCCAAAAACCGTGACCAAAGACCCCTTTAGGTCACCACCCAAAGCCGTGACCATAGACCCTTTTAGGTCACCCTTTCGAAAAACTGTGACCATAGACTCTTTTTGGTTACTGTAAAAAATCGTGACCATAGACCCTTTAGGTCACCCTCTAAAACCGTGGCCATAGACCCCTTTAGGTCACCCCACAAAACCGTGATCATAAACCCTTTTAGGCCACCCTTCCGAAAAACTGTGACCATAGACCATTTTTGGTCACTATAAAACACCTTGACTATAGACACCTTTAGGTCACCCCCAAAACCGTGACCATAAACCCTTTTAAGCCACCCCCAAAACTGTGACCATAGGCCCCTTTAGGTCACCTTCCAAAACCATGACCATAGACCCTTTTAAGTCACCCTTTTTTGAAAAGCTGTGACCATAGCCCATTTTTGGTCACTGTAAAAAACCGTGACCATAGACCCTTTTAGGTCACCCCCAAAACCGTGACCGTAGACCCTTTTAGGCCACCCCTCAAAATCTTGACCATAGACCCTTTTAAGTCACCCCCTAAAACCGTGACCATAGACCCTTTTAGGTCACCTTTTTTTGAAAAATCGTGACCATATACCCTTTTTGGTCACTGTAAAAAATCGTGAGCATAGACCCCGTTAGGTCACCCATCAAAACCGTGACCATAGACCCTTTTAGGCCACCCTTTTATAAAAAACCGTGACCGTAGGTACTCTATGGTCACCCTTTCCAAAAAAACCATGACCAAGCTTTTTTTTGTCACCCTAAAAAACCGTGACCATAGAGGGGCTATAGTCACGGTTTTTTACAGTGACCAAAAAAACCGTGGCCATAAACCCAAAATGTTGTAGTGAATGATCAAAGGGCAACAACTTATTGAATGCAACTATCTATATGCATGCAAGTATACTATATACAATCTATATCTATCTATATCATACTTTACTATTGAATTGGTGAAAACAAACCAACAAATTTTCAGGCAAGTATATGAACATATAGGGCTAAGCAAAGAAATAATTCAATGCAATCAAAATCTAAAGAATTGATTCAACTCATCAAAATGAAGAAACTTACAAGAATACATGATGAGAAGTGTGGAAACATAGAATTGAGTGATCAAACCCTCACTAGGTGTCTATACACTCTCATCACTCGGTGTTTTAGGGTTTAATCACTCAAGTCTTCTCTAATCATGCTTTCAAGGATTTGCTTTTCATCTAACAATCAACAAACGTGTGATACATGATGAATATTTTGGTGAAAAATAAATTTCCCCCAAAACACACAAATCTAACCGGCAAGTGTACCGGGTCGTATCAAGTAATAAAAACTCACGGGAGTGAGGTCGATCCCACAGGGATTGATGGATCAAGCAACTTTAGTGGGTGATTAGTTTAGTCAAGCTAATATTGAGTGAATTGTGTGAAGTTGAGCAACATAAGGTAAAAATTGCAGGGAAATTAAAGTTGCAGAATGTAAATGGGCAGAAGCTTAAAGAGCAAGAAATGTAAATTGCAGAAACTTAAATAGCAAGAAATGTAAATTGCATGAAATGTAAAGGGGAGAGGGTGCTGGAAATTAAAGAGAGCAATAGATCAAAGCTTAGATGAAATTTGACTTGCAGGAAAGAAAAGTGTAGCAGAGACTTGTAGAAAATAATAATTGCAGAAAAGTGTATCAAAGGGGACTTTCTATTCTACCCTGCTCCTCATGCTCTAGCAGAGCCAACCCCCCCCCCCCCCCCCACAAATATGAAAATGATGCCTTATATAGGCTTTACAAAATGGAAATGAAAATGAAATTAAAAACAAATTACAATTAAATGAAATTCCTATTTTATCTATTTCTTGTGCCTTTGAGTGATGATCATTTGGGCCCTTGCTCTTGATGGAATTGGGTTGATAAAGGCCTTGGTTGATTGCTCTTGGAGTTTGAAGAGGAACCGAATTGAACCGGGTTGAGTTTGCAAAAGTTGGTGCAAAAGTTAGAGCAAAAGTTAGGGGTCTAACTTTTGGTCTAACTTTTCATATCAGCCCACAAAATTTGCTGCTATCCACGTTGGGGCAAAAGTTAGGGGTCTAACTTTTGCTCCAACGTTGGCCTCCCTTATGCACATTTATGGCGCCAACTTTGTCCTCTTGTCATGTTGCCAATTTTATGCCCAATATAGACTATCATATATGGTTGGAAAGCTCTGAATGTCAGCTTTCTAACCCACTTGGAATCACTTCAATTGGACATCTACAACTCAAGTTATGATCATTTGAAGAGGGCATGGTCGCTGGCTTTGCTGTGCAGCGTTTGAGGTAACGTTTGCCTCAAACGTTGGCAAAAACGCCAGTTCTGGAGGCTCAAACGTATTGTCCACCCCATACTATTATACATTGTTGGAAAGCCCTGGATGTCTACTTTCCAATGCCGTTGGGAGAACATTATTTGGAGCTCTACAGCTCGAGTTATACTCCGTTGAAGGTGCAGAGATCAGTTGGCCTCACTGCAGGTTGCCACCATGTTCGTTTATGCACATTGCGGGGCAGTTTTCTCCCTCAATTTTAGTGTCCACCATGCAGTGCCATATATGCTTGGAAAGCTCTTGATTCCTACTTTCCAATGCTTCTTGTATCACCTCATTTGGAGCTCTGTAGCTCAAGTTATTCTTGTTGGAAGTATACCCCTTGTATGCCTTGTGGTGTGTGGCGCCAACGTTAGCCACCAAGTTAGGGGGCTAACATTGGCGCAAACTTTTGCTCTTCCTCTTGTGATTTTCATGTGCCAACGTTAGCCACCAAGTTAGGGGGCTAACGTTGGCGCAAACTTTTGGTGCCCAGGGAGGTTTTCTTCATGCCAACGTTAGCCTCAAAGTTAGGGGGCTAACGTTGGCGCAAACTTTTGGTGCCCAGGGAGGATTTTCATGTGCCAACGTTAGCCTCAAAGTTAGGGGTTAACGTTGGGGCTAACTTTTCACCCAAAAGTTTGAGGTTAACTATAGGTCTAGCTTTTTGCTTCCTGGTTCAATTTCACTTATTCCATTGTCCCCTCTTTACTCCTAGCTATTCCTTCTTGCTTCAACCTTTCTCCAAGCTTTCTTCACCTATCATTAATCAACCAAACACATCAAAGCTATGCTCATAATCATGAGATATTCATTCTATCATAATATGCAACAATTATAGCATAAAACCTCATGAAATAGCATGAATTCATACATGGTTGATTAAATCAAAGGAAGCATGAAAATCTACCTAATTGGCTTGCTTGTAGCTCAAGAAAGTGCATAAAACCTATTGAAAACAAAGGAAAAAGCATAGAAAAACATGACATGGTGACATGTCATCACAACACCAAACTTAAACCTTGCTTGTCCCCAAGCAAGAAAAGAATCATGCAATAAAGATTGACAATCCAAGGCAAGAAGGATAGCAACTCAATGTTCATGGTAAGCTAGTTTTCTAAGCATGCTACAATCACAAAAGAAATGTAAATGATTGATGCTTCTATCTAGCTCATTTTATGAAATCTTTTCCTTATATTTCTTCCTTGAAACAAGCTTTTTGCTTTTCTTATTAGCTTCTCCTTTTGGGTGCTTTGCCCCATGAGTTGATAACAAAGCTAAGACTTCTAAATGCTTTGTTTTCAAGTATTACCACTTGATACATAAGCACCACAAGCATTTGATTAGAGGACTTCATTAAGCTCATTTTTCTTTTCTTTTCGTGACTCTCTAATCATTGATGCTCAGAGCCTTGAGCTTTGAGGGAGTGCTTTTGCACTTTGAGCCTAGCCTTGACTTCTAAGTGTTTTGTTTCCAAGCATTTGGCTTGATACATAAACACCACAAGTACTTAGCAAATAAATTGCCATTGGTACTCAGAGCCTTCAGCTTTCTCATTCTTTCCCTTTTTCTTTTCTTGCTTTAATTGTATTTGCTTCTTCAAGGTTTTCATGATTTTCAAAAGATTTCACAAAATGTCCTAGATGAAAACTTCAATTAAATAAAATCCAATGCAATTAAGCAACAATCAAACATACTAGCTTACCAATACTTTTATGCACATGCTAAAATCTTCTTTAATGCCTTGTTTGTTTATGATCATGAGACTTTGTTGCTTTTGAATTCACAAAACTCAAGTTGGTAATCATAATGACATAGCACCATGTTGCAATTTAGAAATCAAACTATGCCTTTTCATACACACATGCATACAGAGAAGGTACAAACAATCATGTAGTTTATGGTGCTTGAAACAAATGAAAGGAAAAGGAACTTTACAACCTTGCAGTTCATCTTCATAATTGTTGTCCTTTTTCCTCTATTCTTCCTCCTTCCCTTGCCAAACTCAAAATACTTGCTCATCCTCAAGCAATAATTAGAACAATGGCTATGGGGCTAAGATGTATCATGAATGTCTTACATAATGAAATGTTAGTAGCACATGTGTTTTAAGCAAGCAAAATTAAAGATAATAATCAAGGCACAAGAGACAGAGACATTGTGATTGCAAGCTTAAGAAGGTGAGCATAATACTTTGCATAAAAAATAAGTGGCACACCAAACTTAGTGTGACACTTTCACTTGGAATCAATGCAAGTATCCAGTAAAGATTTGAAGCAAATTGTGTTGCATAGCAACACCAAACTTAAAATGCAATCCTATGTCCATTTATTTGAATTAAAACCAAGAAAATGAAACTGTTCTTTATTAAATACGATCACTAAGCCAAGAATCTATCATTAATAAAGCTCTCTTGGTGATGTATTAATAAACACAACAAATAAGCAGACTAAAATGAAAGCATTAAAAACAAAGAATTAACTAAAGTAAACAGAATAACAAAATATCAAACCAAAATAAAATTAACACTGCAAAGACATTATGGTTATGCAGACAAGTGGTGTTGCTGAATGATTTGCATAGAAAAATAGGTGGCACACCAAGCTTAGAATCTTGGTGTGTCACTTTCATTTTTGATTTGATGCAATCATCAAAAAGATTGAAAAACAATTAGTTGCAAGGCAACACCAAACTTAGAATGTAACCATATGCCAATTTATTGAATTTGAAACAAAACAAAGAACGAAAGCAAAGCAGAGAAGAGAATTTGTACCTACTGTTGACATGTTGTTTACTTTCTTCCTCTTCTTCCAATTTGTTAAGAGGAATGACTTCAAGAGAGGAGAAGATTCAGCTATTGCCCCCTGTCTTGGTTTCCTCTCAGCAAGCTTTTTGTTGTACATGGCTTGATTGAGCTTGCCTGCTATTGGTCTAGGGGTTGGATTGCTTGTGGTTGACCTCCTCTTGAATGTTGTCCTTGGTAGTTTGGTCACAATCCTCTTTTCGGTGCTTTTGTCAATTGCCTTCACTTCTTTGAATCCAAGTCTTGGTGGTTGTGTGATTGTTGGAGTTTTGTATTCATCCAGAGCCTTTTGTATTGGTGGTTCCATGAACTCCTCCTTTATGTACTTCTCTGCCTCACTTGAGTTTGGAATAACTTCTTCTCTTTCTTGCTCCTCCACTTCCTCTTTTACACCCAACATTTGTTTCAATCGCTCTATCATGGGGGAGGTTTGTCGATCTTCCCAACATTTCTTCATCTCCTCGTCATACCTTTCAATCATGGATTCAAATGTTGAGGCGTTTTGGTCCAGGGAGGTTTGTGACAGTTGTGAGTCTTCATGTTCTCTTGTCATCTCTGTAAATCATGTTGCTTGTATGCGAAGTTTGTATTCATCGGTTTTGATGAATGACAAACCAACAAACGACATGAAAGACAAACCAACAAACAACTTGAATGAACAAGCATGTTGAAAGATCAACCAACATTCAACGTTGAGGAATGAAGAGTTGAAAGCAACACAACAACAACAAGAAACTCAAGTCCACAACATTTGAAGACAAGTATAGTGTCTTAGGACTTAGGTAACTTCTTGTTAAGAACCAATTGCTAAATCTCTCAACACACACTCACAAAATGTTTTGATGCACATCTTGCAATTCGATGCTAGCCAAATGGTTTAAAAACTTGTTTTCAAAGGTACAAAAGCATAGAAATTGACTCCAACAAGTTTGAGATCAATCCTAAGTATTTTGAAGTGATTTTAAGCCATTCTTTAAGGTTTGCATCGATGCACACTCATCTTGCATCGATGCAAAGCATGCGACGACTTGTTGCATCGATGCAAAGTGTTATGCATCGATGCAAATGATTCAAAAACATAAAAAAACGGCTAGTTTTGACAAAAAGGCTCCATCCCATTAACTCCCCAATGTTTCTAAGGTTTGGGGAGTCTATAAATAGATGGATTGAAGCCTTATTTCAAATACTTGAGTATCTGCAAACTATCTTGTTCATATTCTTTCATTCTACACATTTTTTTTAAGGTGTTATAATACACAATTTGAGAGAGCAATATCAATTGGTTCAATAGTGCTAAACTTGTTATCATACACTCTTCTAGAGAGTACTCATTTCGTCTCAACAATTCTTTGAGAATTGTTTTCTTGTACACTTTGTAAATTGGAGTGTGATCTCCAAGGTTGAGTCAAGAGTTATAAACACTATAGTCGGTGAGGATACCAAAGAAGTATACTAAGTACTCAAGGAAAAACTTAGAGAAGGTATCTTTAAGTGGAGTGGGTTAGTATACGAGTGGTGATCATATACCGTGAGGTGTTAGAAACTAAGGACTCGGATTGTAAAAGGTTTTGCGCGAGCACCTTGAAGCTTGGCAATAGTGGAACTTCTCAATAGCGATTGAGAAAGAAAGTGGACGTAGGACAAGGATTGTGCCGAACCACTCTAAATAGCGTTTGCATCTCTCCAAACTCATCTCTTCAATATTATTGTCTTTTACCTTTGAGCAAATAAATTGTGATCGAAAAGTAGCTTCGTAAGTACTTAAGGAATAGCTTAAGTCCGATTGGTGAAAAGCTTGATCAATTTATTTGAGTTGGTGTCTGTTGGAAAGTAAAAGCTCCTTATAAATGCTTAGCAATTGAGTTAAGCTCTTGGAAAAATACTAGTACAATAACACTTTTGTATATTGTCTTTAACTTTCGCAAAAAGATTCATTGTTGTTGCAATACTCAATTCACCCCCCCCTCTTGAGTAATTGTGCATAGGTTCTACAAGTGGTATCAGAGCTTAACCCTTTGAAAGACTTAACCGTTTAAGGGAAAAGATCATGGCAAGCACAAGCTTTAACAACAACAACACTAGTGAAGGTAACTCAACCACTAGACCTCCTCTTTTTAGCGGAACAAATTACTCTTATTGAAAAAATAAGATGAGAATTTGGATCCGTTCTCAAGATGTGAGAATTTGGAAAGTGATTGAGAATGGAAATCACATTCCAACAAAGACAACAAGCACTAAAGAAGGAGAAGTCGCCGTCTCAAAGCAAGTACCGAAAGGAGAAGATGAATATAGTGACGATGATTGGAAGAAAGTGGCAATGAATGATAAAGCCATCAACTTCATTCATTGTGCACTTAACGAGCATGATTATATGAAGATCTCTACATGTGAAACCGCTAAAGAGATTTGGGATAAACTCCAAATCACTTACGAAGGAACCGACCACGTTAAAGAATCAAAGGTATTTATGTTGGTTCATGAATGGGAAAATTTTAAAATGAAAGATGAAGAGAGCATTGAAGAAGCTCTTGAAAGACTCTCCAAGATCTTCAACAACCTAAGCATGCTTGGCACAAAATACAATGATAAACAAATTGTGACCAAGGTGCTTACAAGCCTTACACCAAAATGGAACTCCAAAGTGAACGCCATTGTGGAAGGAAGGCTCTATGATCAACTTACATTTGATCAACTACGAGGTAATCTTCTCACCTATGAAATGACTATGCTAAATAGACAAAAAGGTGAAGAAAGCAAGAAGAAAAGTCTCGCCCTTAAAACAACATCACTACAAGAAGAGAGTGATGATAATGAAGAAGAAGGAGATGAAGAATTTGCACTCTTATTAAAAAGATTCAATAAGTTTGCAATGAAGAAAAACTTCAAGAGCAAAACAAAGGTACCAAAATGCTATGAGTGTGGAGAAGTTGGACACATTAAACCCAATTGTCCAAAACTTCAAAAGGAGGACAAAAACAAGAAATTTAAGAAGAAGGAGAAAGCATACATATCATGGGAGAACGAGGATGAATCCGACTCCGATGACGACGAGGTTGCAATTCTTTGCTTAATGGCAAGCGAAGAAAATGTTAGTGATGACAACTCCACTTCTTTTAATTTACAAGATGAATATGATGCCTTACTTGAGGTGTACACAAAACTTACCCAAGATTATTCTCTCCTAAAGAAAAAGAATATGGATCTTTTAAAACAAAATGAGATGTTGAAAAACGAGAATATCAATCTTGGAAAAGATAAGTGTAGCACAAGTAGTGATCCATACAAATCTTGTAAAATGCATGAAAATTAAATTACAAATCTTAAGAACACTTTAGCTAAGTTCAATGAATCTTCAAAGAACTTAGATAAAATGTTGAAAAACCAAAAGCATGTTCATAATAAGGAAGGTTTAGGTTTTGAAAAAGGAAAATTTAAAAATACTAAAACTCCTATTAGGCAACCGCAAGCCCAAAAGGCAAGCATGCCTAAAAGGAATGAAGCCTTTAAACATCCTCCTCAACATGCTTCATTTAGAAATTATAATCACAATGCATATAGATCAAAAGATGTTGCATTTAGGAAACAACCTAGGCAACCATTTAGAAACATGCATAGGATGCATAATCCAAATGTCATATGTCATTATTGTAATAAAGTAGGTCATATAGCACCCGTATGCTTTACTAGAATTAAACATATAAACTTTAGTAGTCAAGATACGAGATGGGCACCTTATGGGCATTATGCTCATACTAACCATCAAGGACCCAAATTCACTTGGGTACCTAAATCCCAATTTTAATTGTTTTGTAGGTACGTGTTGGAGCTAAGGATACAAATTGGTATGTTGATAGTGGATGCTCCAAACACATGACCGGCGATGAATCAAAGTTCACCGCAATAGAGCCTACAAACAGAGGAAACGTGATCTATGGAGACAACAACACCGGCAAAGTAATCGGCGTTGGAAAAGTTGGTAAAAATTCTTCTACCTCCATAGATAATGTTATACTTGTCAAAGGTCTCAAACATAATCTCATTAGTGTTAGCCAACTTTGTGACAAAGGAAACTTAGTCACCTTTGATTCAAAATGTTGTTTGATAAAAAGGCAAGACACTAATGAAATTGTGCTAATTGGGCACCGTGTTGACAATGTATACATGATTAATCTAGATGAAGTTTCCTCAAATAATGTGAAATGCCTTGTTAGTAAAAATGATGAAACTTGGTTATGGCATCGTAGAGTAGCTCATGCTAACATAGACCATCTTAGCAAGTTGGTCTCTAAAGAGTTAGTAATTGGCTTACCAAAGCTACGTTTTGAAAAAGACGTCCTTTGCGACGCATGTCAAAAGGGAAAACAAGTAAAGGCCTCTTTTAAATCCAAAAACATTGTTTCAACAACAAGGCCATTACAACTTTTGCACATGGATTTATTTGGTCCTTCTAGGACTATGAGCTTTGGTGGCAATTACTATGCTCTAGTTATTGTTGATGATTACTCTCGATTTACATGGACCTTGTTCCTAGCAAACAAGAGTGATGCATTTCGAGCATTCAAAAGATTAGCCAAAGTTATTCAAAATGAAAAGAATTTGCATATATCATCTATTAGAAGTGATCATGGTGGAGAATTTTAAAACAATCTTTTTGAAACTTTTTGTGAAGAAAATGGCATTGAGCATAATTTTTCCTCTCCTAGAACACCACAACAAAATGGTGTGGTTGAAAGGAAAAATCGTCATTTAGAAGAAATGGCGAGAACTATGCTCAATGAGGCTAATATTCCTAAGTACTTTTGGGCGGATGCGGTTAGTACCGCGTGTTATGTTATGAATAGGATTATCATTCGACCTATCTTAAGAAAACACCGTACGAATTGTACAAAGGAAGAAAGCCAAATATTTCCCACCTTCACGTCTTTGGCTGTAAATGCTTTATTCTAAATAATGGAAAAGATAACTTAGGCGAATTTGATGCTAAGGCTGATGAAGGAATCTTCTTAGGCTACTCTTTAACTAGCAAAGCTTTTAGAGTATATAATAAACGCATCATGACTATGGAAGAAAGTATTCATGTCGCTTTTGATGAAACTAACCGTTGTTGTGCTAGAAAAGATTTTGATGAAAATGTAGAAAACTTTGATTCACTAAATTTGAATGGTGAAGACAAAGAAAAAGATTTAAATGAAGCCTCTACAAGCTCAACAAAGGATAGTGTTCAAGTTGAAGAAATTGAACCATCACAAGCACAAATAAATGTACTTCCAAAGGACTGGCGTACTTCAAAGGATCATCCTCTAGACAACGTCATTGGTGATGTTTCGAAAGGGGTAACAACTCGATCCACTTTTAGAAATTTATTTGCATATAGTGCTTTTGTTTCTCAAATTGAACCATCTACCATTGAGTCCGCAATTGATGATGAACATTGGGCTATGGCAATGCAAGAGGAGCTTAACCAATTCAAATGAAATGACGTTTGGGAATTGGTGCCTAAACCAAGTAATCAAACAATTGTAGGAACAAAATGGGTTTTTAGAAATAAACTCGATGAAAATGGTACAATTGTTAGAAACAAAGCTAGATTGGTAGCTAAAGGTTATAATCAAGAGGAAGGCATTGATTATGACGAAACTTATGCTCCCGTAGCTAGATTAGAAGCTATTAGGATGTTACTTGCTTTTGCATCCTCTTATAACTTCAAACTTTATCAAATGGATGTTAAGAGTGCCTTTCTTAATGGTTTCATTCAAGAAGAAGTATATGTTGAACAACCTCCCGGTTTTGAGGATTATGAAAATCCTAATCATGTTTTTAAACTCAAGAAAGCTCTTTATGGTCTTAAACAAGCTCCAAGAGCTTGGTATGAACGTTTGAGCAAGTTTTTAATAGAAAAGGGTTTTAGAAGAGGGAAGGTTGATACAACTTTATTTATCATGATTGAAAACAAAAATATCCTTTTGGTACAAGTTTACGTCGATGACATAATATTTGGTTCAACTAACGAATCACTTTGCAAGTTTTTCTCAAACCTCATGCAAAGTGAATTTGAAATGTCCATGATGGGCGAACTCAACTTCTTCCTTGGTCTTCAAATCAAACAAGGAAAAGAAGGAACTTTCGTTAGCCAAACCAAATATTGCAAGGAATTGCTCAAAAGATTTGGAATGGACAATGCTAAGGCAATGGACACACCAATGAGCACTACTTGCTACCTTGACAAAGATGAACAAGGTAAAAACATAGATGTAAAGAAGTATAGAGGCATGATAGGATCATTACTTTATCTAACGGCAAGTAGGCCAGATATCATGTTTAGTGTATGCATGTGTGCGAGATACCAAGCTAATCCTAAGGAATCTCACTTAAGTGCGGTGAAAAGGATTATGAAGTATCTCATAGGAACATTAAATGTTGGATTGTGGTATCCGAAAGGATCCACTTGTGATTTGATTGGTTATTCCGATTCCGATTTTGCCGGTTGCAAATTGGATAGGAAAAGCACTAGCGGCACTTGTCACTTGCTAGGAAACTCTCTTGTTTCATGGCATAGTAAGAAACAAGTAAGTGTAGCCTTGTCTACCGCCGAAGCCGAGTATGTAGCCGCCGGTAGTTGTTGCGCCCAAATTTTATGGATAAAACAACAACTTGTGGACTATGGACTCATGCTTGATCACATTCCTATCAAATGTGATAATACTAGTGCAATAAATTTAACCAAGAATCCGGTTCAACATTCAAGAACCAAGCATATTGAGATTAGACATCACTTCATAAGAGACCATGTTCAAAAGGGTGATGTGGTTATTGAATTTGTCGAAACTAGTAAACAACTAGCGGACATCTTCACTAAACCTTTATGTAAAGAAAGTTTTTTTAACATCCGAAATGAACTTGGTATCTTGGATTCTAATCTAATATGATTTGTTTGAATTCATTGTATTTATATTGCTATTTTTGTATCTCTTACTAACTTAAGCATTGGAGATATCCAATTAGCCATTGTTTTGTAGGTTTATGAGTTGATGAATGAGTGATTAATCTTGAGGTAGATTGAAGAATTTGAAGATTATAAATAATAGAGGATCAACAAATTGAAGTTTATAATAGTTTAAGTGAGTATATACATGATGGAACTCAAAGGATTGAAGAAAGAACCACCAAAGGATAAAAATTTGGTGATTTTGGGCAAAATGATGCATGTTGCATCGATGCAACCAAGCTTTGCATCGATGCAAAGCACACAACGTGCTATGTGCATCGATGCAAAGCCTATTGCATTGATGCAAACACGACCAAATTGCACAAAAACACGTGAATTTGGCATTTTTGAGCAACAAAACCCCACTTTTTCATCATCTTCAACCTCACAACTCATATCCCCACATTCAAACCTCCATAACCTCCAAAACAAGCTCACATATAGCTTCATACAACTCACAAAACTTAGATACCCACTACAAACAAATTACATATTTGAAGTCCCCACATTCTCCTCTACAAAACCCATAAAACAAAATCATCCACAATGCCTAGAATCAAGAGAACCATCAAGAAGTCAAAAGGCTCTTCAAGTGTGGTTCCACCTCCAAATGATCATCCTTTGGCAAGGTACTTTGCTTCTAATGAAGATCTTCAATTCTATGAGGCAAGGCTCGCTGGAAGAAAGGAAATTCCTCCGAGGTATTTGGATCCGACCCTTCTTGTCATTCATAAGTTTGATACTCTTAAGGCTATTCTAGTTCATCAAGGCCTCATGGATTTTGTTCAAATTAAGAGTAAATATTATCCGGATTTAGTTGCCATAGCCTATAGTACACTCATGCTTGAGATTAATGAGGAAGATGAATCAAATTTCACATTATTCTTCAAGATAGGAAGAAAGGATTATAGGCTAGATGGTGATGAGTTAGCCACCATTTGGGAGTTGCCAAATCAAGGTGACTTGTTTCAAGGTGGTAAAACCCCAATTGATGAATGGGGTTATTCAAAGGACAATGCCATGCATTTGTTCAACCTTGTACAAGGAGCTCACTCCAAAATTAGTTGCAATTCAATGAGTGCGGAACATAGAACTTTGTTATATCTAGTCACCTATGTATTGCAACCTAGAATATCCGGGCATGCGAATGTAAATGATGAAGATTTGATTGTCATGTGGGCTATGATGAATGGGATTAAGATTAATTGGCCATACTTTATAGTACAACATATGATTAGGCTCAAGATGAAGGATAGGAATGGTGGATTAGGATTCCTTTGCCTATGGTCTAAAGTCTTTGATTATGTTGGTATTGATATATCAAATGAGATTGCCAAGGAAGTACCACCTCAATCTTGTATCAACACTCATATTCTCAATAAAATGGGAAGAAGAAATGTTGATGAACAAGGTCCTCAAGAGCAAGCTCCTCCACAAGCACCTCAAGCTCAAGAACCACCCTCCTTGGTTGATGTAATGAGAGAATTACAATCCATCAACCAAAACATCCAAAGGATTGAAGTAGAGCATGGTAGGCAACTTGAAGCACTTAATCGTCGTGTGTCTCGTGTAGATCATCGCACGGGTCGCTTGGATCATCGTATTGATGACTTATATGAGCATTTCGGCATCCACCTACCGTATGAAGAGGATAATGATGATGATGAAAACCAAGATTGATTGTCTCCTCTTCATCAAATCACTTTTTATTGCTTTATGTTTATTTGATTATATGAATTGTTAAACTAACTCCTAGTAAGCTAAGGATTTCTATTATGGTTTAAATACTTTGATATTTCCTTCATAATTTTGTTTAATGATTAATGCTTGTATGCTTATTTGGTGAATAACTCAAAATAGGCTTGGTACCCCTATTTTAAGTTAATGTGCATGCCTTGATATATTTCACTTCTTTAGGGGGAATTATGCATGCTTGTTATATATAAAAAGAGGAAATCAAATTCTTTTTGAAAGGGGGAATATCTCATCCTTGAGATTAATAGAGATATTGAACTTAAAAAAAATTCATTGTTTTATGCATGCTTCTATGACACATTTCAAACTCCTTTCTTTTTGATAATGTCAAAAGGGGGAAGAAAAGTTTGAGGATATTTGAAGTTTTGAACTTTTGAAAAAGAAGAAGTTTGAGGATTTGAAAAGAAGAAATAAGTTTGCGAAACAATGATTTCAAAAAGACTTCCGCTAAGCAAAAACTTTTTGATATCTAAATCGTTTTCTTTGATAAACGCCCTTTAAGGGAACAAATGCACATATTTAGGGGGAACTCCTGCAAAATTTTTTTGTGAAGTCTTCTCCAAAGCTTTCTATAAAACAAAGTGCATTATTGTTGCTTTCAAAATCATTTATAAATGCAGATCCTCAAAATTGGTTTGTCATTATCAAAAAGGGGGAAATTGTAAATCATGTTGCTTGTATGCGAAGTTTGTATTCGTAGGTTTTGATGAATGACAAACCAACAAATGACATGAAAGACAAACCAACAAACAACTTGAATGAACAAGCATGTTGAAAGATCAACCAACATTCAACGTTGAGGAATGAAGAGTTGAAAGCAACACAACAACAACAACAAACTCAAGTCCACAACATTTGAAGACAAGTATAGTGTCTTAGGACTTAGGTAACTTCTTGTTAAGAACCAATTGCTAAATCTCTCAACACACACTCACAAAATGTTTTGATGCACATCTTGCAATTCGATGCTAGCCAAATGGTTTAAAAACTTGTTTTCAAAGGTACAAAAGCATAGAAATTGACTCCAACAAGTTTGAGATCAATCCTAAGTATTTTGAAGTGATTTTAAGCCATTCTTTAAGGTTTGCATCGATGCACACTCATCTTGCATCGATGCAAAGCATGTGACGACTTGTTGCATCGATGCAAAGATGTTTGCATCGATGCAACCTAGCTGAAAATTCAAATTTCAGCTTCAAAGACACATTTGCATCGATGCAAAGTGTTATGCATCGATGCAAATGATTCAAAAACATAAAAAAACGGCTAGTTTTGACAAAAAGGCTCCATCCCATTAACTCCCCAACGTTTCTAAGGTTTGGGGAGTCTATAAATAGATGGATTGAAGCCTTATTTCAAATACTTGAGTATCTGCAAACTATCTTGTTCATATTCTTTCATTCTACACATTTTTTTAAGGTGTTATAATACACAATTTGAGAGAGCAATATCAATTGGTTCAATAGTGCTAAACTTGTAATCATACACTCTTCTAGAGAGTACTCATTTCGTCTCAACAATTCTTTGAGAATTGTTTTCTTGTACACTTTGTAAATTGGAGTGTGATCTCCAAGGTTGAGTCAAGAGTTATAAACACTATAGTCGGTGAGGATACCAAAGAAGTATACTAAGTACTCAAGGCAAAACTTAGAGAAGGTATCTTTAAGTGGAGTGGGTTAGTATACGAGTGGTGATCATATACCGTGAGGTGTTAGAAACTAAGGACTCGGATTGTAAAAGGTTTTGCGCGAGCACCTTGAAGCTTGGCAATAGTGGAACTTCTCAATAGCGATTGAGAAAGAAAGTGGACGTAGGACAAGGATTGTGCCGAACCACTCTAAATAGCGTTTGCATCTCTCCAAACTCATCTCTTCAATATTATTGTCTTTTACCTTTGAGCAAATAAATTGTGATCGAAAAGTAGCTTCGTAAGTACTTAAGGAATAGCTTAAGTCCGATTGGTGAAAAGCTTGATCAATTTATTTGAGTTGGTGTCTGTTGGAAAGTAAAAGCTCCTTATAAATGCTTAGCAATTGAGTTAAGCTCTTGGAAAAATACTAGTACAATAACACTTTTGTATATTGTCTTTAACTTTCGCAAAAAGATTCATTGTTGTTGCAATACTCAAGTCACCCCCCCTCTTGAGTAATTGTGCATAGGTTCTACAATCTCAAGTGCAGTTTCAGGTTCAACCACCTCATTCTTCATTGAAAGTTCACTTGATGCAGTGGCCTCCTTATCTTGCTCTTCCACTTTCTCCATCATATCCATCAATTGGCCTTCATTTTTCTTGCTCAGTGGTTCAAAGCTCCTCCTTATTTTCTCTATTTCTCCATTCATATTTTTGAATAAAGCTTCTTGCCTTTTCTCGAATATTTGTGCTTCTTTCGCATATTTTTCAATCTTGGACTCAAGCTCTGAAAGCTTTGAGTGGTTCATGGAAGTTTGTGTGGGTGATGAGTTTTGAAAGGGGCTTTCGGTTGAAGTATGATCAAGTGATGATATCTTTGGATGATTATCATATGGAGCACTAGAATTCCCTTCCCAGCCACCATTAGAATCATGACTTGCATCATTTTGTGGTGGAGGGAAATATCCCATATGATTTTCTTTCTCATCTTGTGGTTCTGAAGCAAATCTCCATGAATTGGAGTGCTCAGAATGTGTATTCTCTTGGTGATATTCCCAGCCACCATTAGAGATTGGTGATGATGGGTAATATCCCATAAAATTTGTTTGATCATAAGATGAGTTGAACTCCATCTGAATTTTGTAAAACACACAACCAATGAAAATTGAAATTACTCATATCAGAGATGAGAATTTCTTAGTGAGGCAAAAACTCAAACACCTTGGTTTCACTTTGAAACAGAAAACAAAAATAAAGAAAATGCTTAATCTAGACTTCTCACCCACTTAATCATTGTTGATCTAATCAATCCCCGGCAACGGCGCCAAAAACTTGATGAATATTTTGGTGAAAAATAAATTTCCCCCAAAACACACAAATCTAACCGGCAAGTGTACCGGGTCGTATCAAGTAATAAAAACTCACGGGAGTGAGGTCGATCCCACAGGGATTGATGGATCAAGCAACTTTAGTGGGTGATTAGTTTAGTCAAGCTAATATTGAGTGAATTGTGTGAAGTTGAGCAACAGAAGGTAAAAATTGCAGGGAAATTAAAGTTGCAGAATGTAAATGGGCAGAAGCTTAAAGAGCAAGAAATGTAAATTGCAGAAACTTAAATAGCAAGAAATGTAAATTGCATGAAATGTAAAGGGGAGAGGGTGCTGGAAATTAAAGAGAGCAATAGATCAAAGCTTAGATGAAATTTGACTTGCAGGAAAGAAAAGTGTAGCAGAGACTTGTAGAAACTGAGATTTCAGAAAACTGAATTCAAAATTAGAAAATAATAATTGCAGAAAAGTGTATCAAAGGGGACTTTCTATTCTACCCTGCTCCTCATGCTCTAGCAGAGCCAGCCCCCCCCCCCCCACAAATATGAAAATGATGCCTTATATAGGCTTTACAAAATGGAAATGAAAATGAAATTAAAAACAAATTACAATTAAATGAAATTCCTATTTTATCTATTTCTTGTGCCTTTGAGTGATGATCATTTGGGCCCTTGCTCATGATGGAATTGGGTTGATAAAGGCCTTGGTTGATTGCTCTTGGAGTTTGAAGAGGAACCGAATTGAACCGGGTTGAGTTTGCAAAAGTTGGTGCAAAAGTTAGAGCAAAAGTTAGGGGTCTAACTTTTGGTCTAACTTTTCATATCAGCCCACAAAATTTGCTGCTATCCACGTTGGGGCAAAAGTTAGGGGTCTAACTTTTGCTCCAACGTTGGCCTCCCTTATGCACATTTATGGCGCCAACTTTGTCCTCTTGTCATGTTGCCAATTTTATGCCCAATATAGACTATCATATATGGTTGGAAAGCTCTGAATGTCAGCTTTCTAACCCACTTGGAATCACTTCAATTGGACATCTACAACTCAAGTTATGATCATTTGAAGAGGGCATGGTCGCTGGCTTTGCTGTGCAGCGTTTGAGGTAACGTTTGCCTCAAACGTTGGCGAAAACGCCAGTTCTGGAGGCTCAAACGTATTGTCCACCCCATACTATTATACATTGTTGGAAAGCCCTGGATGTCTACTTTCCAATGCCGTTGGGAGAACATTATTTGGAGCTCTACAGCTCGAGTTATACTCCGTTGAAGGTGCAGAGATCAGTTGGCCTCACTGCAGGTTGCCACCATGTTCATTTATGCACATTGCGGGGCAGTTTTCTCCCTCAATTTTAGTGTCCACCATGCAGTGCCATATATGCTTGGAAAGCTCTTGATTCCTACTTTCCAATGCTTCTTGAATCACCTCATTTGTAGCTCTGTAGCTCAAGTTATTCTTGTTGAAAGTATACCCCTTGTATGCTTTGTGGTGTGTGGCGCCAACGTTAGCCACCAAGTTAGGGGACTAACGTTGGCGCAAACTTTTGCTCCTCCTCTTGTGATTTTCATGTGCCAACGTTAGCCACCAAGTTAGGGGGCTAACGTTGGCACAAACTTTTGGTGCCCAGGGAGGTTTTCTTCATGCCAACGTTAGCCTCAAAGTTAGGGGGCTAACGTTGACGCAAACTTTTGGTGCCCAGGGAGGATTTTCATGTGCCAACGTTAGCCTCAAAGTTAGGGGTTAACGTTGGGGCTAACTTTTCACCCAAAAGTTTGTGCAAAAGTTTGAGGTTAACTATAGGTCCAGCTTTTTGCTTCCTGGTTCAATTTCACTTATTCCATTGTCCCCTCTTTACTCCTAGCTATTCCTTCTTGCTTCAACCTTTCTCCAAGCTTTCTTCACCTATCATTAATCAACCAAACACATCAAAGCTATGCTCATAATCATGAGATATTCATTCTATCATAATATGCAACAATTATAGCATAAAACCTCATGAAATAGCATGAATTCATACATGGTTGATTAAATCAAAGGAAGCATGAAAATCTACCTAATTGGCTTGCTTGTAGCTCAAGAAAGTGCATAAAACCTATTGAAAACAAAGGAAAAAGCATAGAAATACATGACATGGTGACATGTCATCATTACATGAATGCAATTATCATGAGGACTTCATATGGTTGTAATGGGGTTAGGGTTAAGGTAGGATAGATATGGCTAAGTGGACTAAAAGATTGAATCCTTGATTAGTTTAAGTATCTCACTCAACCTATATCAACCAAAATATGTAACCTAACTTTCCATTCTCTTTTTATACACATTCACGCATTTTTTTCATCCAAATCCACATATACATTTCTTATTATATATATATATTTTTTTTTTCTCTTTTTCTTTGGGGTAACTTTTGTCCCATCTTATTTTTTTTTCATTTCTTTTTTTTCTTTTCTATTTATTTTTTTTTCTTTTTCTATGACAAATGCACATGGTTAAAGTAAATTGATACATGAATGTGCACCCATTTTTCAAAATTTTCAATGAATATGCAAAATAAATTTTTTCTCAACTAATGCTTCGCAAAAATTTCCCCCACACTTAAATGACACACACAAACCTCAACCTAAGCTAATCAAAGATGCAATTCAAGGTAACTCTTGATTTTTTGCTTAAGGGTTTGATGTGGTTACAATTAGAAAAAAGGGGATTAAAAAGCTCAAAATTGGCTTACAAAGTAGATATAAGGGTTAGGCTATATGGATGAGTGAGTTTAATTAAAAAATGGCCTCAATCATGCTCAATGCATTCAAACATCAACTATTAGAAATAAAGAAGAATCAAGCAAAACCAAAATCACAATCATAGAAGGAGCATAGCACACAATGAACAAAAATTGTGGTTAGAATGTGTAACCACTCAATATAAGCTCAAAAATTTACAAGGTATTTTGTTCTATCTCTCTTCTATGTTCCATAAAAATCATTCTAAGTAAGTTTAAAAAACAATTTTCCAAATCAATTCAATAGAACGCCCTAAAAAAAAAAACAAAATTCTTGGAAATTTTTCTTTTTTTTCACCAAAATTATTTCCTATATATATGTATGTATGTTGTGATGAATGCAATTTTCAAAATTTCCTAGTTCTCTTCCTAATTTTCAACATGCAAAAAAAACCATTATGAGCAATTAGGACCAAAATTGAACTAGGTGCTATACTATTCACAACATCCAATCACAACTTCTATCTATAAAATATATAGCATGAAAAAAATGCAAATGCAATATATATATTAACTAAAGTAAAGATGGAGTAGTAGAAAAAAAAATACTAACAAATATCTACAAGAAACATAATAAAAGAAAGCAAAAATAAAGTGCAAAGTATTCGGAAAAGAGAATTTACGTCCCAAAAATGACGAATCCTCTCCCACACAT
The DNA here is from genome assembly GCF_003086295.3 of Arachis hypogaea. Lineage (NCBI taxonomy): Eukaryota > Viridiplantae > Streptophyta > Magnoliopsida > Fabales > Fabaceae > Arachis > Arachis hypogaea. Next base: position 78,602,503 of record NC_092051.1, on the reverse strand, counting down.
AAGCATTGCACGTTCCTCCGTGCACTGATGAGCGGATAATTTATACACTTTTTGGCATCGTTTTCATATAGTTTCAAAGAAATATCCCATAAATTCATCATATAGTTTATATAATTGCATCACTTGAATGTGATTTTACCAATTCTATGATCCTTTTAGATAAGAGAAAGATGTAGATGATGTAAGTCATCACAACAACAAATTTAAATTTTGCTTGTTCCCAAGCAAATCAATGTGAATTGTTCTAATTTGATTAAGACTTGACCCTTAAAAGAATGTATTCACAATTAAAGATAGAGGCTAAGTATCAAATCATGCATGAACTTTGTTATTGCTTTCATATCACAATGAATTCTCAAACCTTTGAGGACCCTTTTAAGTGCTTTCTTTTAGAGCCTTTTCTATTGATTGTCACCTTGAAGTAGTAAGATTTGTTATTTTCCTTTTGATTGCTCTCTTTCTTTTCATTCTTCTTTTGTTTCTTTGATTGACCACGACTCTAAGTGTTTTGTCTCAAGACGACCCTTTAGGTTAAGCTTTCAATTAGCACTCCCAAACTAGTTGGTTTTAGGGTACTAGGTGTTGAAACACCCCTAAGAATCTAGTTGCTCAGGTCTCTCTTCTTAACACATCTTCACCACAAGCATCTATTAGGATCTTGGCTCTTTGAGCTATTTGTTTCTTTCTTTTATCCTAGTAGTTGATGCTCAGAGCCTTGGGTCTTGCTTACTACTTCTTGGTTCTATTGATGTTCAAGGGTCATCCTCAGCATCTACTTGTTATGTCCTCTAGGTCTACTTGTTTCATTATGAATTACTCACTTCCAAACTTCAATTCATGGTTTTATACTTGTTTCTCATATCTTATTTTGAATCCATCTCACTTGGGTCTTAGTCTCTTATTCTTATTTTGCAACAACTCATCATGAACTCTTTGTGGGAACAAATTAATTTTATTGATGCAGTGAAAACTTAACAAAAGACATTTTCTTTCTTAAAATAAAAACTAGAAATCAAAGGACTCATAGAAGGACTTTGAGACTTATAAAGAAAACAACAGCTAGCATATCAAAATAAACTACTTAAGCAGCAAATTAGAAAATAGATTTCAACCATAGGACTCAACAACCTTTGCTCATTATGGTGCAGCTCCAATGCATAGGCTCCTTACCCTTCTTCTTGGATGACTCATCACCATCCTCCTTTTTGGAGGCTCCTTCTTATGCTGGGGTGTCCAAATTAGTGGGTTTAATGTGGACGCACAACTGAGTTGCTCATGATGGTAGCCACACCAAACTTAGATTTTTGGCTTACTCTTGAAATTAAACAAATTGTTGTAAGTCCAAAAATTAAGTGGGTTGGTGGCCACACCAAACTTAGTTCTTTAGCCAACTTCTCAACCCAATTAACATCATCACATAATGTAGCATGCAAGGTTGCAGTTCCAGCAACTAGAAAAAATTTTAAAGTTTAAAAAACTATCAACTAAATAACTAACAACTGAAACTAAAAAACAATCAACCAAAGTGACTAAACATAAGCTACTCTAGAAAGCTTGAAATTGAAAGGATATGAGTGTTGGGGTGCCTCCCAACTACCGCTTTTTTAACGTCACTAGCTTGATGATTCTTCCTTCTTCAGCTGAGATTATAGTTCACTCTTTGCTCCTCTAGTGAGTCTCCCAAGTAGTGCTTAAGTCTGTGGCCATTGACAGTGAAAGTCCTCTGAGTTTTCTCATCCATGAGCTCCACCTGACCATAAGGGGAGGCCTTGATAATTGTGAAGGGTCTAGACCATCTTGATTTCAGCTTCCCTGGGAAAAACTTGAGCCTTGAGTTGTACAATAGCACCTTCTAATCTTCTACAAACTATCTTTTGCCAGCTTTTGATCATGCCATTTCTTTGTTTTCTCCTTGTAAATCTTGGCATTTTCATAGGCTTGAGATCTGAATTCTTCTAGCTCATTGAGCTGCAGCAATCTTCTTTCCCCAGCAGTTTGATTGTCAAAGTTCAACATCTTTAGAGCCCAAAATGCTATATGCTCAAGCTCTACTGTTAGATGACAAGCCTTTCCAAACACCAATTGGTATGGAGACGTGCCAATAGGTGTCTTAAAGGCTATTCTATAAGCCCACAATGCATCATCTAGCTTCTTGGACTAATCTTTTCTTGAGTTCCCAACAGTCTTCTCAAGGATTCTCTTGGGTTCTCTATTTGAAATTTCAGCTTGACCATTAGTCTGTGGATTATATGGGGTTGCTACCTTGTGCTTAACACCATATTTGACAAGGAGTGTCTCAAGCTGCTTGTTGCAAAAGTGAGTTCCCCCATCACTTATAAGAGCTCTTAGAACCCCAAACCGGATAAATATGTTCTTCCTCAAGAAATTAATCACCACTTTATTCTCATTTGTTGATGTAGCTATTGCCTCTACCTATTTTGATACATAGTCCACAGCCACCAATATGTAATTGTTTGAGTATGAAGATGGGAATAGTCCCATTAAATCAATCCCCCAAACATCAAATAACTCTAACTCCATAATGAATCTTTGTGGCATTTCATTCTTTTTGGGTAGGTTGCCAGCTCTTTGACACTTATTTCACCTTGTCACAAACTCCTTTGCATCCTTGAATATAGTAGGCCAAAAGAATCCACACTGCAATACTTTGGCTGCAGTCCTTTCTCCACTAAAATGTCCTCCAAAGATAGATCCATGACAATGCCAAAGGACCTCTTTTCCTTCCTCATGAGAGATGCATCTTCTTAGAATCCCATTAGCAAACTTCTTGAAGAGGTAAAGCTCATCCCAAATGTAATACTTGGCATCATTGATGAGCTTCCTTCTCAAGTGCTTGTTGATGTTGGATGGTAGCTCTGCAATGGCCTTGAAGTTGCCTATGTCTACGAACCATAGAGCCTCTTGAATCATCATCAATTGCTCATCCAGGAAGCTTTCATTTACTCCTGAGCTATGTACTTTATCATCTTCATGTGGTATCCTTGATAGGTGGTCAGCCACTTTGTTCTCTGCTCCACTTCTATCCTTGATTTCAATGTTGAATTCTTGGAGTAACAAGATCCATCTTATCAATCTGGGTTTGGATTCTTGTTTGGTTAACAAGTATTTGAGTGTTGCATGGTCAGTAAATACAATGACTTTAGAACCAATGAGGTAAGATCTAAATTTATCAAATGCATAAACTATAGCAAGGAGTTCTTTTTCTATGGTGGTGTAGTTCCTTTGGGCTTCATTAAGAACCTTGCTAGCAGAATAGATGACATGCACTAGCTTATCTCTCCTTTGTCCTAAAACAGCACCAATAGCAAAATCGGATGCATCACACATCAATTCAAAAGGTAAGTCCCAACTAGGTGGTGCTATAATAGGTGCAGAGGAGAGCTTGCTTTTATGCTCATTAAAAGCTTGCATACATTCTCTATCAAATATGAATGGCACATTAGAGACAAGCAAGTTACTTAAAGGTTTGGCAATTTTTTTAAAGTCTCTAATGAACCTTCTATAGAACTCAGCATGTCCTAAGAAACTCCTAATTGTTTTGACATTGCAAGGTGGGGGTAATTTTTCAATCACTTCCACCTTGGCTCTATCTACCTCTATGCCTTTCTTAGAGATTTTGTGGCCAAGGACTACCCCTTCGATGACCATAAAATGGCATTTTCCTAGTTCAAAACTAGGTTAGTCTCTTGGCATCTCTTGAGCACCAAGGCAAGATGGTGTAAGCAATTAGGAAAAGAGTCACCAAACACTGAAAAATCATCCATGAATACCTCAATAAACCTCTCAATCATAACAGAAAAAATGGACAGCATGCACTTTTGGAATGTGGTAGGTGCATTGCACAAACCAAAGGGCTTGCGTCTATATGCAAAAACACCATAAGGGCAAGTGAAAGAAGTCTTCTCTTGGTCTTTAGGATCCACTACAATCTGGTTGTAGCCTGAGTATCCATCCAAGAAACAGTAGTACTCATGTCCAGCAAGCCTTTCCAACATTTGATGCATGAATGGTAAAGGAAAATGGTCCTTCCTTGTGGCTTCATTGAGCTTTCTGTAGTCTATACACATGCGCCATCTAGTCACTGTTCTTGTTGGTATCAACTTATTTCTTTCACTTGGCACAACTGTGATTCTTCCTTTCTTGGGAACTACCTGAACAGGGCTCACCCAAGGGCTATCTTAGATGGGATAAATCACTCTTGCTTGCCATAACTTCAGCACTTCTTTTTGTACCACCTCCTTCATTGATGGATTCAACCTTCTTTGTGGCTGTCTTGAGGGCCTGGAATCCTCCTCAAGAAGGATTTTATGAATGCACATAGAAGGGCTAATCCCCTATAAGTCTGAAAGTGTCCACCCTATGGAATCCTTGTATTGCCTCAACACATTGATGAGCTCCTCTTCTTGTTCTTCACTCAAGCTTGAGTTGATGATTACTGGATATATGTCATTGCTCCCCAAGTAAGCATACTTCAAGCTTTGGGGCAGGGTCTTCAATTCCAACTTTGGTGCTTCCACTTCCTTCTTGCTTACCTTGTCTAGCATGATTGAGAGCCTTCCATGTTTTCTTGTGGTAGCTCACCACATGATGTTTGTTGCTCTTGTTCCATTGCCTCTTCAAGTTTGTCTTCTTCTAGGACTCCTTGAACCATCTTCTCCATTGTGTCCACCATCATACATTCTCTAATAGACTCCTTTGGGTAACTCATTACAGTGAAAATATTGAACACCATCTTTTCTTCATGCAGCCTTAGGACTAACTCTCCCTTTTGCACATCAATTATTGCCCCAGCTATTGCTAAGAATGGCCTCCCTAGTATGATTGATGCATTAGCCTCTTCTTCCATATCAAGTACTACAAAATCAGCTGGGAAGATGAACTCTCCAACCTTAAGCAATAAATCCTCTACCACTCTATGGGGAAACTTGAATGTCCTATCAGCTAGTTGATGTGCCATTCTTGTTGGTTTGGCCTCTTCAATTTTCATTCTTTTCATCATGGCTAAGGACATAAGGTTGATGCTAGCTCTCAGATCATACAATGCTTTCTCAATGCTAATATCAGGGGATTTGAAAGCTCCCAAGGTCTTTCATCTTTTGGGGAAGCTTCTTTTGTATGATGGCACTACATTCCTCCATAAGCACCAAAGTTTCCTTTTCTCCCCAGTTTCTTTTCTTGGTCATAAGCTCCTTTAGGAACTTGGCATAGAGGGGCATTTGCTATAATGCCTCAGCAAAATGTATGTTAATTTGGAGCCTCTTAAAGATATCCATGAACTTAGAAAACTGGCTGTCCTTCAAATCTTTTCTCAGCCTTTGTGGGTAGGGTGCTTTTGGTATATAAGGCTTTAAGACTTGCTTTGGTGGAGCTAGATCAGGTGTCTCTTCTTTCTTCTTGGTTTCTGAGTCATTTGCAGCCTCTTCTTCTTGCAAGTTGTGACTTGAGGATGCCTCATTCACCACCTTCCCACTTCTTAGTGTGATGCCCTTGCAATCTCCTCTTGGGTTGGCCATGGTATCATTGGGAAACGTATTTGTAGGCATTGGTATCTATTTGGACAAGTTCCCTAGTCGTGATTCCAGTTTTGAAATTGCTACCCCTTGGTTCCTTACGTTGGATCTGGCCTCCTCTTGAATTGAATCTATCTTTTTTTAACTTGCAATTGTCTCTCTGCAATAGTAGCAATATTCCCTGCTAACTGTGCCATCATGGCTTCCAATCTTGTAAAATTGCCACTATTGTCACTTGGTTGTGGGGTTGGGATGATGCATTTTGAGAATGGTTGTTCTATGGTTGTTGGTTGGAGTGGTAGGGTACATTATGTTAATTGTGGTAAGGTATATTATTGCTTGATTGATGGTTGGGGTTGTAGTTGTTGTATTGGTTAGAGTGGTATGGTTTGTGGTCTTGGGTATGGTTTTGTTGGTTTTCCCACCCAAAATTTGTGTGGTTCTTCCAACCTGAGTTGTAGGTTTTAGCATTAGGGTCATATGGTTGCCTAGATGAATTATTCACATAATTGGCTTGCTCCTATTCACATTCAACTTCTGGGTTATCTTCTTCTTGCATAGGTGCTTGAGCATGGATAGCTGAGACTTGATTCTTCTCCATTTACTTAGTTCGAGCTGCTAGTTAGGCTGTGATCACCTTGTTTTGGGCTAGCAGAGTGATGAGCAGATAATTTATACGCTTTTTGACATTATTTTTAGTATGTTTTTAGTATATTTTAATTAGTTTTTATTATACTTTTATTAGATTTTATTTAAAATTCACTTTTTTGGACTTTACTATGAGTTTGTGTGTTTTTTTGTGATTTCAGGTATTTTTTGGCTGAAATTAGGGACCTGAGCAAAAATCTGATTCAGAGGCTGAAAAAGGACTGCAGATGTTGTTGGATTCTGACCTCCCTGCACTCAAAGTGGATTTTCTGGAGCTACAGATATCCAATTGGCGCACTCTCAATTGCGTTGGAAAGTCGACATCCTGGGCTTTCCAGCAATATATAATAGTTCATACTTTGCCTGAGATTTGATGGTCCAAAAAGGCGTTCCAAGTCAGCTCAAGAATTCTGGTGTTTAACGCCGGAACTGGCATAAAAACTGGAGTTAAACGCCCAAACTGGCACAAAAGCTGGCATTTAACTCCAAGAAAAGTCTCTACACATGAAAGCTTCAATGCTCAGCCCAAGCACACACCAAGTGGGCCCCGTAAGTGGCTTTTTACATTAAACACCTTAGCTTACTCATTTTCTGTAACCCTAGGTCACCAGTTTACTATAAAAACTACTTTTAGTGATTCATCTTGTACCTCATGACACTTTACACGTTTCATATTGTATCTTCTACGGCATTAGTCTCTAAACTCCATTGTTGGGGGTGAGGAGCTCTGCTGTTCTTCATGAATTAATGCAATTACTACTGTTTTCCATTCTATCACGCTTGCTTCTATTCTAAGATATTCATTCGCACTTCAACCTGATGAATGTGATGATCCATGACACTCATCATCATTCTCACCTATGAACGCGTGCCTGACAACCACCTCCATTCTACCTTAGATTGAATGCATATCTCTTAGCCTCATCATTCAGATCAGAGTCTTCGTGGTATAAGCGAGAATTATTGGCAGCCATTCCTGAGATCCGGAATGTCTAAACCTTGTCTGTGGTATTCTTAGTAGGATCTGGGAAGGGATGGCTGTGACGAGCTTCAAACTCGCGATTGTTGGGCGTGTGACAGACGCAAAAGGATCAATGGATCCTATTCCAGCATGATCGAGAACCGACAGATGATTAGCCGTGCGGTGACAGCGCATTTGGAATGTTTTCACTGAGAGGACGAGAAGTAGCCATTGACAACGGTGATGCCCAACCTAAAGCTTGTCATGGAAGGAGCCTTGCGTGCATAAAGAAGAAGATAGTAGGAAAGCAGAGATTCAGAAGACAAAGCATCTCCAAAGCCTCAGCCTGTTCTTCATTACTGCATAACAAGTATTTATTTCATGTTCTTTTACTTTTTGCAATTAAATCTGAGAATTATTGATATCCTGACTAAGAGTTACAAGATAACCATAGCTTGCTTCAAGCCGACAATCTCCGTGGGATCGACCCTTACTCACGTAAGGTATTACTTGGACGACCCAGTGCACCTGCTGGTTAGTTGTGCGGAGTTGCAAAAGTGTGATTGTAATTTCATGCACCAAGTTTTTGGCGCCGTTGCCGGAGATTGTTCAAGTTTGGACAACTGACGGTTTATCTTGTTGCTTAGATTAGGAATAAATTATTTTTGTTGGTTTAGAGTCTTTTATTTGAGTTTAGTTTTATATTTTAAGTTTGGTGTCAATTGCATGATTTTATTTTCTTTTAATTTTTCGAAATTACATGTCTTTAGTTCTTTCTTGATCTTCAAAATTCTAGGTTTGGTGTCTTCTTTGTGTTTTTCCTTTAAATTTTCGAAAAGTTGTGTTTGATTTTCTAAAAATTTTAAGTTTGGTGTTTTTGTGCTTTTATTTACTTAAAAATTTTTCAGAAATTTGTTCTTGGTGTTCATCTTGATCTTCAAAGTGTTCTTGGTGTTCATCTTGACATTCAAAGCTTTCTTGTTTGTTCTCTGTGTTTTGATCTAAAATTTCTAAGTTTAGTGTCATTTTGTTGTTTTTCTCTTTCCGCATTAAAATTCAAAAATCAAAAAAATATCCTTTCCTTATTTTACTTATAAATTTCGAAATTTTGCATTAATTTAGTCAAAGATTTTCAAAATCATATCTTTTTCTTTAGTCAAGTCAATATTCTAATTTCAAAAATTGATCTTTTCAAATCTTTTTCAAAAATCAAATCGCTTTAATTTCTTCAATCATATCTTCTCAATCATATCTTTTTCAAAATAATTTTCAATCATATCTTTTCTTTTTAAATTGCAATCATATCTTCTCAATCATATCTTTTTCAAAATAATTTTCAATCATATCTTTTTTTAATAAATTGCAATCATATCTTCTCAATCATATCTTTTTCAAAATAATTTTCAATCATATCTTTTTAATTGCTAATTTCAAAATCTTTTTAATTAATTAATCAATTTAGTTTTTAATTTGCTTTTATTTTATTTTATTCCCTTTTTGTTTTCGAAACATTATTTTATTTTGCATTTATTTTACTTTATTTTATTCGGTTAATTTTAATTAAAATAAAATAAAAGCAAAAATATATTTTATTTGTAATCCACATCATCTCCCTTTCTCCATCATGGACCTAAGTGGAAGTGAACAGTCCAGAAGGACTCTGGGGTCATATGCTAACCCCATTACAGCTGCATATGGGAGTAGCATCTATATACCTCCCATCAAAGCTAGTAGCTTTGAGCTAAATCCTCAGCTCATTATCATGGTGCAGCAAAATTGCCAGTATTCCGGTCTTCTACAGGAAGAACCTACTGAGTTTCTGGCACAGTTCTTACAAATTGCTGACACAGTACGTGATAAAGAAGTGGATCAGGATGTCTACAGATTATTATTGTTTCCATTTGCTGTAAAAGATCAAGCTAAGAGGGGGTTAAATAACCAACCCACATCAAGCATAAAAACATGGAGACAATTAACAGTCAAATTCCTGAATCAATTTTACCCTCCAAGAAGGATGACACAGCTAAGGATGGACATCCAAGGCTTTAAACAAGAGGATCATGAATCCCTTTATAATGCCTGGGAGAGGTACAGAGGGATGCTGAGAAAATGCCCCTGTGAAATGTTTTCAGAGTAGGTACAGTTAGACATCTTCTACTATGGGCTTACAGAAAAAGCTCAGATGTCCCTAGACCACTCAGCTGGTGGATCTATACACATGAGAAAAACAATTGAAGAAGCTCAAGAGCTCATAGATATAGTTGCTAGAAATCAACATCTGTACTCAAACAGTGAGTCCTCCATAAAAGAAGAGGCTATGGCAATAACTACTTATCCCAATCCTCAAGAACAGATTATTGAACTTAATCAACAATTACTCCTTATGACAAAACAATTAGCAGAATTCAAAGAGATGCTCCAAGACACTAAAAATGCTAACAAGAATATAGAAGAACAATTGAATCAGACAAGACAGCAGCTATCTAAACAGATAACAGAAGAATGCCAAGCTGTCCAACTAAGGAGCGGGAAGACATTGAATAACTCAGCTCAAAGTAGCAAAAAGTCAAGAAAGGAACAAATGACAGAGGATGACCAACCATTGCCCAAAATCCCTCTGAGGACATCAAGAGCCCAGAGAGGAATAACTCTGGCATTCAAATGCCAGAAAAGAGGAATAACTCTGGCGTTCAAACGCCAGAAAAGGGTGGGAACCTGGCGTTAAACGCCCATCCAGCACCCAATCCTGGCGTTCAAACGCCTATGAGGAATCAGACACCTGCAAGTTCTGATAGTAACCCCTCTAAGAAAGCTTCTCCAACCACTTCTATAGGGAATAAACCTGCAGCAACTAAGGTTGAAGAATATAAAGCCAAGATGCCTTATCCTCAGAAGCTTCGCCAAGCGGAACAGGATAAACAATTTGCCCACTTTGCAGACTATCTCAGGACTCTTGAAATAAAGATCCCGTTTGTAGAGGCACTTGAGCAAATACCCTCTTATGCTAAGTTCATGAAAGAGATCTTAAGTCATAAGAAGGATTGGAGAGAAACTGAAAGAGTGTTTCTCACTGAAGAATGCAGTGCAGTCATTCTAAAAAGCTTACCAGAGAAGCTTCAAGATCCAGGGAGCTTTATGATACCATGCACAATAGAGGTTACTTGTACTAAGACAGCTCTATGTGACCTTGGAGCAAGTATCAATCTAATACCTGCATCCACCATCAGAAAGCTTGGCTTGACTGAAGAGGTCAAACCAACCCGGATATGTCTTCAACTTGCTGATGGCTCCATTAAATACCCATCAGGCATAATTGAGGACATGATTGTCAAGGTTTGGCCATTTGCCTTTCCCACTGACTTTGTAGTGCTGGAAATGGAGGAGCACAAGAGTGCAACTCTGATTCTAGGAAGACCTTTGCTAGCAACTGGACGAACTCTCATTGATGTCCAGAAAGGGGAAGTGACCCTGAGATTCAATGAGGATGAGTTCAAGTTAAATGTTGTCAAAGCTATGCAGCATCCAGACACGTCAAATGACTGCATGAGCGTTGATATTATTGACTCCCTGGTGGAAGAGGTCAATATGACTGAAAGTCTTGAATCAGAGATAGAGGACATCTTTAAAGATGTTCAGCCTAATCTGGAGGAATCAGAGGAAATAAAAGAACCTCTGAAAATCCCTTAGGAAAAGGAGAAACCTCCTAAACCCGAACTCAAACCACTACCACCATCCTTGAAATATGCATTTCTGGGAGAGGGTGACACTTTTCCAGTGATCATAAGCTCTACTTTAAATCCACAGGAAGAGAAAGCACTAATTCAGGTACTAAGGACACACAAGACAGCTCTTGGGTGGTCCATAAGTGACCTTAAGGGCATTAGCCCAGCAAGATGCATGCACAAAATCCTATTGGAGGATGATGCCAAGCCAGTGGTTCAACCACAGAGGCGGCTAAATCCAGCCATGAAGGAAGTGGTGCAGAAAGAGGTCACTAAGTTACTAGAGGCTGGGATTATTTATCCTATTTCTGATAGCCCCTGGGTAAGCCCCGTCCAAGTTGTCCCCAAGAAGGGAGGCATGACAGTGGTTCATAATGAAAAGAATGAACTGGTTCCTACAAGAACAGTTACAGGGTGGCATATGTGTATTGACTATAGAAGGCTCAATACAGTCACCCGAAAGGATCACTTTCCTTTACCATTCATAGACCAGATGCTAGAGAGACTAGCAGGTCATGAATATTACTGCTTTTTGGATGGTTATTCAGGTTACGGGTGGTAAAAAGTGAATTTAAAAGGTTAAAAGTAAAAGTAAGTTAATTTTCGAAAATTTAATGATAAAATAATAAAAAATAATAAAATATTAAATAATAATATTTAATTAAAAATAATATTTTAATAAAAATAATAAAATAATGCGGAAAAGGCAGTTTTCTGTAAAAGCTTTAGAAAGACAACTTTAAGCGTAGAATCTCATAATTACCTTCATAAAAGACTTAGAAAGTGGTAAAAACATATTAGTAAGGCAAAGATAAAGGAAAGATAAAAAGTTAAAGAAGAGATAAAAACCAAAGAAAAAGTCTGTAAAATTTTAATGACAAAAAAATAGACAGAGACTAGTGAACGAACTAGGGCAACTTAGTTAGTACTTGAGTTGCGACTGGGTTAGGTATTATATGAAAAGTTAAACTGTTTCAGTATAGACTTAATGAACCTATACTTGGGACAGACTAACTATTCATACCGAAATTTACATAAGCTTTAAATACATACTTTAAACAGAGAAATTAGAGCAGAGTAGAGAAACACAGAAAATAGAGTAACCAGAGTAAAGTAAAGAGATAAAGAGAAAAAGAATAATATAGATACAGATGAAAAGAGTAATCAGAGAAGAGAAAAGGGATACAGATAACAGAGTAATTAAAACAGAGTAAAGAGATACAGAAGAAAGAGAAACCAGAACAGAGTAAAGAGATATAAAGAGAAGAGTATAAGAATAAAGAGTTAAGCCTTGTAGCATAATGTTCTGTTGGATGTTCATCTGCTGCTTTTCCATTGGCCCTAGAGGACCTGTAGGCCCAAGTTCAACTACAGTGAGTTGTTATTCCTGTAGGCCGAAGTTCACCTGCAGTGAATATCAATTGTGTATCTCAGGGTGTTGCTCCCGTAGGCCGAAGTTCACCTACAGAGAGTTGTGATACCTGTAAGCCAAAGTTCACTTACAGGGGCACCATTTCTGTAAGCTGAAGTTCACTTACAGAGGTGTTATTTCTGTAGGCCGAAGTTCACCTACAGAAAGTTGTTGTGTTGTGTTTAGACTATCCCTGTAAGCCAAAGTTCACTTACGGGAGTGCTATTTCTGTAGGCCCAAGAGATGTGTTTATTCATTTGTTGCGCTAAGGCAACGCCGGATAAACTTGTATGATGATCTACTGCGTGAAGGCAATCAGATAGATAGTGGTGCAACCACTGAGAACGCTTTCCTACGGTACAGATCCATATTTTATTTCTGTAAGGCAGAGGGGTTATTTCCTGCTATAGAAGTACCGTGACCACCTGTTCCATTTCTGTAGTGGCAGAGGGGTTATTTCCTGTATACAGAAGGTGTGTCGGCATACATCCCTGCAGTGGCAGATGTGTTATTTCCTGCGTGCAGTGGACCCTGTGGTGGCAGAGGGGTTATTTCCTGTACACAGGGGTATAGCCAATAGGAAAGCCTTATCCAGATAGAGGTTGCTGGATAACGTCGGGAGCGGGTTAGTAACCGACAGATGAGCTCATTACCTGCACTAGGACTAGACATGCATCATTCTTGTCTGCACATCATTCTCTGTTGCATTCCTTTCTGAGTGTGGTCTATTTCTTTATGTTTGTCTGCTTGCATGCTATTTCTGTGTTTTATTTTCTTGTACTCTTTTGTTTGTGTTCTGCTTTCTGTTGTCTCTACTTTATCTTTCTATCTTTATTTTCTATTTACTGCTTCGCTATATTATGTTATTTGTCTGCTAATCGACCCCAAATTAATGAACTTAACTAATAACCCCGACCCTACTAAGAACTCCCCAGTTCTTACCCCTTCTCTCTCCCTTCCCCCTTCAGATGGAAGCATGAGTACCCTTCCGTAGTTCATTGACGACCGTTCGCAAAAAGGATTCCGCTCTAGGTAGTCTGCTGAGTCTAGAGTGAACTCCGTTTCTGTTTATATGTATATACTGTGAGACCAGCCAACGTCTGCACCTTGCTTATCTACAAACTTTAACCTAAGTCCTCCGTACGATGTTTCTGTTATGTGGCCACTCGATGAAGTACTTGAGAGACGCTCTTTGATGACATATGATCGTGCAGAGGATTAGTAGACGACCTTCCACCTTTTGATGACGATCCACCTGACTTGAGTTTTGAAGACCTAGAACGTACTTTCCCTCGCTTTAGTAGTTTAGAGGGACTAGGTGAGTATAGAGTCTAGGCTAGCCTGGGTGCCAGCTTAGGGACTTCTTGAACAGGTCAGGACCTGGGATGTTGTATGTATATCTGTATATAGTTATTATCTAGCTATGTCTAGGGGTGTTCTAACTAAAAGTCTATACTCTAATAAAGGCTGGATCACCGAATATTGTCAACTGCTTGTGATGTATTTATGTGTGGTTGTTTATAATTGTTTTATATATTATCTGTTGTGAATTGATTATGAATGATACTGTTTGCTAATCCAAACATTTTTTTTAAAAAAAATACCTCATAAAATAACTACGCTTTTAACAACGAATAAGGCTCATATAATAAATAATAGATAATAATTAGGTAGACAAGTTGGTAGCGCTCAGTTTCTAGTATGATCATGACGTACCAGAAATTGGGTCGTTATAATTTGGTATCAGAGTAGTTCGTTCCCAGTAGAGCCTGGGGAGTGGACTGACTATGCTTCATTGCATACTCTGCTTGTGTGTCCTATGCTATTAGGGTATCTTCAAGATACATTTGGCATGAATGTCTATGAGTGCTCATTTTGGGAATGTTCGTGTCTAGCTTGAGATATTAAGACTGATCACCTTAATATTGATTGTTTGGTGCGGATAAGACCTCAATGACTATGATAGGCATGGTTTAATCGAGTTCCGAACGACAAATTCATGAGAGGCACAACTATTCTTATAGTTGTTATGATCTCCATGGCCATGGCTATGTGATATTTAGATGCTGTAAGGTACGATCCAATCTCTTCGTCAGGATGGCTTGAAGGAAATAGACTTCTTGAAGATGGATTCTTGCATGCGGCTGAAATTTTGAGGGCAAAATTTTCTTTTAGGATGGTAGAATGTAACAACCCTGATTTTCGAGTATGCGAGATCTTTTCCGAAGGCACGGATTTCGCCAGAAGATCAGTAAAGGGAATACCTCTTTTTTATCAACAAGTATCTCAATCCTCATTGTCATTATGTCATCCTTAAGCTAGAACCTCTTCCGAGGCAAGCTCGATAACGCGGTCACGAAGAACCTAGTTTTTGAACCGTATCGGTTGGCAGTTTTGATTCTGATTTTCGTAAATAGTCTCTGTTTGATGAACCGGACTTGATTCATGATTATATTAGTATTAGAAAATGCTTGAATGATATTATAAGGTTACCTGGTCTGTTTTAGTTAAAAACAGAAAATCGGTTTAACCGGGTTTACGGTTTACTGGTGCAGCTTAGCACCAGCACTCTCTGATGACTTTAGCAATGCTAAGGCCTCATCATACATGTTTTATTCCCATAATAAATATGTTACTAGTGTCATTTATGCTAGTAGCTCAGAAAATAATTTTTAGAGATGTTTTTATAAGTGTTCCGATACACCTAGTTTTAGTAGTTATACACCTGAGATATTTTAATATTATTTTAACCCACCTCCAAGCCAACCAATCACAACTCACCTTACACCCCCAAGACCTCCAAGGCTGTCTCATTTCATCATTTTGGCCGAAAATAACAAGAGAGAAAAGAGAGAAACTTTCATGAACACTTAATCTTCAAAGCTTGATTTCTTCTGAACTAACTCAAATCAAAACTCCGATTTCACCAAAATGATCCTCTCTTCTTCCTCTACATAACCATGTAACTTATCAAGGATGGAAATAAGGTGAGATGGCTGTCTCTCTCCCATTTCAATTCGGTTTTCAAGGAAAACCATGCAAAACATGTGTTTTCTTGATATTCTTCCTTAGGAATCATGCTTAACTTGACTTGAGGGCCAAGAAATGTGAATTTCCAGCAAGTCTAAGGTGAGATATCTCTTCCTAACATACTGAGTGAGATTTGGTCAGTTGAGAGTTTTTGGATTTAAAGTTGTTCTTGATGTGATTTAGGAGGAAAAAGTGCTAAAGGACCACCTGAAAGTCTAACTGAATTAGGAGCAGCAAAACCAGGTAGGGTGTCATGAAATTAATCTTGATTATTTGTGTTTGAGTTGTGTGAATGTTGTATAAATTGGCTGTGCTAAAAATTGGTTGCATATATGATTGATTCTTGGTGAAAATTTGGTGAAATTTTGATGAAATTTGATAAAATTCAAGCTTTAAAGTTCATGTTCTTGGGCAGCTGGAAAAACGAAACCCTAAGCTTAAATTGAGGTTCAATTTGTGTTGAAATTGTAATGACCCAACTTTCAATACGTCATGATCGTACCAAAAGTAAGGCCTTACTGACCTGTTTTCCTTATTAACTATTTACTATTAAGCCTTTAGTTCGATATCGTGATTCAATTTTAGTAAAAATATCAGAAATTTTTGTTTTTATTAATTAAAATCATATAGCAAACATCACCAAGTAATAATAATCACATAATTATTAATAATAGTAATATTATACAAAAGAATTTAAATAAAATTCAGGTACAACTCCTATCCCTCTGCATAAAATAAAACCTTAAGCAGTAAGGGCGAGGAAATTCTATGAAAGAAACTCAAGTCATAAACTTAACTTGTAAGTAAATTCTAGAATCGCCCGCAGCTTCAAACTGAATCTTCAAACCTGTGTCACTGAAAGGGTGGAAGATTTTGGGGTGAGAACAAACCACACGTTCTCAGTAGGGAATGGGAATGCCGTAAAAGTAATGATTAACATGCAAATAATTAACTTTGCTTAATAAACCATCTTAGTCAAACCTTTTGAAATACTTTTTAATCTTACTTTAGATAAATAGTTACTTTCTTTAGATCCCTAAACCCAAAACAGATCTCAATCACAAAAATTGACATATTAAATATCTTTCAGCCACATAATTGATTCTCAGTCACAACAAACAGTTATCAATCATCTCTATACATTCACAGACTACTAGCACAAGCAAGAAACTCAATTAAACACGTAAACAAATCACAATAAAACAAACAACACAATCACAGAGAAGTAATATAAGCAAGCACAATCAAATGCAAATGCACAACCAATATGATGCATGTCTGCCCTAAGCAGGCCATGAGCTCACGTGTCGGTTTACACCCTACAGCCCGACATTACCTAGGAACAAGTCCTAGATATGGCTTCCCTTTGTGTCCTTAGTGCATATGTGTCGGTGGTAAGAATACCGCTCCTTCGTGACTACCGGCAGTCGGCGCAAAGCCCGACCCCATAATATACGCACAAGGGGAAACAGTGATCCTCAGTTCGTGGGCGTCCCCGAGATCATTTCACAAACAAAACAGAGATCTTCAGTTCGTGGGTTATACCCGAGATCAATACACAATAACATAGCGATCTTCAGTTCGTGGGTTATACCCGAGATCAATACACAGCAAACAATGATCTTCAGTTCATGGGCTATACCCGAGATCAACATACAACAATTCATGGGTTATTCCCGTAATCAATGATTATCAGTCCGTGGGTTTTTCCTGCATATAAACCAAATAACAATCTATAGGTTTTCCCCTAGATCAATGATCATTCAATTCGTGGGTACTTCCCGAATTTTACTAATTATCAATTCATGGATTTTCCCCGTAGTTAAACAACTAACAGTTCGTGGAGTTTTCCCGTATTTTATCACTTTTCATTTTCCTTTCTAAAACTAAACAATCCATATATCAGTTCCCCATTCTGTTTTCCCTTTGAATCCTTAACATATTTTCTTAAACCTTTCTTAACTTTCTCAAGCATTCGTTCGCAAAAATCTCAATCATCAATTCAGTTCATAATCTCTGCTTTAGCAACCTTGAGTCAAGCCAACTTTAAAACTATTTTTCAGTTTAGTCCTCTAGCGAAAGACTGAAGAAAATCATTTATTTTAATTTCATTAAACACCTTTCAAAACATAACCTCTCATTAGAAGTAATCAAATAAAACTTAAATAATCATTTTTCAAGTCCAAATCTTCTAAAATAACTTCTCAAATAAAACCTCAAATTTTATAAAATTTCGGCAGCACCTCCCCTAAAACTCGGACTTAGCCACCCTTACGGGTTCCCTCTTTCTCAACAAGTCTCCCCCTTTCCTCAACAACTACCAAATAAGAGGTTCTCAAATCAGTCATAAAATTCACAATTTACAATAGCCAACAGTTCGGTCATAGCCCACAATTCCCACATAACCCATCAATTCAACTTTCACCTCATCAATTCGTAACTAACTTTCACTTATCATAGGATTCTTTCGAAATTAAACTCAATAAACTAGTATTCCAAGAAACTTGGTGTTGAGGTAATTTGGTCACAATAAAAACTTGTACCATCTCTCTTAAAATTCTGTTATTGTTTCCTAAGAAAATGCAGAAAAACAGCAGCAAGTAGTAAGTTTGACAAATTCCTTAAAAATCCAGTTTTCACCCAATGCCCTTCAAAATTCACGACCTCAAAAAAGACTCTTTTAGCTTTTTATTGAATCAAATTTCAGATTAATACCATCTCATATGAAAAAGTTATGAAGTGAGAAACACAGCCAGGCCTTTTAGAATTCGGTTTCCAAAATCCAGTGAGTTATCCATACTCTTTTCAACATATCTACTTGGTTAAATAGGATATTGACATGAAATTTAAAATGAAGATTGTGGACACAGGAAGCTTCAAAATGCCGTTGGTTTCAGCTCAAATACTTACCAGAATTGAAAGTTAAGTGAGTTGAAAGTTGGTGCTTCTGCAGTAAAGAAACAGAATTTTCTGCAGAAACCATCAATCTTCAAAAATTCATTTCTCCCAAAATACTCATCAGTAAATTCTGAATTTTTTATGAGATGCTCAAAACACAGTATAGTTTCATGAAAAAATAGTTTCATTCAATTATATGACCTGGGATGCTCCCGGAAATTGATTCTTTCTACTGTCATGTATGCAGAAATTCTGCCTCAAGCATTTTCAACAACCTTACTTATCAAAAACCACATTTGAACTGATAACCCTTCCAAAATCACATGTTTAACCTCTTTCCAATTATTCAAAATTGTCTTCATTGCCAACACAGTCCAAGAACCCAGAATCAATAATTCACACGATGTCAAGTACTTAAGCATCATCAAACCTTTTCTTTTCTACACTATGCCAAGCATAATTTTCCATATACACTCATCATCATTCAAACACACAATAACTCATCAATTCACACCAGCAAGCTCAGCAAAAAAAGTAACACCATTTATTCTATCCCTTACAACATTCAGTACGCACAATCATCAAATCAATCACCAACTACAGTTATAATTCAACTCAATTCCATCCATATCAGAGAAAACAATGTCAATTACAACTTCAAACACTCACAACAAAGCCCAAAGACATTTGCAGCCTTAACCTGAATTCAATAATCCAATTGAAGCACTAACACATCATCAAACTTACTCCAAATTTCACAACCTCAACCATCATCACAATAACCCCAAACCAAACACAAATCTAACTCAGTTCATCAATTATCATTACGACAACTTTTCAATAGTTAACTCATCAAATTTCAATTTAACAAGTATTATCAAATGAATCACCATTCACAGCCACATTCAATTCCAGTCACAGCTCAAAATATTCACAACAACTAACAAATTTCAAATGCATTTCAGGTCATTCATGACAATTAAGAAATTCTAAACCATTGTTAACCATTTGCACTTATTCAAATAACTTGGTGGGCATTCTAAATTAAAAACGTTAAATCCCCTACCTTAGAGTGTAGAAATCCATAGAAATTGAGAATGCTGCACTCATGAACAACAACCTTAATAGAAGCCATATCATCTCAAAGTAGTAGTAGCAACAATTTGGCATCTCCGATCAACGGCAGCAGCATTATTTCCAATTCATTCTTCACTCTCGCAGCAGTAACCACGGTGGCAACAAAATAGAGAGTTCAAATTCAATGGAGTCGGAAATGGAAATGAGTTCAATAGAATTGGAACTACAGATAGCTTACAATAAAATAACGGATCAGCAACAACAGGGTTTCCGGGCAGCTCCAGTGGCGGTAATGGCTGAGCCAACATAAACAATAGCAGAAACAGGGGCTGAGCAAAGGACAATGGTTCCAACCTTCGTGAACTCTCTCTCTCACCGCAGATGAGCTTTCTGACGGCAACAGCTTCTGATCACAGCACGACAACCTGGCGCGGTGAAGATCTTTTCTTCCTTTACTCTACGTATATTTCGTGATGTTGGTGATGGTAGCATCCAGCTAACCCTCCTCTTCCAGCGGCGGCTCCTTCGACGACACCAAGGCACGACGGCGACGGAAGGCATGGCAGCACAACTTCACGCAGTGGGTCGCACTCCTCCTTGCGTCACTGACTCACGTCCTCCTTCCTAAACGTCGCGCGTTCTCTCTCTCTGCTGGTACTCGACG
Source organism: Arachis hypogaea (assembly GCF_003086295.3). NCBI lineage: Eukaryota > Viridiplantae > Streptophyta > Magnoliopsida > Fabales > Fabaceae > Arachis > Arachis hypogaea. The sequence continues at coordinate 78,582,561 of NC_092051.1, read as the reverse complement.
GCGATGGCTCCAAGGGAGATGACGAGCAAGGACGGCGGTGGCTCCTCGTGGTGGTCGCCCTCCTCTGTTCGGCGACGTCAGTGGCGGGACGGGCTTGGTGGGAGGCAGAACGACGACTGGGCAGCGACGATCGGCGTGGCTTCGACGGCGAGCAAGACGCGGCTGGGTGTGACGGAGTGCGGTAGCGGCGCTGCTCCTCCCTCTTCTTCGCTGGCGCTCTCTCTTCCTGTCTTCTCCATATGTGTGCGCGCGTGTGTATAGTGAGGAAATGAGTGTGAGTTCGTTGGTGAGGCTGAGAGTGAGAGAGGTAAGTCTCTGTGTGTGTCATGTGGTAAGGGTAACAGCGCTGACTTGGGGATTAAGGGTGAGTGTGTTAGCTGAAGAGGGTGAAGGAGGGGTGGGGTGCGGCTGAGGCAAAGGGAAGCTAGGGTTAGGGTTCCTCAATTTGGGAATTAGGGTTTCTGATTCAATTTGGGAATTAGGGTTAGAAATTAAGGATTTTATAAAGTAATATAGATAGATATGAATAGATATTTTGATAAAATTGAATAGTAGAGTAATTTTAGAATCAAATATACTCTATTAAAAATATTTAGGAACATTATTTATCATCACATTGCTAAGTTCAATCAATTATTTCTAATTTAAAATATAAAATGAATATATTAATCATATAATTATAAAATATAGTTCAAACTCAATATTAATCATTCAAATTAATGATATAACTTCTCATTATTTTTCTATCACTAGACTTTAATTTCAATTTATAAAATAACTAATAATAACAATTGTACAAAAATAATAATTGACTTAAGGTATTTATAAATATCAATCTAATCACTTCTAATAAAATAATTTCTAGGAGTTCAAATTAATAACATAATTCATTCAAAATAGAATTTATTTAAATTAAATGATACAATTCTTCTTATTTTTCAATTATCAAAATTATAATTTCAATTATACCAAATATCTAATAAAGATTATATAAAAATTCTAATTAATTTAAACTCCAATTATTATGAAATTCTATTTAATTACCTTTAGCAAAATAATTTTCTTAAAATAAATCACAAATAACTAATTATTTGATTTTCAAAAACTAGGGTTGTTACAGAAATCATGTAGAAAAGATGGGGTTTTAGTGGCTGCTAATTTATTATGAATTATAGTAAAAATCGGTTGCTAAAAAGACTGAAAAACGGGTAAAAACAGAGAAGGAATCTGAAGAATTTATGAAGAACACTTTGAGTGTGATGAAGAACAATGAAGAACACCTTTTTGATTCATAAAAGGGCAAAGAAGTAATTAATTTGGTGTTTGGGGGTTATTTGGTAATTTCTGAAACTTAGGGTGGTAAAAGTAGAAATATTAAAAGTTACGGGTGGTAAAAAGTGAATTTAAAAGGTTAAAAGTAAAAGTAAGTTAATTTTCGAAAATTTAATGATAAAATAATAAAAAATAATAAAATATTAAATAATAATATTTAATTAAAAATAATATTTTAATAAAAATAATAAAATAATGCGGAAAAGGCAGTTTTTTGTAAAAACTTTAGAAAGACAACTTTAAGCGCAGAATCTCATAATTACCTTCATAAAACACTTAGGAAGTGGTAAAAATATATTAGTGAGGCAAAGATAAAGGAAAGATAAAAAGTTAAAGAAGAGATAAAAACCAAAGAAAAAGTCTGTAAAATTTTAATGACGGAAAAACAGACAGAGACTAGTGAACGAACTAGGGCAACTTAGTCAGTACTTGAGTTGCGACTAGGGTTAGGTATTATATGAAAAGTTAAAATGTTTAAGTATAGACTTAATGAACCTATACTTGGGATAGACTAACTATTCATACCGAAATTTACATAAGCTTTAAATACATACTTTAAACAGAGAAATCAGAGCAGAGTAGAGAAACATAGAAAACAGAGTAACCAGAGTAAAGTAAAGAGATAAAGAGAAAAAGAATAATATAGATACAGATGAAAAGAGTAATCAGAGAAGAGAAAAGGGATACAGATAACAAAGTAATTAAAACAGAGTAAAGAGATACAGAAGAAAGAGAAACCAGAACAGAGTAAAGAGATATAAAGAGAAGAGTATAAGAATAAAGAGTTAAGCCTTGTAGCATGATGTTCTGTTGGATGTTCATCTGCTGCTTTTCCATTGGCCCTAGAGGTCCTGTAGGCCCAAGTTCACCTACAGTGAGTTGTTATTCGTGTAGGTCGAAGTTCACCTGCAGTGAATATCAATTGTGTATCTTAGGGTGTTGCTCCTGTAGGCCGAAGTTCACCTACAGAGAGTTGTGATACCTGTAAGCCGAAGTTCACTTACAGGGGGGCCATTTCTGTAAGCCGAAGTTCACCTACAGAGGTGTTATTTCTGTAGGCCGAAGTTCACCTACAGAAAGTTGTTGTGTTGTGTTTAGACTATCCCTGTAAACCGAAGTTCACTTACGGAAGTGCTATGTCTGTAGGCCCAAGAGATGTGTTTATTCATTTATTGCGCTAAGGCAATGCCGGATATACTTGTATGATGATCTACTACGTGAAGGCAGTCAGATAGATAGTGGTACGACCACTGAGAATGCTTTCCTGCGGTACAGATCCATATTTTATTTCTGTAAGGCAGAGGGGTTATTTCCTGCTACAGACCACCTGTTCCATTTCTGTAGTGGCAGAGGGGTTATTTCCTGTATACAGAAGGTGTGTCGGCATACATCCCTGCAGTGGCAGATGTGTTATTTCCTGCGTGCAGTGGACCCTGTGGTGGCAGAGGGGTTATTTCCTGTACACAGGGGTATAGCCAATAGGAAAGCCTTATCCAGACAGAGGTTGCTGGATAACGTCGGGAGCGGGTTAGTAACCGACAGATGAGCTCATTACCTGCACTAGGACTAGACATGCATCATTCTTGTCTGCACATCATTCTCTGTAGCATTCCTTTCTGAGTGTGGTCTATTTCTTTATGTTTGTCTGCTTGCATGCTATTTCTGTGTTTTATTTTCTTGTATTCTTTTGTTTGTGTTCTGCTTTCTGTTGTCTCTACTTTCTCTTTCTATCTTTATTTTCTATTTACTGCTTCACTATATTATGTTATTTGTCTGCTAATCGACCCCAAATTAATGAACTTAACTAATAACCCCGACCCTACTAAGAACTCCCCAGTTCTTACCCCTTCTCTCTCCCTTCCCCCTTCAGATGGAAGCATGAGTACCCTTCCATAGTTCATTGACGACTGTTCGCAAAAAGGATTCTGCTCTAGGTAGTCTGTTGAGTCTAGAGTGAACTCTGTTTCTGTTTATATGTATATACTGTGAGACCAGCCAACGTCTGCACCTTGCTTATCTACAAACTTTAACCTAAGTCCTCCGTACGATGTTTCTATTATGTGGCCACTCGATGAAGTACTTGAGAGACGCTCTTTGATGACATATGATCGTGCAGAGGATTAGTAGACGACCTTTCACCTTTTGATGATGATCTACCTGACTTGAGTTTTGAAGACCTAGAACGTACTTTCCCTCGCTTTAGTAGTTTAGAGGGACTAGGTGAGTATAGAGTCTAGGCTAGCCTGGGTGCCAGCTTAGGGACTTCTTGAACAGGTCAGGACCTGGGATGTTGTATGTATATATGTATATAGTTATTATCTAGCTATGTCTAGGGGTGTTCTAACTAAAAGTCTATACTCTAATAAAGACTGGATCACTGAATATTGTCAACTGCTTGTGATGTATTTATGTGTGGTTGTTTATAATTGTTTTATATATTATCTGTTGTGAATTGATTATGAATGATACTGTTTGCTAATCCAAACGTTTTTTTAAAAAAAAGTACCTCGTAAAATAACTACGCTTTTAACAACGAATAAGGCTTATATAATAAATAATAGATAATAATTAGGTAGACCAGTTGGTAGCGCTCAGTTTCTAGTATGATCATGGCGTTCCAGAAATTGGGTCGTTACAAAACCCACCCATACATGGTCGAACCCCAACCCTCCCTCCACTCCTATATAAACCCATCTTCACTCCTTCATTTTCACACATCTTAAACACTACCCCCTCCATCTCCTCTATTTCTTCTCCCTCTACTCTCTTCATTCTTTTTTTGCTCGAGGACGAGCAAACCTTCTAAGTTTGGTGTGGTAAAGGCGTTGCTTTTTGTTTTTCCATAACCATTTATGGAACCTAAGGCCGGAGAAACCTCTAGAAAGAGGAAAGGGAAGGCAAAAGCTTCCACCTCCGAGTCATGGAAGATGGAGAGATTCATCTCAGGGGTGCATCAAGACCACTTCTATGAAGTTGTGGCCAAGACTCCTCATTAAAGAAGACAAGCCCATCACTAAGAAAAGGATGGAGCAAACAAGAGAGCCCACTCATGGACCTCAACAAGAGCATGAGGAAATTCCTCATCATGAAATCCCTGAGATGCCTCAAGGGATGCATTTTCCTCCACAAAACTATCGGAAGCAAATTAACACCTCCTTAGGAGAATTAAGTTCCAATATGGGACAACTAAGGGTGGAGCACCAAGAGCATTCCATCCTCCTCCATGAAATTAGAGAAGACCAAAGAACCATGAGAGAGGAGCAACAAAGGCAAGGAAGAGACATTGAGGAGCTCAAGCACTCCATAAAATCTTCAAGAGGAAGAACTAGCCGCCATCACTAAGGTGGAACCGTTCTTTAATTTCCTTGTTCTTTATTTTCTGTTTTTCGAATTTTTATGCTTCATGTTTATTTATGTTTGTGTCTTCATTACACGATCTCTAGTGTCTAAGTGTCTATGCCTTAAAGCTATGAAAATGAGTCCATCACCTTTCTTAAATGAAAAATGTTTTTAATAGAAAAAGAAAAAGAAGTACATGAATTTCAGATTTTAAAACAGTTTAATTATTTTGATGTGGTGGCAATACTATTGTTTTTCTGAATGAATGCTTGAACAGTGCATATTTTTTAATTTGATTGTTTATGAATGTTAAAATTGTTGGCTCTTGAAAGAATGATGGAAAAGGAGAAATGTTATTTGATAATCTGAAAAATCATAAAATTGATTCTTGAAGCAAGAAAAAGCAGTGAAAAGCTTGCAAAAAAAAAAGAAAAGAAAAAAAGTGAAAAAAGAAAGAAAGAAAGAAAAAGAAAAGCAAGCAGAAAAAGCCAATACCCCTTTAAACCAAAAGGCAAGGGTGATAAAAAGGATCCAAGGCTTCGAGCATTAGTGGATAGGAGGGCCCACAGGAATAAAATCCTGGCCTAAGCGGCTAAACCAAGCTGTCCCTAACCATGTGCTTGTGGCGTGAAGGTGTCAAGTGAAAACTTGAGACTGAGCGGTTAAAGTCGAGGTCCAAAGCAAAAAGAAGAGTGTGCTTAAGAACTCTGGACACCTCTAATTGGGGACTCTAGCAAAGCTGAGTCACAATCTGAAAAGGTTCACCCAGTTATGTGTCTGTGGCATTTATGTATCCGGTGGTAATACTGGAAAGCAATAGTAGCAATATTCCCTGCTAACTGTGCATCATGGCTTCCAATCTTGCAAAATTGCCACTGTTGTCACTTGGTTGTGGGGTCGGGATGATGCATTTTGAGAATGGTTGTTCTATGGTTGTTGGTTGGAGTGGTAGGGTACATTATATTAATTGTGGTAAGGTATATTATTGCTTGATTGATGGTTGGGGTTGTAGTTGTTGTATTGGTTAGAGTGGTATGGTTTGTGGTCTTGGGTATGATTTTGTTGGTTTCCCCACCCAAAATTTGGATGGTTCTTCCAACCTGAGTTGTAGGTTTTAGCATTAGGGTCATATGGTTGTCTGGATGAATTATTCACATAATTGGCTTGCTCCCATTCACATTCAACTTCTGGGTTATCTTCTTCTGGCATAGGTTCTTAAGCATGGATAGCTGAGACTTGATTCTTCTCCATTTACTTAGTTAGAGCTGCTAGTTAAGCTGTGATCACCTTGTTTTGAGCTAGCAGAGTGATGAGCAGATAATTTATACACTTTTTGGCATTGTTTTTAGTATGTTTTTAGTATATTTTAATTAGTTTTATTATATTTTTATTAGTTTTTATTTAAAATTCACTTTTCTTGACTTTACTATGAGTTTGTGTGTTTTTCTGTGATTTCAGGTATTTTCTGGCTGAAATTGAGGGACCTAAGCAAAAATCTGATTCAGAGGCTGAAAAAGGACTGCAGATGCTGTTGGATTCTGACCTCCCTGCACTCAAAGTGGATTTTCTGGAGTTACAGAAACTCAATTGGCGTGCTCTCAATTGCGTTGGAAAGTCGACATCCTGGGCTTTCCAGCAATATATAATAGTCCATACTTTGCCCGAGATTTGATGGCCCAAAAAGGCGTTCCAAGTCAGCTCAAGAATTCTGGCGTTTAACGCCGGAATTGGCATAACAACTAGAGTTAAACGCCCAAACTGGCACAAAAGCTGGCGTTTGACTCCAAGAAAAGTCTCTACACATGAAAGCTTCAATGCTCAGCCCAAGCACACACCATGTAGGCCCCGGAAGTGGATTTTTACATTAAACACCCTAGCTTACTCATTTTCTGTAACCCTAGGTCACCAGTTTACTATAAAAACTACTTTTAGTGATTCATCTTGTACCTCATGACACTTTACACGTTTCATATTGTATCTTCTACGGCATGAGTCTCTAAACTCCATTGTTGGGGTGAGGAGCTCTGCTATTGATAGCACGGAAACTTGTCTCTCAACAATTTTCCTTCGGCAAGTATACCAAATTGTCGTCAAGTAAAAACTCACAATAGAGTGAGGTCGAATCCCACAGGGATTGATTGGTCAAGCAACTTTAATTAGAGGAATGTTCTAGTTGAGCGAAGCAGAATTTGGTTTGAGAGTTGCAGGAAATTAAATGGCAGGAAAGTAAATAGCAGAAAATGTAAATGCTGGAAGTAAAGAGCTGAAAGTAAATGACGAAAAGTAAATTGCAGAATTGTAAATGGGAATGGGGAAGATGCTCATGAAAGTAAATTATTGAAATTAAAGAGAATGGATAGATCAGAAATGGGAATTCATTGGGCTTAGGAGATGTTGCATTCTCTGGATCAAGTTCATTTTCATCTCTTCCTCAATCAATGCATTCATTGATCTCCTTGGCAATCTTAAGTGATCAAATTCCAATTCCTTGGTAATTCAATCTCTCAAATCTTGATCAATATCCAATTCCTTGGTCAATTGCTCATGAGAAGAGATGAAGTATGGTCACTGATTATACCACATGCATTCCCAAATCAAGTGTTGGTAGGATTATAGTCACCATACCCAACCAAACCCAATTTGGTCCAACATGAGAAAGCATTTCTAGCATGATCTCTTCATTCCTCTTCCAAGGTTCAGAAGAGATCCAAGTATGAATAGCTTCTTTTCCAAGATAACTACCCAATTGGATGATGATTGAAAGCTTTCTAGTAAAATCAAGAGAAAAGATAGAAGAAGAGTAATGAAAATTAGTATTGATCTATCAAATTACAACAGAGCTCCCTAACCCAATGAAAGGGGTTTAGTTGTTCATAGCTCTGGAAATGGAAAACAAAGATGGAGAATATATCATGAAAACTAGAACTAAAAGTACAGAGAAAGTAAATTATACAGAGAGTAATTTTCAATTTCCCCTCACTCCTCAAAAGTTATTTCCTGATTCAAAACTACCCCTATATATACTACTCTTCTGATCTTCTAGTTAATTCTTCAAGTCTTGGATATGGGCCTTTGGATCTTGAGTTTGAAGCAGTTATCTTCTGCAGTGGGCTTAGCTTTACTTGCAGAGAGAAAGTGTGAAGTAGGAAGGGTCTTTAGCTCAGGACGTTAGTGAGGTTAACGTTAAGTGAGAGTGTGGGTTCGAGAACGTTAGTGACAATCACCTTTTTCACTAATGTTCCTCACCCAGGGATGATCCAAGTTAACTTCAATGTTAGTGGCACCAACATGACCACTAACGTTGCCTCTTGGTCCTTCGCACACGTTATTGGGACTCACCTTTTCCAATAACGTTGAGAGTCCTCCCTCCCTACGTTAGAGTTCACGTTAACTTAGTTAACGTGGCTCTTAACGTAGGCTTGCCAATTCTTCGAGAACGTTAGTGACACTTACCTTTGTCACTAACGTTCCAAGCTGCCCCTACTTCCCACGTTAGAGTCCACGTTAACTAAGTTAACGTGCCTTCTAACGTGGTAATGATGGCCATCTCCAACGTTAGTGAGAAAGGTGAGTGTCACTAACGTTGGCTCATCATCCTATCCTCAACGTTAGCTTCCACGTTAACTTAAGCTAACTAAGTTAACGTGGAAGTTAACGTGGCTCATAGTGGCTCATTGTGGCTCATTCCAACGTTAGTGACAAAGGTGAGTGTCACTAACGTTGGTGATTGTTTGCTTTCTCCACGTTAGCTTCCACGTTAACTAAGTTAACATGGCAATTAATGTGGCTCATTGTAGCTTGGCCAACATTAGTGACAAAGGTGAGTGTCACTAACGTTGGCTTCTCTTTTGCTTCCCAACGATAGAGTCCACGTTAACTGAGTTAACATGGCTCTTAACGTGGCAACTTATGAGCTTAGTCCAACGTTAGTGACAAAGGTGAGTGTCACTAACGTTGGCCTTATTTCTTTCTTCCACGTTAGAGTTCACGTTAACTTAGTTAACGCGACTCTTAACGTGGGCTATGATGGCTTTCGAGGACGTTATTGGCGATTACTTTTCTCATTAACATTGCAAGCTAGCTCCTATTCCACGTTGGTGGTCACGTTAGTTAGACTAACGTGGCTGCTAACGTGGCTCTTTCTTGCTTCCTTTATCCTGAAATCAAGCAATAAAGTGCATCAAAGTTCTAATCCACATTATGAGACATGCATCATCCAATTTGTCATCTAATTCATGCAAAATTCTCATGAAATCATATAAAGTGCACAATGTATGCTTAAATCAAGATGTAAGTGAAATTCTGCCCAAAACTTGCTTATTTCCTAAGAAAATGCATGAAACTACCCTAAAACAGTAAAGAAAAGGTCAGTGAAACTGGCCAAAATGCCCTGGCATCACAACACCAAACTTAAAGCTTGCTTGTCCCTAAGCAAGTACTGGAACAAGAGAATGATGAATGGAATGCCAAGAGGAATGAGTCATTATTGTGGAGGTCATATCCTTGGTTTTATGGTGGTTTCATGCATAGCAACTTAGGTTCATTCCTTCACTGGCTTTCAGACCTTTATCATGTTTTGGAATACTCACTTGATTGCACCCTATGAGACTCTTATTCATTGATCCTTTTATTATTTTTAGGGCTTATTTGTGTTCTTAGGCTAAGTGCTCTGTGAGGGGGCGACTCTTTAAGATAAGCTTTCAGCCAGCACTCCCGAACCAGTTGGTTCAAGGTGCTAGGTGTTAAGACACCCCTAAGGACTTACTCCCTCAAGTCTCATTCCCCCATACATACACACCACAGGCACATGGTTTGTTATTTTCTTTCTTGAGACCTTGGTGTCCAGCACCTCTTTGGGTTACTAAATGTTCTGTAGTAAGGTTGCTCTTGATAATGGATTTTCAGTTGATAATCCTGGGTTAGTTAACCCAAGTTACCAAGTGATGAAGCACTCCTACGAACTTATTCATCCAAGCAGATCCTTGGTACAGGAGCACCACAGACACATCTCTCAAGTTTCAAACCCTTGGTACCTAGCCTTATTCTTTTTTAACTTTTCTTTCTTTTTCAACTCTTATTGTTCTTTTCCCCTTTTTCTTATTAGGATCTTGTTATTTAGCTAGTCTCATGGGGTGTGTTTCAAGCATATGATTCAGGACAGATAGTTGTCTTCCCACCCTTGTTGGTGAATCAACTTAGCTAACTTATGACCACATCACACACTAAGGAACTTAGTCCACAATATGAACTCCACTCTGCTCTTTGATAACACACATTCTCTTTTTATTAAAAAGGAGACAAGCATACAAGTAAGCAAGGTGAAAATCCAGTAAGTATCGTGGATAGCACACATATGACAAAAGCAATAGAGCATTAAACTCTAATCATCTAAACTAATGAGCAACTATAAATCAAGTTCCTTCGGGCTTCCAATTTTTTTAGCATTTTAAGTATATGGAATTAAGTAACAACACAACCTTCGGGTGATGGTTTCTTGCTATCCCCTTGTTGTCCTTATCCATAGTTTTTGCTCCTTCACTTCCTTGGATGATGGTGCACTATTTCCTCAGAAGGTTCCTGCAAAGTTATTGGAAGTTGCTTGTTTCTAAAGCACTTGAGACATAGTTAGTTTGCATGTCTGCTTGCGAATTTCTGAACTTAATTTGGTGTGTTAGTTCTTTTGCCTAGTACAACAGATTGCATACTTGCAGAGAGCCTCATATGTTGTTATTAACAAAACAACCATTAACTTCAGACTAAGCTACTGCTAAGTGGTTCCCCTGATTGGTTGGAGCTAGCAATCTGTCATTGGAGTGTAGTGTGATTATAACGAATATCTTTGGTGGAACACCAAACTTAAAACTGCACTTTCACTCTTGGATTTGTTTTGGTGTGGAACACCAAACTTAGCTCCTCGCAATACAGGGAAAAACAACTTGTGATTTTTATTGAAATGACGATGAAAAAGAAACTACTTCAGGTTGGGTTGCCTCCCAACAAAGCACTCTTTTAGCGTCGCTAGCTCGACGATTCCTCCATTACTTGAGATGATACTTCACATTGAGGTTTTCCCCTATGTTGCCCATATAGTGTTTGAGCCTTTGTCCGTTCACAGTGAAAGTCCTCTCCGAACTTTCATCCATGATTTCTATGTGCCCATATGGTGAGACTTTTGTGACAAGAAAGGGTCCTGACCACCTTGATTTGAGTTTGCCAGGGAACAGTCTCAATTTGGAGTTGTAGATGAGTACTTGCTGCCCCTTTTCGAAACTCCTTGGTGCCAGATGCAGGTCATGTCTTCTCTTCGCCTTTTCTTTATAAATCTTGGCATTTTCATAGGCTTGAGATCCAAACTCTTCCATCTCTTGCAGCTGCAAGATACTCTTTGCACCAGCAGCGATGCTGTCAAAATTTAATAACTTGAGAGCCCAGAGAGCTTTGTGTTCCAGCTCCAGTGGTAGATGACAAGCTTTCCCATACACCAGTTGGTATGGGGACATCCCTAGTGGCGTTTTGAATGCTGTTCTGCATGCCCAAAGAGCATCATCCAGCTTCTTCGACCAATCCTTTCTTGATGTACCCACAGTCTTTTCCGAAATCCTTTTTAGCTCTCTGTTAGATATCTTAGTTTGCCCACTTGTTTGGGGATGGTAAGGTGTGGCAACCTTGTGTTTTACCCCGTATCGTAGGAGAAGAGCTTCTAGTGGTCTGTTACAAAAATGGCTCCCTCCATCACTGATGAGTGCTCGTGGGACTCCAAACCGGCTAAAAATATTCTTCCTGAGGAAGTTCATGACCACCTTGTTATCATTTGTTGGGGTTGCAATAGCCTCCACCCACTTGGAAACGTAGTCCACTGCCACCAAAATGTACTTGTTTGAATATGAGGTTGGGAATGGTCCCATGAAATCGATTCCCCATACATCAAACAATTCCAGTTCTAAGATGAAATTTTGTGGAATCTCGTTTCTTTTGGGCAAGTTCCCAGATCTTTGGCACTCATTGCAGCTCTTTACTAGTTCTTTAGCATCCTTGAAAAGGGTGGGCCAAAAGAATCCGCTTTGTAACACCTTTGCTGCAGTTCTGTCCCCTCTAAAATGGCCTCCATAGTATGAGCCGTGGCAATTCCACAGGACCTCCCGTCCCTCTTCTTATGAAACACATCTTCTCAGGATTCCATCTGAACATTTCTTGAAGAGATAAGGCTCATCCCAGAAAAAATATTTTGCATCATTTATGAGCTTTCTTTTTTGATGTTTATTGATTTCTGGAGGTAAAGCCCCAGTTGCCTTGAAGTTGGCAATGTCTGCGAACCATGGTGCTTTGTGAACTGTCATCAACTGCTCATCAGGGAAGAGCTCATTTACACTTGTATCATGTGTTCCACCTTCATCATGAGGGATTCTGGATAGGTGATCCGCTACCTTGTTCTCCACTCCTTTCTTGTCTCGAATTTCAATATTGAATTCCTGCAACAATAAGATCCATCTTATTAGTCTTGGTTTTGATTCTTGCTTGGCAAACAAATATTTAAGTGCCGTGTGATCTGTGAAAACAATCACTTTAGCACCAATGAGGTATGATCTAAACTTGTCAAATGCAAAAGCTATTGCTAGCAATTCCTTTTCAGTAGTGGTATAATTTATTTGAGTTTCATTGAGGACTTTGCTAGCATAGTATATCACATGGACTAAGTTATCTTTCCTCTGTCCTAACATGGCCCCAACTGTAAAATCAGATGTAACACACATCAATTCAAATGGTAAGTTCCAATTGGGTGGGGAAATGATAGGGGCAGAGGACAATCTCTTTTTCAAATTTTCAAACGCTAGCATGCATGTTTCATTGAAGATAAATGGTGTATCAGATACAAGGAGATTGCTTAAGGGCTTGGCTATCTTTGAAAAATCTTTAATAAACCTTTTGTAAAAGCCAGCATGCCCTAAAAAACTCCTAATTGCCTTGACATCACTGGGTGGAGGAAGTTTTTCAATAAGTTCCACTTTAGCTCTGTCCACCTCAATGCCTTGGTTAGAAACCTTATGCCAAGGACTATTCCTTCTGTCACCATAAAGTGACATTTCTCCCAGTTCAAAACCAGATTGGTCTCTTGGCACTTTTTCAATACTAAGGCTAGGTGATTTAGGCAGCTAGGAAAGGAATCTCCGAATACCGAGAAATCATCCATAAAAACTTCAATGAATTTCTCTATCATATCTGAGAAGATAGAAAGCATGCAGCATTGGAAAGTCGCAGGTGCATTACATAGCCCAAATGGCATGTGCCTGTAAGCAAACACTCCATATGGGCAAGTAAATGAGGTTTTCTCTTGGTCTCTAAGATCAACCACTATTTGGTTATATCCTGAATAACCGTCGAGAAAACAATAGTATGAGTGTCCTGCGAGTCTTTCCAACATCTGATCCATGAATGGAAGGGGGAAATGATCTTTTCGTGTAGCTTCATTTAGTTTCTTGTAGTCTATACACATCCGCTATCCTGTGACTGTCCTGGTGGGGATTAGTTCGTTCCTCTCATTGGGAACTACAGTGATTCCTCCCTTTTTCGGAACAACATGCACGGGACTGACCCAGGGGCTGTCTGAGATCGGGTAGATTACCCCTCCCTACCACAACTTCATAACTTCCTTCTGTACCACTTCCTTCATGATTGGGTTCAGCCTCCTTTGGGATTGAATGGATGGTTTGGCATCATCTTCCAACAGTATTTTATGCATGCATATGGCCGAACTGATCCCTTTTAGGTCAGCGAGGGTCCATCCAATGGCATCTTTATGCCTTCGCAACACTTGGAGCAGTTCATTCTCTTGATCTTGGCTGAGGGATGAGTTTATGATCAATGGATAGCTTTCATTCTCGCCTAAGTATGCATATTTGAGAGTGGGTGGCAGTGCTTTGAGTTTAAGTTTGAGTGCTTCTAACTTTTCATTCTCTTCCTTTGGTGCACCTTGTATATGAATCTCTGCTGTTGCAACCTCTTCATTAGACGTTGACTCCTCCTCTGTTAACCTTTCAGGTTCTTCTTCGTCAAAGCTCTCCTGCACTGCATCTTCCAGTGAGTCTAACCTCATACATTCTCCCAATTGTTCTGGTAGGTAACTCGTGGCCTTGAACACATTGAATGTCATCTTTTCATTATGTAATCTTAAGGTGAGGTCACCTTTTTGGACATCAATGACAGCTCCAGCAATAGCTAAGAACGGTCTTCCCAAGATGATAGAGGCCTTGGCTTCCTCCTGCATGTCCAACACCACAAAGTCTGCTGGGAAGATGAAATCCCCCACCTTCACCAGCAAATCTTCCACTACACCATGAGGGAACTTGAACGATCGGTCTGCCAGTTGTAAGGCCATTTTTGTTGGCTTAGCCTCCTCGATTTTCATTTTTTTCATCATAGCTACTGACATCAGATTTATGTTGGCTCCTAAGTCACATAGAGCCTTCTCCACTATGATTTCCCTTATAATACAAGGGATCTGGAAACTGCCAGGATCCTTCAATTTCTGGGGTAGTTTATGCTGAATGATAGCACTACATTCTTCGGTTAGTATCACAATCTCGTTGCATTTCCAACTTCTCTTCTTAGTCATCAATTCCTTCAAGAACTTAGCATAGAGCGGCATTTGCTCTATTGCTTCAGCAAAGGGTATGTTAATCTGTAATTTCTTGAAGATTTCTAAAAATCTAGAGAACTGGCTGTCATCCCCCTTCTTCTTCAGTTGTTGAGGATATGGTACTTTCGGAACATATGGCTTCAGCTCTCCTTCCTTTTGACGTGAGTTGGAGGTGGGGATTTGAACTTCATCTTGTTCCTCCTTCTTTCCAACTAAATCTTTCTCTTGGGGTTGCTTGGGAGTCTCCTTCAATTTTTTTCCACTTCTGAGGGTTATAGCCTGACACTCCTCCCTTTGGTTTGAGTCTGTATCGCTGCGAGGGTTGTGGCTGGAAATTCTCTTGAATAGGTAGCCAATTTGTGTCTCAAGTTTCTTGATGGCAGCATCTTGATTCTGCATATTGGACTGCACTTCTTCTCGGAATGTCTTACTGTCTTGAATCTCTTTGCATATGCCCTCAAGCAGAGTCTCAATTTTGGAGAGTCTATCTTCAGATGATGGTGAGTTGAGAGTGGATGGGTGAGTTGGGTCATTTTGGTTTTGGTATGGATATGGAGAGGTGTTGTTAGGGTGGTGCTGATATGATCTCTGTGTGGAATGTTGGTGAGCTGCATGGTTGTTGGGGTTGTGACGTCTCTGATCTTGGCTTTGATCTTGTTGATTTACCCACCCAAAGTTTGGGTGATTCCTCCATCCAGGGTTGTATGTTTTGGAGAAAGGATCATGGGTCTGCCTGGGTGAGTTTCCAATGTAGTTGGCTTGTTCTTGCTCCTCTTCTGCCTCAGCATTCACTCCCTCTTGGGTTGCTGATGAGGTGGTGATTGCTGCCACTTGGTTCCTCTCCATCTTTTTGGTGAGGTCAGCCAGCTGCTTGGTAATAAGCTTGTTTTGGGCCAGCAGTACATCCACATATTTTAGCTCCATTACTCCTCTAGTGTTGCCTCTTTCAGAAGCATAGAAGTAGTCATTCTCCGCTACAGTCTCAATGACATCTATGGCTTCTTCAATGGTCTTTTTCTTTTTCAGAGATCCCCCGGATGAATGGTCTACTACCTTCTTTGATTCATAAGAGAGGCCTTCATAGAAAATGTGTAGTTGCACCCATTCATTGAACATATCTGGTGGACACCTTCTTGTCAGGTCCTTAAACCTCTCCCATGCTTCATATAGAGTCTCACCATCCTGCTGCCTGAATGTTTGCACCTCAGCTCTCAGCCTGTTGATCCGTTGAGGAGGATAGAATCTTGCCAAAAATTTGTTCACCACATCTTCCCAGGTTGCTAAACTCTCCTTTGGGAAGGATTCCAGCCATTTAGATGCCTTGTCCTTAAGTGAGAAAGGGAACAGAAGTAGTCTATAGGTGTCAAGATGAACACCATTAGACTTCACAGTATCACATATCCTCAGGAAGGTGGTTAGATGTTGATTGGGGTCTTCTTGGACACTTCCTCCGAATGAACAATTGTTCTGAACAAGGGTGATAAGTTGTGGCTTTAGTTCAAAGTTGTTGGCATGTATGGTTGGCCTTTGGATGCTGCTTCCACAGTTTCCTGGGTTTGGGTTGATGTAAGAACCCAGAACTCTTCTCTCTTGTCCAGCTTGATGTGCTGGACCTTCTCTGCCATGGTTGTGAGCCTCTTCTTCATAATGGTTCTCCATGTTTTCATCCATGTCCAGTTCAAAGTACTCCTCCTCTTCCTCAGCACCAACTACTCTCTTTCCTCTTGCTTCCCTCCTTAATCTAAGGAAGGTCCTCTCAGGTTCAGAATCAAAGGAAGTTGAAGCCCCGCTTCTTCTCCCTATCATACAACCAACAAGGCACAAGCAAGGAAATAGATGCAGAAAGTACTCTTGTTAAAATTGCTGTTAGTGTGAGTGATGCAATATATCAAACAGTTAGTGAGTTAGTGAACTGAATGGTAAATAACTAAGAAAAAGGAGTAGGGGGGAAGGGAGGAAAATAACTAAAACTGAAAGTAATTAACTCAAACAGAAATTTAAATCAAACAAAAGAAAAATGCTCAATCTAGTTATCCTCCAATTTAGTCATTGTTAATACAAAATCAATCCCCGGCAACGGCGCCATAAACTTGATAGCACGGAAACTTGTCTCTCAAAAATTTTCCTTCGGCAAGTATACCGAATTGTCGTCAAGTAAAAACTCACAATAGAGTGAGGTCGAATCCCACAGGGATTGATTGGTCAAGCAACTTTAATTAGAGGAATGTTCTAGTTGAGCGAAGCAGAATTTGGTTTGAGAGTTACAGGAAATTAAATGGCGAGAAAGTAAATAGCAGAAAATGTAAATGCTGGAAGTAAAGAGCTGAAAGTAAATGATGGAAAGTAAATTGCAGAATTGTAAATGGGAATGGGGAAGATGCTCATGAAAGTAAATTGCAGAAATTAAAGAGAATGGGTAGATCAGAAATGGGGATTCATTGGGTTTAGGAGATGTTGCATTCTCCGGATCAAGTTCATTTTCATCTCTTCCTCAATCAATGCATTCATTGATCTCCTTGGCAATCTTAAGTGATCAAATTCTAATTCCTTGGTAATTCAATCTCTCAAATCTTGATTAATAGCCAATTCCTTGGTCAATTGCTCATGAGAAGAGATGAAGTATGGTCACTGATTATACCACATGCATTCCCAAATCAAGTGTTGGTAGGATTATAGTCACCATACCCAACCAAATCCAATTTGGTCCAACATGAGAAAGCATTTCTAGCATGATCTCTTCATTCTTCTTCCAAGGTTTAGAAGAGATCCAAGTATGAATAGCTTCTTTTCCAATATAACTACCCAATTGGATGAAGATTGAAAGCTTTCTAGTAAAATCAAGAGAAAAGATAGAAGAAGAGTAATGAAAATTAGTATTGATCCATCAAATTACAATAGAGCTCCCTAACCCAATAAAAAGGGTTTAGTTGTTCATAGCTCTGGAAATGGAAAACAAAGATGGAGAATACATCATGAAAACTAGAACTAGAAGTGCAGAGAAAGTAAATTATATAGAGAGTAATTCTCAAATTCCCCTCACTCCTCAAAAGTTATTTCCTGATTCAAAACTACCCCTATTTATACTACTCTTCTGATATTATAGTTGATTCTTCAAGTCTTGGATATGGGCCTTTGGATCTTGAGTTTGAAGCAGTTATCTTCTGCAGTGGGCTTAGCTTTACTTACAGAGAGAAAGTGTGAAGTAGGAAGGGTCTTTAGCTCAGGACGTTAGTGACGTTAACGTTAAGTGAGAGTGTGGGTTCGAGAACGTTAGTGACAATCACCTTTTTCACTAACGTTCCTCACCCAGGGATGATCAAAGTTAACTTCAACGTTAGTGGCACCAACATGACCACTAACGTTGCCTCTTGGTCCTTCGCACACGTTATTGGGACTCACCTTTTCCAATAATGTTGAGAGTCCTCCCTCCCTACGTTAGAGTTCACGTTAACTTAGTTAACGTGGCTCTTAACGTAGGCTTGCCAATTCTTCGAGAACGTTAGTGACACTTACCTTTGTCACTAACGTTCCAAGGTGCCCCTACTTCCCACGTTAGAGTCCACGTTAACTAAGTTAACGTGGCTTCTAATGTGGTAATGATAGCCATCTCCAACGTTAGTGAGAAAGGTGAGTGTCACTAACGTTGGCTCATCATCCTATCCTCAACGTTAGCTTCCACGTTAACTAAGTTAACGTGGAAGTTAACGTGGCTCATAGTGGCTCATTGTGGCTCATTCCAACGTTAGTGACAAAGGTGAGTGTCACTAACGTTGGCGATTGTTTGTTTTCTCCACATTAGCTTCCACGTTAACTAAGTTAACGTGGCAACTAACGTAGCTCATTATAGCTTGGCCAACGTTAGTGACAAAGGTGAGTGTCACTAACGTTGGCTTCTCTTTTGCTTTCCAACGTTAGAGTCCACGTTAACTGAGTTAACGTGGCTCATAACGTGGCCACTTATGAGCTTGGTCCAATGTTAGTGACAAAGATGAGTGTCACTAACATTGGCCTTATTTCTTTCTTCCACGTTAGAGTTCACGTTAACTTAGTTAACGTGACTCTTAACGTGGGCTATGATGGCTTTTCGAGGACGTTATTGGCGATTACTTTTCTCATTAACGTTGTAAGCTAGCTCCCATTCCACATTGGTGGTCACGTTAGTTAGACTAACGTGGCTGCTAACGTGGCTCTTTCTTGCTTCCTTTGTCCTTAAATCAAGCAATAAAGTGCATCAAAGTTCTAATACACATCATGAGACATGCATCATCCAATTTGTCATCTAATTCATGCAAAATTTTCATGAAATCATATAAAGTGCACAATGTATGCTTAAATCAAGATGTAAGTGAAATTCTACCCAAAACTTGCTTATTTCCTAAGAAAATGCATGAAACTACCCTAAAATAGTAAAGAAAAGGTCAGTGAAACTGGCCAAAATGCCCTGGCATCAGCTGTTCTTCATGAATTAATGCAATTACTACTGTTTTCCATTCTATCACGCTTGCTTTTATTCTAAGATATTCATTCGCACTTCAACCTGATGAATGTGATGATCCGTTACACTCATCATCATTCTCACCTTTGAACGTGTGCCTGACAACCACCTCCGTTCTACCTTAGATTGAATGCATATCTCTTAGCCTCATGATTCAGATTAGAGTCTTCGTGGTATAAGCTAGAATTATTGGCGCCCATTCCTGAGATCCGGAACGTCTAAACCTTGTCTGTGGTATTCTGAGTAGGATCTGGGAAGGGATGGCTGTGACGAGCTTCAAACTCGCGATTGTTGGGCGTGTGACAGATGCAAAAGGATCAATGGATCCTATTCCAGCATGATCGAGAACCGACTGATGATTAGCCATGCGGTGACAGCGCATTTGGAACGTTTTCACTGAGAGGACGGGAAGTAGCCATTGACAACAGTGATGCCCAACAAAAAGCTTGCCATGGAAGGAGCCTTGCGTGCATGAAGAAGAAGATAGTAGGAAAGCAGAGATTCAGAAGACAAAGCATCTCCAAAGCCTCAACATGTTCTTCATTACTGCATAACAAGTATTTATTTCATGTTCTTTTACTTTTTACAATTAAATATGAGAATTATTGATATCCTGACTAAGAGTTACAAGATAACCATAGCTTGCTTCAAGCCGACAATCTCCGTGGGATCGACCCTTACTCACGTAAGGTATTACTTGGACGACCCAGTGCACTTGCTGGTTAGTTGTGCGGAGTTGCAAAAGTGTGATTGTAATTTCGTGCACCACAGAGCATCCATAGAGTTCAGCTCCATTACTCCCCTTCTTGGGTTTCTATCGGAGGCATAGAAATACTCATTGTTGGCCACAGTTTCTATGATGTCTATGGCTTCTCCGATTGTCTTCTTCTTGTTAACAGAGCCTCCTGAAGAGTGATCTAAAGCCTTCTTTGATTCCTGTGTCAATCCTTCATAGAAAATGTGCATTTGTACCCATTCATTGAACATGTCCGGGGACATTTTCTTGTCAACTCCTTGTATCTCTCCCATGCCTCACAGAGAGTTTTCTCATCTTGTTGTCTAAATGTTTGCACCTCAGCCCCCAACCTGTTAACTCTTTGGGGAGGGTAAAATCTTGCCAAGAACTTATTCACCACCTCTTCCCAAGTTATCAAACTCTCCTTTGGAAATGATTCTAACTACTTTGATGCTTTATCCCTGAGAGAAAAAGGAAATAAAAGCAGTTTGTAGGTGTTCAGGTGAACAGCATTAGCCTTTATAGTGTCACAAATTCTCAAGAATGTCGTTAGATGTTGGTTTAGATCTTCTTGAGCATTTTCTCCAAATGAACAGTTGTTCTGAACATGAGTGATTAGCTGTGGTTTGAGCTCAAAATTGTTGGCATGTATTTGGGTCTCAAGATGCTACTTGGTGTGGGAAATCGTGATTTGCACTTTTCACAACTCCGCACAACTAACCAGCAAGTGCACTGGGTCGTCCAAGTAATAAACCTTACATTAGTAAGGGTCGATCCCACGGAGATTGTCAGCTTGAAGCAAGCTATGGTCATCTTGTAAATCTCAGTCAAGCGGATTCATATGGTTATAAGGTTTTGATAATTAAAAGATAAATAAAACATAAAATAAGATAAAGTTACTTATGTAATTCATTGGTGGGAATTTCAGATAAGCGTTTGGAGATGCTTTGTTGCTTCTGAACCTTTGCTTTCCTATTGCCTTCTTCCAATCATGCGTGCTCCCTTCCATGGTAAGCTGTAAGATCCTCTCAGTGAAAATGGTCCTCTACGATTTCTGCACGGCTAATCAACTGTCAGATTTCTCGTCTCGGATGAAAAATACCAGGTACAGCTACCGCATGGCTAATCATTTGTCGGTTCCCACTAGCGTCGAAATAGAATCTATTGATCCTTTTGCACACTGTCACTGCACCCAACATTTGTAGGTTTAAAGCTCGTCACAGTCATCCCTTCCCGGATCCTACTCGGAATACCACAGACAAGGTTTAGACTTTCCGGATCCCAGGAATGCTGCCAATAATTCTAGCCTATACCACGAAGATACTAATCTCACAGACTCGGTCCGTGTATTAGATATCCAAGAGAATATACTCCAGCTATCGTCCATTGACTACGTTGAACATCATGTAGACCGCTTTGTGGTTGTCAGGCACGCGGATCTTGGCTAAGCGAGTAAAGTAACGACCCAATTTTCAGTATGTCTAGATCATACTGGAAACCGAGTGCTACCAATTTGTCTTCCTAATTATTATCTATTATTTATCATATAAGCCTGATTCGTTGTTAAAAGCGTAGTTAATTTGCAAGGTATATATTTTTTTAAAACGTTTGGATTAATAGACGGAATCATTCATAATCAACTCACAACTGATAACAGATAAAACAATTATAAGCAACCACACATAAATACATCACAAGTAGCTAGCAACATTTAGTGACCAGTTAGAACACCCCTAGATATAGCTAGATAATAACTTTATACATATACATACATACAACATCCCAGGTCCTGACCAGTTCAAGAGGTCCCTAAGCTGGCACCTAGGCTAGCCTAGACTCTATACTCACCTAGTCCCTCTAAACTTCTAAAGCGAGGGAAAGTACATTCTAGGTTTTCCAAAACTCAAGTCAGGTGGAACATCATCAAAAGGTAGAACATCATCTGCTACTCCTCTGCACGATCAGACATTGCCATAGGATGTCTCTCTGGTACCTCATGAAGTAGCCACACAACAAGAGTCTCGTACACAGGATTTAGGTTAAAGTTCACGTACAAACGGGGTGTAGACATTGGCTGGTCTCACAATATATACATATAAATAGAGAACGATATTCACCCTAGACTCAGAAGACTATCTAGAGCGGAATCCTCTTTGCAGAAGCATCATCAATGAACTACGGTAAGGTACTCTCACTTCCATCTGAAGGGGGAAAGGAGAGAAAAGGGGTAAGAACTGGGGAGTTCTTAGTAGGGCCGGGGTTATTAGTTATGTTCATTAATTCTATGTTGTTTAGCAGACTAATAACAGAATACAGAGAAGTAGTAAATAGAAAATACAGATAAATAGAGAAGATAGAGAAAACAGATAGCAGAACACAAATAGAAGAATACAAGGAAATAACACGAACACAAACATAGAGAATAGAATACAAACAAGGAACACATACATTCATGCAACAATCATAATAGAGAAAATACACAACCAAGTATGATGCATGTCTAGCGCTAGTGCAGGTAATGAGCTCATTTGTCGGTTTCTACCCGCTCCCGACGTAACGCAAAGCAGCTGAAATGGGTATGGCTTTCCTGTTGGCTATACCCCTGTGTACAGGAAATTACCCCTCTGCCACCACAGGGTCCACTGCACGTAGGAAATAACACATCTACCATTGCAGGAATGTATGCCGACACACCTTCTGTATACAGGAAATAACCCCTCTGCCACTACAGAAATGGAACAAGTGGTCGTGGTACTTCTGTAGCAGGAAATAACCACTCTGCCTTACAAAAATAAAGTGTGGATCTGTACCGTAGGAAAGCATTCTCAGTGGTCGCACCACCATCTATCTGACTGCCTCATTGCAGCAGATGAACAAACAAATAACTCTGGAGTTGCCTTAATGCAATAAATAAACAAACAAGCATCTCTTGGGTTGCTTTAAGCAACAAATGACCCTTCAACAGGTCCTCTGCTTTTTATCATACTACTCTTTTCTCTTTGTTTCTTTACTCTGCTCTGATTACTCTCTTCTCTGTATCTCTTTACTTTTATCAGATTATTCTACTTAACGTATGTATTTAAAGCTTATGTAAATTTCGGTATGAATAGTTAGCCTGTCCCAAGTATAGGTTCATTAAGTCTATACTGAAACAGTTTAACTTTTCATATAATACCTAACCCTAGTCGCAACTCAAGGACTAACTATGTTACCCTAGTTCGTTCACTAATCTCTGTCTGTTTTTCTGTCATTAAAATTTTACAGACTTTTTCTTTGGCTTTTATCTTTTCTTTAACTTTTTATCTTTTCTTTATCTTTGCCTCACTAATATATTCTTACCTTTCCCTAAGTGTTTTATGAAGGTAATTATGAGATTCTGCACTTAAAGTTGTCTTTCTAAAGCTTTTATAAAAAACTGCCTTTTTCACATTATTTTATTATTATTTATTATTATATTATTAAATTTTCAAAAATTACCTTGCCTTTACCTTTTAACCTTTAAAATTAACTTTTTACCCCGGTAACTTTTAATATTTCTACTTTAACCACCCTAACTTTCAGAAATTACAAAATAACCCCTCAAACACCAAAATATTTACTTCCTTGCCCTTTCTAAGATCTAAAAGGTGTTCTTCATTGTTCTTCACCACACTCAAAGTGTTCTTCATGTTCTTCATATATTCTTCAAATTCTTTCTCTGTTTTTACCCGTTTTTCAGTCTTTTCAACAACCGATTTTTACCAAAATTCAAAATAAATTCCCAGCCACTAAAACCCCATATTTTCTACATGATTTTAGCACAAATTGAACCCCAATTTAGGGCCTAGAGTTTCGTTTTCCAGAAGCCACAAGAACACACATTCATAGCTTGAATTTCATCAAATTTCATCAAAATTTCACCAAATTTTCACCAAGAATCAATCATATATGCAACCAATTTTTAGCACAGCCAAATCATACAACATTCACACAACTCAAACATAAATATTCAAGATTAATTTCGTGACACCCTACCTTGATTTGCTGCTCCAAATCCGGTTACTCTTTGAAGTGTTCTTAAAGCACTTTTTCCTCCTAAAACACATCAAGAACAACTTTAAAACTCTAAACCATCAACTAAGCAAACTTCAGCATCATCTTAGGAAGGTTACCCTCACCTTAAACGTGCAGGAAATCAAAGATCTTTGGCCCACAAGTCAAGCTAAGCAAGAGATCTAAGGAAGAACATCAAGAAAACACTTGTTTAAGCATGTTTCCTTGAAAACCGAATTGAAAGGGGAAAGGAACAACCATCTCACCTTATTTCCAGCCTTGATAAGTTACATGGTTATGTAGAGAAATAAGAGAGGATCATTTTGGTGAAATTGGAGTTTTGATTTGAGTTTTAGTTCAGAAGAAATCAAGCTTTGAAGATTAAGTGTTCATGAAGGTTTCTCTATTTTCTCTCTTGTTATTTTCGGCCAAAATGATGAAATGAGACAGCCTTGGAGGTCTTGGGGGTGTAAGGTGAGTTGTGATTGGTTGGCTTGGAGGTGGGTTAAAATAATATTAAAATATCTCAGGTGTATAACTACTAAAACTAGATGTATCAGAACACTCGTAAAAACATCTCTAAAAATTATTTTCTGATCTACTAGCATAAATGACACTAGTAACGTATTTATTATGATAATAGAACATGTATGATGAGGCCTTAGCATGACTAAAGTCATGAGAGAGTGCTGGTGCTAAACTGCACCAGTAAACTGTGAACCCGGTTAAACCGATTTTCTACTTTTAACTAAAATAGACCAGGTAACCTTATAATATCATTCAAGCATTTTCTAATACTAATATAATGATAATATTATACTATTATCTCTCTTCTATCATGAATCGAGTTCGGTTCGTCAAACAGAGACTATTTACGAAAGTTAGAATCAAAACTGCCAACCGATACGGTTCAAAAACTAGGTTCTTCACGATTGCATTATCGAGCTTGCCTCTGAAGATGTTCTAGCTTAAGGATGACATAATGACAATGAGGATTGAGATGCTTGATGATATATCAGAGGTGTTCCCTTTACTGATCTTCCGGAGAAATCCGTACTTTCAGAAAAGATCTCACCTACTCGAAAATCAGGGTTATTACAAGTAACGAAGATTGGGTGATTGTCATGGGTCACCCCTTCATTCTGACTTAACTGAATTAACTCCAATTATGATGCCAGTTTAGGCGTTTTACGCCAAGATGTTTTAGGCTGGCTTTGGATGCCAGTTTGGGCCATCAAATCTAGAGAAAAGTATGGACTATTATATATTTCTGGAAAGCCCAGGATGTCTACTTTCAAACGCAATTAAGAGTGTGCCAATTGGGCTTCTGTAGCTCCAAAAAATTCACTTCGAGTGCAGGAGGGTCAGAATCCAACAGCATCTACAGTCCTTTTTCAGCCTCTGAATCAGATTTTTGCTGAGGTCCCTCAATTTCAGCCAGAAAATACCTGAAATCATAGAAAAACACACAAACTCATAGTAAAGTCCAGAAATGTGATTTTTGAATAAAAATAATAAAAATATAATAAAAAGTAACTAAACATACTAAAAACTATGTAAAAACAATGCCAAAAAGGGTATAAATTATCCGCTCATCACTACTCCCACAATTCCCAGGATTCGGATTGATATAAGAGCCTAGCACTCTCCTTTCTTGTGGGGGAGCATGGTTTCCCACTAGTTCATCCGGATGATTGTGTGCTTCACCTTCCATATTTTGAGTTGGATTCTCTTCTTCTTCTTCTTCTTCACCAACCCCCATTTTACCTCTTGCTACTGCCTCTCTTTTCAATCTCCAAAATGTCCTCTCAAGTTCAGAATTGTAGGAGGTTAAAGCCCCTCTCCTCCTTATCATACACAACACAAAACATAATCTAAAACAAGGATGAACACCCTCTTGGGAGAAGGGTGGGTGAGTCAAGTTAGTTGATGCAGAGCATCAAACAGTTAATGTGCTTTTTGTTAGAATGGATATATATACAATGAACAATTGAGAATTCAAGTGCTAAAAGAAATAAAGAAATTAAGGAACTGAAATTAAAGTAATTAACAAAGTAAAGAAAAATTCTTAATCTAAATACCCATCAACTTAATCATTGTCAATTCAAAATCAATCCCCGACAACGGCACCAAAAACTTGATGACCAAAATTCACTATATCACTATAATGAACTTGTCTTTGGCAAGTATACCAAATTATCATCAAGTAATAACTCACAAGAGTGCGGTCGAATCCCACAGAGATTGATTGATTGAACAACTTTAGTTACTGGGGGAATTAGGCAAGCTATTTGATAAACCCCAATTTTGTGGTTTATCTTGTGCTTAATTTGGGGGATTTTATCACATTTTCCCACATTTATTCAATGAAATAGCATGGTTTTGCAATTCTCCCTTGATTTGTGCTTAAATGTGAAAACATACTTTTTAGGCCTTAAAATAGCTAAATTCAATTCACTTTAATTACATTCGATACCTTGATATGTTTGTTGAGTGATTTCAGGTTCATAAGGCAAGTATTGGATGGAAGAAGTGAGGAGAAAAGCATGCAAAGTGGGAGAACTCATGAAGAAATGAAGGAATCGCAAAGCTGTCAAGCCTGACCTCTTCGCACTCAATCAATCATAACTTGAGCTACAGAGGTCCGAATGAGGAAGTTTCAGTTGCGTTCAAAAGCTAACATCGGAGGCTTCAAAATGATATAAAATTTGCCATAGTTGCCTAAGGTCTAGGGATGCGCACACACACTGTACACGTGCGCACCGATGGAGCATATGGTTCACTAAAGTGAAATCATAGCCAGCGATTTGTAGCTCATTTTGGGCCCAATCCACTTTATTTCTGATGCTATTTCATGCTGAATTCAAGCTTGGGCAAAGGGGGACCAATTGTTTGTAGCTTAGCATCACGTAGTGTAGTTTCTAGAGAGAGAAGCTCCCTCTTCTCGCTAGAATTAGGTTAGGTTAGGTTAATCCATCTTAGATCTAGGCATGATTTCTTGAATTCATCTTGTTTCCTTTACAATTTCTTATTTCTACTACTCTATTCTTCTTAGTTTTCTTGTTAATTTCCCTTTTATGCTCTCTTTTATGTTTATGGATGCTCATGTTGGATTTAGATCTCTATTAATGCAATTTGATGTTGATGTTTCTTTTATTGATGATTTAAGTTGTGAATCTACTTTTCTTGCAATTGGTAGGTGGTAGATTTATTATTCTCGCACTTTTACCATGCTTTCTATTTGTACCCACCAAGTGTTTGACAAAATGCTTGGTTGGGCTTTAGAGTAGATTTTGAGCATTCTTGGCTTGGGAAGAGTAATTGGGTAATCTTGAGTGATTAATACCCAATTTAGATTGGTAATCTAGAGTTGTTAGTTAATATCATTTTCAATGACTCTAATCTCTTGCTAATTCAATTAGTGAGTTGATTAGGAATTTTGATTTGAGATTAACTAGTCTTGTTCGACTTTCTCTAATGGAAGATAACTTATACCTTCTTCCAACATTGGGGATGACAAAATAAGATAAATTCTTGTTAAGTATTGTTATGATTAATGACTAGGATAGAAAGCCTATGATCTCAAACCTTGCCACGAATGTCTCTCTTTATTAATTGCTTTCTTTAGTTACTTGCTTGATTTATTCTTCTTGTCATTTAATTCTTGCCAATTAATTTCTTTCCTTCTTATCAATCAAACCCCCCTTTGTTCTTCATAGCCAATAATTGACCACTTAATTGCAATTCCTTGGGAGACGACCCAGAGTCTAAATACTTCGGTTAATTTTCATTGGGGTTTGCACTTATGACAAAACCAAATTTAATTTGATTGGGAGGATTGTTTGTTGGTTTGGACTATACTAACAACGGAATTATTTTGTGTGAAATTCTATACCGACACGACATTTTTCTTAAATCACTAATCAAGAGAATTGTTGAGTGTAGAATTCTAAATAGCAGAATTATAAATGACTTAAAGATAAAGAAAAACAATAAAATGCAGAAATGTAAAGAGCATGAAAGTAAATTGCAGAAATATAAATGACTGAATTGTAAATGGGGAATGGGATGATAACAGAAATTAAAGAAAGCTATAAAGAATAGGGAAGATAAAAATAGGGACGATTCATTGGGATTGGGAGATATTTCTCTCTTTGGATTAAATTCAGATCATCTCATCTTCAATCATATAACTCATTGACCTCTTGGCAATCATGATTGATTGAACCCCAATTCCTTGGTGATTCAATCTCTCAAATCTTGATAATCAGCCAATTCCTTGGTCTAATTGCTCATGAAGAAAGATAAGCTTGGTCCCTGATTTTACCACACATCCTCATAGATCCAAATATTTGGGTAGATTTCATGTCACCGTATCCAATCCCAAAACCCAGATCTACTCAATGTGAGAAGGGATTTCAAGCATGGTTTCATGTTTCCTTTTCCAAGGGTCCCATGAAACCCAATTTGTATTAAACCTCTTTTCCAAGATGATTGAACACTAAGCATGAAGAACGAAGAAGAAAAAGAAGAAATTCACTATCAATTAATACATCAAGTACAATAGAGCTTCCTCCCCCAATGAGAGGGAAGTTAGCTACTCATAGCTTCCAGTACAAACAGAATTTCCCAACTGAAAATCAAACAAAGTGCAAAATAAAGAAAGGTAAATGTTCCAATTAGATTCAGGGTACCTGATGTGTGGAAATCGATCCAACACAAAACTCACCGACAAGTGTACCGGGTCGCATCAAGTAATAATAACTCACATGAGTGAGGTCGATCCCACAGGGATTGAAGGATTGAGCAATTTTTGTTTAGTGGTTGATTTAGTCAAGCGAATCAAGTATTGGTTGAGTGGTTTATAATTGACAGAAGCTAAATTGCATGAATTGTAAAGGGAGAGGGAAGAATTACAGTAAATTAAAGAGAACAAGAAGTAAGAGTGCTGAATCTTAAAGAATAAGTAAATTAAATTGCAGAAGCTTAGATTGCAAGAAATGTAAATAACTAAATCTTAAAGTGCAAGAAATGTAAATTGCTTGAATTATAAAAGGGTTCAGGGAGCTGGGATTGCAGAAATTAAACAAGCAGAAGTAAATTTCAACAAAACAGAAGAGTAGAAGGTGAATTGAAGTGAAGTAGATTTAAACAGAAAAGTATAAATGCTTGAGAAATTAAAATAGGAAGTGATGCTTAATTTGCAGCAATTAAAAGGATGTTGAAGATCTCAGGAGTGGAAGAGACTAGAAAACAAGTCTAGATCTCAAATCCTTCCTTGATCCAACAAGAACAATTGCAAAATGAAAATATAAAAGTAAATTGCAGAAGAAAAGAAAGTTGGAAGCAGTAAACAGAATTTGAATTATGCAGAAAAGTAAACAAGAGATCTCAAGGTGAGATTGAAGCAGAAGTTCTTCAATTCTCCACCCAAGATCAAAAGCAAGAAAACTAAAGAGTGCTCAAGCAAGA
This sequence comes from Arachis hypogaea, assembly GCF_003086295.3. Lineage (NCBI taxonomy): Eukaryota > Viridiplantae > Streptophyta > Magnoliopsida > Fabales > Fabaceae > Arachis > Arachis hypogaea. The sequence continues at coordinate 78,553,521 of NC_092051.1, read as the reverse complement.
ACAAGGAAGAAGAGAGATCAATTCCCCTTCCCAATTCTCTAAGATCTAAATTCAAAAATAAAAGCTAAAAATTACAAAAATGGAAATTCAAAGAAGCAAAAGAGAATTTTAAAGTAAGTCAAAAGGTTCTCCTTAAATCAAACTAACACCTATTTATACACTTCCTAAATTGGATCTAAGAATTTGGATGGGCTCTAAAATTTGGTGAAGAAATGAATTAATTTGAATTTTTGATGAATTTTTGGCCCATGGTGCACCTCCCAGGGGAAGGTTTGGCTCTTGGCAAGAGCTTTGGCCAAGAGCTTTGGTCCCCTTTCTTGCCAAAGTGTTGCGCACGATCCTTCCCTTGTGACAATAGAACAAAGCTCTTTGTAAGAGCTTTTGAGTTCTTGGCAAGAGCTTTACTTGTCCTTGAGGTCCCTGGTTCAAATATTGGGTGGAGCACATGTGGACCTAATTTCCTTGGCACAAGAGTAGCGCCCAAAGTCTTGCTTCCTTGAGGTGCCCAGTTCAATCCTTGGTGAAGGAAGTTGCTGGCGATTTTCCTTGGCAAATGAGTGGCGCACAAGGCCTTGCTTCCTTGATGCTCCCTGTTCGAACCTTGCTGAATGAAAACAAGCCAATTTTGGCTTGTTTTTCCTTGTGGAATAGCGCTGACCTCCTCCCCTTGGTCATGGGTTCAAGTCTTGGTGAGTGCATAGTTGAGCTTTTCTTCCTTGATTTCCTTCAAAGCATGCCTGAAAAAGCTCTTAGCAAGAGCTTTTGAGCTCTTGGCAAGAGCTTTTGAGCTCTTAGTAAGAGCTTGGCTCTTGCTTCCTTCTTCCATATGCTTTTGATAAAGCTCTTGGCAAGAGCTTCTAAGCTCTTGGCAAGAGCTTGGCTTCTGATTATTTGAAGGAAAGCTCTCCACAAGAGCTTTAAAGCTCTTGGCAAGAGCTTTAAAGCTCTTGGCAAGAGCTTTATGCTCTTGTTTCTTGACTCCACCCACGCTTCTCCTTGTTTGAGCCACGCTTCTCTTCCTTGTGCCACGCTTTCTTTCTTTGCTTAGATCATGCTCCTTAGGCTACGCTTTTCTTATTTTTTTTCTTTTCTTTACCTACAAGTAATCAAAACAACCAATCAAAGTATCACAAAATTCACAAAGCTTAAAATTCATTTAAAACTAATTAATTTTAGTTTAAACTTCATGATTTTTTATCAATTAAAGGGTGGTTGATTGATTCAAAGAAACCATGCAATTCCACTCCAAATTGCTAACTTACAATGCAAGAAAGTGCATAAAACCTAATAAAAACAAAGAAAAAGACTAGTAAAATTGAGCTAAGATGACTTGTCATCACAACACTAAACTCAAAACTTGCTTGTCGCCAAGCAAGAAAAGAGTTATGCTCAAAAGTTCTTTTCAATTAGAATGGGTTGAAGAATAACTTGTAATGTTCTGTGAGTGAAGTGATTAAGTGACAATGGGGTGAACTCTAAATTATATGCTCATGCAAGGGCTTCAGTGCTTACTAGTCCCTATATCTTGGGAGTCTTAGGTCCTAGGACTTTCATCCAAATGATATCATGGAGATCTCTCTATAGGTAATCACCTTGAAGCAGCTTATGATTTTTTTGTGTTTTGGCTTTGACTCTAAGTATCATGTCTCAAAGCGGCTCTTTAAATAAGCTTTCAATCAATACTCCTAAACCAGTTGGTTTTAAGGTATTAGGTATTAAAGCACCCCTAAGGATTTACTTATTCAAGCCTCTTTCTTTGACACAATTCGACCACAAGCATTTACTAGGATAACAACTCTTTGAGTTCTTGTTTCTTTCTTCTTTTCTCCCTAGTAATTGATGCTCAGAGCCTTGGGCCATGCTCTGTTGTTTTTTTATATTCTCTTTATTTTCTTTTGTTTGCTGCTTCTTGGATCAATAAATGTTTGAGAATCTCCACAATACTTCTTTGAACTCTATGTCCTGCCTATGAGCTCCCATGCAAGTTTCACAAGCATGCAACCTCAATGCATAATCATACAACTAGAACCACCACTTCTCCTAATCTTTTGCTTGCCTCAAAACTGTTTAATTCTTTAATCCTTCTTTTCAAAGAACTGTCATGTGATTCCTTTTTGAGATATTGAGTGCAAACAAGTTTGGAGAGTATAGGGTTGTGAATGATCAAGCATCTTAATTATTGAATTACAGAGAGATTATACTAGACAGAAAGACAGATAGGGGTATAATATCACTTTCAATCATAGCAGTGATGCAAAATAATCACTTAACAATACAACCTTTTGGAGTTTGCTTGCTTTACTCCTCATCATCATCATTGCTGGTCCTTACATTCCTTTTTCCTCCTTTTGGTTGATGATGCTTAATCCTTCCAAAAATTTGTATGATACTGTGCAATGATATTGAAAGTTGCTTGTTTCCAAGCACTTAAAAGATGGTTAGCATGCATTAATTTATTTGTGGGCTTTTGAACTTACTTTAGTGTGGAAACACCAAACTTAGTACCTTGCCAATGGTTCTCATGCATCAAATTAACCATGTGTGAAACTTTCCATACCACTCCTTGATGCTATTCAACAAATTCTAAAGTATGCAAAATTTTTGAAAGACTTGTGTACACAAGGATATGATAGGAGAATTGGAGACATTATCCTTTGGTAGTTTAATTTCTTCCTTGATGGAACCTATTCCAAGAAAATGTGGTGACCCTGGACTGTGCTTAGTGTCTTGTTGTATTGTTGGATACACTTTTCATGATTGTATGTGTGACTTGGGAGCTTGTGTAGGCATCATGCCACTTTCTATCTATGTGCGGTTGAATTTAGCTCCATTAAAGAAGTCGGCGGCGAGATTTGCCTTAGCCGATAAGAGTGTGATCACAGTGATGAGGATAGCGGAAGATGTACTCGTGGCAATTAAGGATTTGGTTTTTCCGGTTGACTTTTACATCCTTGAAATGCCTCCAACAGAAAATAGAAGCTCCTCCTCTGTTTTACTTGGTAGACCCTTCCTCAAAACCTCCAAATTCAAGTTAGATGCCTTCACCGGTATATATTTCTTTGGGGTTGGAGACAAGACTATCAAGTTCAATTTAGAGGAAGCTATGAACACTACAAGAAAAATACCCATTCTGCCACACTTTTTTTAAGCTACATTTGAAAAGCGTAGCCTATTCATAGAATAGGCTACGCTTTTCTCCGTGTTGCCTTTTTATAAGAGAAAAGGATACACAATTGTGGCATCATTTAAAAAGTGTAGCCTTAGGTATTATAGAAATCACTTATAAAGCATAGCCGTAGATTGATACCTATGGATTCACTTTTCGTATCAAAGGGAACGCTTTTAGAAAGTAGCCTATTTATTAAGTTTTGGGTGCATTTTAAAAGTGATGCCTAATGTATCTAGAACTAAAAACTTAATACTTGTCAAATTTTTTCCTCTTTAACACTTGTAAATTTTTTCCCTCTTAACTTTTTATCCAGTTCACACTTAATGAAAAATTTCCCTCTAAGAGAAGAAAACCATTTCACCTTTCACAAAAAAAAAAAAAAATCTGCTCACACTCAGCTCACAAAGAAAACCATTTCACACTCAGCTCACAAAGAGAAGAAAACCCTCATCGTCATCACCCTCAGCTCACTCATCATCACCCTCGCTCAGATCGCTCATCATCACCCTCAGAAAACCCTCACTCACCACTCACCACTGACTCATCATCGCGAATCGAAGCTAACCACTGACCCCCACTCACCACTCACCCTCAGCTCACTCATCATCACCCTCAGCTCACTCATCATCACCCTCAGAAAACCCTCACTCACCACTCACCACTGACACATCATCGTGAATCGAAGCTAACCACTGACCCCCACTCACCACTCACCGCCACACACCACCCCCACTAACCACTAACCACTGACTGTCAATCGAAGCTAAGTCGCCCTCTTGCACAGATCGTAGCGCGCCACCCAGACCGTTCATCTACCTTCGTAGTCTCTGCTCTCACCATCACTGGTCACCATCGTCGTATCTGCACTCACTGTCGCCGCTCAACCAAGTTGTCTCTGCTCTCACCGTTGCATCTCACTCTTGTTGTCTCTGTGCCGACCGTCGCCGCGCACCTAGCATCATCGTTCTCTCTGCTCACCATCATCGAGAAGGTGTGTATAGATTTTCATTTGGTTCTGAAATTGGAGGTTTAGGGTTCCGATTTAGGGTTTTTAATTTGGGGGGTTTTGTACACTAATTGCCTGTTATCCGTGAAATCTGAAGTTTGGTTTAGTTCAAGTGATTCAGTTGTTGTTTACTGAAATCTGAATTGAGTAGAGGTTGCTTGTTGTTCTAAACCATACTTGTTTGGGTAATAGAAAAATGAAATGCAGTCACTGCCATCACATGGAACTAATTGGTTATGATTCTTTATTGCTTCCTTAATTGCCTCCGGTAAGACAAGAAAATCGAGATTTCTTAATATATTTCTGTCACGAATAATTCTATGAATCAAAGTTTCTTCTGTACAGAAAAAATCATTGAATAGTTCTTCTGCATAGAAATTAAAAGTAGTATATGGTTCTTTAATTAGAGGTCACAAGAGAGCAAAGTATATGGTTCTACTTATATATGCATAGAGAGAAAGGGCTGAAACAGTTGATGGACAAAGATAGTGTGGTGCACAAGAAGGTGAAATAGATGAAGAATATGGCTGGAAAAGCTGTCCTTAATGGTGTTCTTCTTTGAATTCTGTTGAAGAACTAATTGAGGATATCGTAGGTAGCAATTTATAACTATTCTGTTGTGTTTCATGAATATAGTTTTCCTTTCTTAGAATCAATGAATAAATTAGTGTGATAGAGAATTTTCTGACTAATATGATATAAGTTAGAAATTAAATTATTGTAGTAGGTCTATCAATTTTTCTTGAACTGTTGCCAGATCTTTCTATTCCCATATGCTCTATTTTAATGTTGACTAAACCTCTATGATAGTGATGCTATTAGCTTTAGCACTAAGTCATACTTATTATCATTAGTGGAAAATTACAAATTATAATTTTTTCATCTTCGTGACCTACTTCCTTATATATACGCCTGCTGAATGGTGTTATCAAGTTTAAAAGCATTCAAACTACTTTAAACAGTTGAAAGAAAGATCAAAAAAACTATGATACGAAATGCAACATGGTTAAGAAGTTATTAGTCTCTGCTTATCTGAGACAGAATCCTACTTAGTTTATTGAAATTCAATTGTTTTTAGGTTTATCAATATGTTTTGCAGCTTGGTTTATCTTGACATTCTCATGCCACCATTAATAGAGAAACGGTAGCAACTTCCAATTTTTTTTTGCAGCCTGGTTTATCTGGTTTTGTAATTTTTTTTGAGGATTTGTTGTTCTGATATTTGGGGTTTTACAATCTTGTGTAATTTCTGCTTCTTACTATGTTAGAGTTTGCTTTTTTATTTTGCATTTTGCTTTATTATTTTGCATCTTGCTTTGTTAGGGTTTGTAGTTGTTATTAGTGTTATTCTCTCATTGGAAACTAAGTACCAGCAGGTTTGGCAAGTGAGACTATAACCGATGACAGGGATACAACATATGAAGAGGATATCAACTCTGCTGGGACCAAGAAAAGTGATTCAAAAAGGTACAAGTTGTCTTACAAGCTTGCTGAGCAAAATCGATTTTCTGGTCCTTTCTATATCAAGTTAGTTTCTTCCAAATATTGAATTAACCTCAATGTAAAGTGTTAGCCGGACACTGAAAAGTTTCACATGCTGTTGGAAAATTTAGAATCATATATTAATTCTATTCAAATTACAGGTTAAAATGACGTTAGAACTTTTGTGAAAAAATGAGGTTCGACTCTGTTCCTATATTAATGATATTCAAGGTCAGGGATATGGAAAGAAAGCAGGTCACTCAATGTTCTTTCTTGAGAATATTTTTGTTCCACCAATCAAATTCCGCCCTCCCACTAAAGGAGGTGATATGGTAAGTGTGAATAATAAATAAAGACTGTTAACGAGTTGTACTATTTCTCTATCTTCTTTGTTTGTACTCCATGTTCTTGCTTCTACTGTGGAGTGTGGAATATTTCCAAAGTTTGTCAATGCAAGGTATAGGTTTAGGGAAGTACTCTGAATTTGAAATTGTTGTGGGATATAAATGTAGGAAAAATGTACTTATGAAATTGTTAGCAGATATATATAGATTGGAAAATGAAGGATTTTTGTTAGAAAATTCTATCATGACTCATGCGGGCCATTCTTAGGAAAGCAAGCCAGCAGGATGTAAAGGTAATGTGAACACACTTACCCCTTCAATTTAGCTAATCTCATTTAATGGGATAAGGCTTGTAAATTGCTGGCATTCAAAGTATAACTACTCCTTTTTAGTCCTTTCATTGTTTTGTGAATACTTGACTATCTTTTTTATTCTACATTCACCTTATTGACTTGGACTTGGGCAATTGTGTTTGTAGGTATCGGAGCATGCTCATACTATTTTGTTGAGTAAGATTCTGCAGTCTAACATAAGATTAGGGGATGCCCATCTAAACAAGGAGGATCCCTCGATGGTTTTAGCCAGGTGGGTGGAACTTCAGCAATCTGTAAATGTGCTCTTTACCAGTAACACTTCTGGTGAGAATTTATGCTGTTTTGTTTTGTTTTGTTTTGGTTTCTTTTTTTAGTTGTAACATGCAGACCTGGGTGTAGTTGGGTAATATATTTTATAAATATCTTTAGATTCTTGTTTGATTCTTGTTGCCCCCATTCTTCCAAAAAACGGGATAGAATTTCAGCACAAGGCAAAAAATAGACTTATGGTAATTCATGCTTTGTGATAAATGGTTTCGTGACGATACATTTGCATAGCCACTAGTTCATAATGCAGAAAAATTTATTGGCTTGATGCATCATCATTTGCTGCTTTTATGGAAAGGAAACTTTATGATATTAGATTATGCTTTCTCTCCCAATTTAAATTTCCAGTCAGTTTTCCTGTTAATATGCTACTTTTGCTTCTTGACATTGCAGGAAAAACAGAATATGTTTATGCTCGCGTGAAGCTTTCAAGATATTCTTTAGAGGTTTTTCTATTCATTATCCTTAAAAAATCTTGCCGTCTATGTTTGTTTAATGTTTTTTTTTTTCCGAGGATGCAAGTTCCATGGTTAATATAATATATCAAATATTTATGTGGCTTTTTCCTTAAACCTACAGGTAGCTTTGATTCTAGACCACATATATAATTCCATATAGTAACACATATTTAACAAAATAATTTCAAAATGATTTAGAGTCAACTGAACTACTTTTCAAACAAATTGAAGCAAAATGCCCAAGAAATTCAACCCTTAAGATCCGGACCACAGAGCCAGGACACACAACATAAAATACCAAAAAATGTGTTTCCTCATTTCCATAAGGAAATGCATCAGAACAAGGGAAGAACAAGTGTCATACAATTTCTGAGTAAGCACTAGACATTACACATATGTGAGGGGAAATAATCTTGTGTAGTTTATTAGGGAACTTGTCTTTATTGTTAAGTGTTAATACAATTGTGTACTGCAGTTTAAATAAAAGACTTGATGTTAGGGGAGCATTAGATTTGTATAAGGTTTATAAAGAAGTATCCTTATTCATAGAATGAGCGAGGACTAAAAAACTCAAAAAAGGAAAATTTCAGGCTAATTCCCTTGAGATATACACAAGGATATGTTCAGACCACTGGCTCATGTATTCATCTATGATTTATTTGTGTTTATTACTTTATTACACTTTGTAAGAAAATGTCATTGCTGATTATTAATTATACTCTTGTTAGGTTCTGTTTAAAGATTTGCCTGCTACTATTTCTAAAATATCATTTCCAAAGACGATGAAATGGAATTCCCAGGTATGTGGGATTTGAGGCAGATGAAGAACCAGAAATCTCCCAAATACGATCTTCCGTTGAACAAGATATTTAAAGAACAAGATTTTTTTCTCTTCTATCAGAAGGTTAATAATTTTTATTAGAAGATACTTATGTAGGATACAATATTTTGGTTTTTTATAGTTTATTAGTAGTAAATTCTAAGTGGTCTAATGTATATTTTGATATGGGTATGTTTAATTTAGTGTGAGATGTATGAATACTCATTTATGATCATCCCAATATTTTTAGTTCATTATAAATATATTTTGTTAAAGGATAATTTTTATTATTTAAAGAATATTGTATGGTATTATTATGTATTTATTTTTATTTTATAATTTTTGACTAATTTAATTAAAAAAAATAGGATTATATAATCATATTACTAAATATTAGGTTTTAGAAAAAAAATTATTAGAATATATATATAGAAAATAAAAAAAAACAATGAGGGACCTAAGGCTACACTTATATACAGTAGCTATAGTATACAAAAAAAAGAGGGATCTAAGGCTACGCTTATAAAAAGTAGCTATGGTATACAATGTGGTTACGCTTTACAAGTGATGCAGTAGGGGTTGAAAAGCGTAGCCTATTCTTGAAGAACGAAAGCTGAAAAGCGTAGCCTTTGGTCCTGGACAGCATCACTTGAAAAGCGTAGCCTATTCCCAAACGCCAAAAGCGTAGCCCTTGGTGCAGAAAAGCGTAGCCTTTGAGAATAGGTAGCGGCCGAATAGGAATCACCCCAAAAAGCGTAGCCGTAGCCCAAAAAGCGTAGCCGTAGCCTAAGGCATCATTTTTTTTCACTTTTGGCTACATTTTTCAAGTGTACCTGAATGGGTGTTTTTCTTGTAGTGGAAACATCCTCTCGAAGAACATTTCGTGCTCCGATGTGATGTGATTGATGAAGTGGTAGCAGAAGTGCAAGAAGAAGACCATGACAAGTTGTGCTACCCCATTGTTGAGGAGACAGATGACCAAGAAGATGAACATGAAGAAGTTATCGAGAATGAATCCCTTGAGATTGATGAAAAGGAACCTCAACTTGAGATAAAAAGTGAATTGAAGCCCCTTCCATCTCATTTGAAGTATGCTTTCTTAGAGGATAACCAAAGGTTTCTGATCATTATTGCTAGTGAGCTCTCAAGTGAAGAAGAGGGAAAGCTCCTAGATGTTCTCAAAAAGTACAAGAAAGCAATAGGATGGAGCCTAGCGGATATTGTGGGAATTGACCCCCGCAAGTGCATGCATAGGATATTCCTCCAAGATGGAGCTAAGCCGGTTAGGCAACCGCAAAGGAGGCTCAACCCAACCATCCTCGATGTAGTGAAGAAAGAGGTCACCCAATTACTGGATGCGGATATCATATACCCAATTTCCGATAGTGAGTGAGTGAGCCCGGTTCAAGTTGTCCCCAAGAAGTCGGGCATCACAACGGTCGAGAAGGACGACGGTGAAATGGTCACTAAAAGAGTACAAAATGTGTGGTGAGTATGTATTGACTACAGAAGATTGAACGCCGCCACACGGAAGGACCATTACCCCTTACCCTTCATCGATCAGATGCTAGACCGCTTGGCAGGTAAATCTCACTACTGCTTTCTTGATGGATTTACTGGCTACATCTAGATATATATTGCTCCTGAAGATCAGGAGAAGACCACGTTTACTTGTCCGTTTGGCACCTTTTCCTATAAAATGATGCCATTTGGACTATGTAACGCACCCGCTACTTTTCAGCGGTGCATGACGAGTGTCTTCTCTGATCTAATGGAGAATTGCCTGGAAGTCTTTATGGACGACTTCAGCGTTTATGGTACTTCATTCGATTTTTGTTTAGAGAGCTTGGCCAAGGTCCTAGCTAGATGTGTTGACACTAACCTTGTCTTAAATTTTGAAAAATGTCACTTTATGTTACAAAAAGGTATAGTGTTAGGACATGTAGTATCTCATGAAGGCATTTCTGTAGACTCGGCCAAGGTCGATGTTATCACCACTTTGCCTCACCCTTCATCTGTGAGGGAGGTCCGCTCGTTTTTGGGATATGCAGGATTTTATAGGTGCTTTATCAAGGACTTCAGTAAGATTGCTTTGCCATTGTCGCGCCTACTCCAAAAAGATGTGGATTTTGAGTTTGATGGTGAATGTGTAAAAGCTTTTGAAGAGCAAAGGAGAGTTCTTACCACGGCACCAATTGTGCGAGGCCCCAACTGGACGTTGCCATTTGAGATAATGTGCGATGCGTCAAACCATGCTGTGGGTGCCGCGCTTGCACAGCGCGATGGTAAACTCCCTTATGTCATTGCTTACTCTTCTAAGACACTAGATGCGGCACAATCCAACTATACCACTACTGAAAAAGAACTCCTAGCTATTGTTTATGCTTTAGATAAATTCAGATCTTATTTGCTAGGCTCAAAGATAGTGGTATACACGGATCATGCAGCTTTAAAGTACTTATTGATAAAGAATGAGTCAAAGCCTAGACTCATACGTTGGATCTTGCTTTTGCAAGAATTTGACATTGAGATTAGGGACCGAAGTGGATCTCAAAACCTGGTTGCAAATCATTTAAGCCGCATTGAGAATTTAAAAATTGATCCATTTCTGATCAATGACTCATTCCCATTGGATAGTTTGCATGCTGTGTCGGATAGCTTTCCTTGGTTTGCCCCAATGGCGAACTACTTAGTTGCAAGAATCTTCCCTCTTAACTTTTCGAAAAACCAAAGGGTCAAGTTGAGGAGTGATTCCAAATACTATATTTGGGATGACCCTCACTTGTAGAAAAGGGGCGTAGACCAAGTAATTCGAAGATGTGTGCCGGACTCTGAATTCCAACCAATTCTTGAAGCTTGTCATTCGTCCGAATGTGGCGGCCACTTTGGCCCACAAAGGACCGCTAAGAAAGTGTTGGATTGTGGATTCTGGTGGCCAACCTTATTCAAGGATGCTAACTGGTTATGTGTGTCTTGTCATCAGTGTTAGAAGTCAGGAAACGCATCCCAAAGGGATGAAATGCCTCAGCAACCTATGCTGTTCTGTGAGATATTTGATGTATGGGGCATTGACTTTATGGGACCGTTTCCCAACTCTAGTGGGTATCTGTATATTCTGTTAGCGGTTGACTACGTGTCAAAGTGGGTAGAGGCCGTACCTACCCGCCTTGACGATGCCAATGACGTTGTTTCTTTCATTAGGAATCACATTGTATGCCGTTATGGGTCGCCACGAGCAATCGTGAGCGACCAAGGATCCCACTTTTGTAACAGGAAGGTAGAAGCATTGCTCAAGTGCTATGGAGTGTCGCATAAGGTTGCTACTGCTTATCATCCGCAAACAAATGGACAAGTGGAAGTGTCCAACCAGGAAATCAAGAGAATCTTGGAGAAAGTGGTCAATCCACAAAGAAAGGATTGAAGCCTCCGGTTAGGAGCTGCACTATGGGCGTATAGAACGGCGTACAAGACTACGATAGGGATGAGTCCTTTCCGGATCATCTACGGTAAGGTGTGCCACCTTCTGGTGGAGATTGAGCATCGAGCCTATTGGGCGGTAAAGCAGTGCAACATGGATTTAGCCAAGGTGGGCGAAGTTAGGAAGTTACAACTAGTAGAGCTTGAGTGTTTGAGGAACGAGTCATATGAGAATGCCCGAATTTACAAGGAAAAGACTGAGGCATTTCATGACCATCACATCCGGAAGAAGGACTTTCAAGAAGGTGATGAGGTCCTCCTCTACAACTCAAGGCTCCGATTTATGCCTGGCAAGCTCCGTTCTAGATGGGAAGGACCTTTCTAGGTGAAGGAGATGAAGCCCTACCGAGTGGTGGAATTGTTCGATCCCAAGAGTGAAGCAACTTTCAAAGTGAATGGACATAGAGTGAAGAAGTATCATGGTTGCAAGCCCCCATGAGAGCTAGAGGTGTACATATTGGAGGATGTACCAAGGAGAGAGGAAGCTTAAGAAAAGGACCGTCCAACTTAAGGACGTTAAAGAAAAGTGCTTGGTGGGAGGCACCCCACCGTGGTAAGATCTTCCTTGTTTATACCATCTTGTTCGTATCTTTAGTTTCTTGTGAATTTTGTGATCTTTTGATGATTGATTGAGTGCATAGGAATGATAGCTTGGTGGGAGGCACCCTCACCGACGCGCCAGTGCACCTTGCGCACGCGCGCCGGTTGCGCGAGTCAGTTTTATACTTCGCGCTTTGCCCTGTTTTTCTTTCTCTCAAACCCTTTTCTTTCTTAGTTTCTTTTCCTTCTCCCTCTATCATCTCCCTTCTCCTCTTCTTCCTCCCTACCCCACCACCACTGTCTCCAGCCACTCACCGGCGACAACCAACTTTTTTCCGGTGGCACTACACCTCTCCCATTTTCTTTCTCATCTTCACAAAAGAAGATTCAACCTTGTTCCTTCATACTTTTCAAGGTTTCACTTCTTCTACTTCTCTTCTTTATTTTCTCTTGCATTATTTCCTCTAGTTAGATGCTTCTTATTGCTTTACTTAGTTTCCCTTTTACTTGCATGATGATGTTTCTTGCTTTTTGTTTGCTTACCTTTCCTTTTTCCTTATTTCTCCATGGATGTTGAATTTGAGCTTAATTTGCATTAATAGATCTTTTGTCATTCTTTTTCTTATCTTTCCCATTGTGTGATGTTTATGTGATGATTGATGTTCCATTTTGGGCTATGAATCGGTTTAGTATCTCATAATTGCTCATTGCTTGATTATTGCACGCCAAGTGTTCGAGGAAATGCACATATACCATTTTGGTTCATTTTAGTCATATATTTTTCAAATTGGTGCTCCCTCCTCATTCACTTACTTTCTCTTAAATGCATTGAGTCTAATTTGTGTGCTTAAAGTTTATACTTGCCAATTAGATGTTAATTGAACATGACTTGCTCTTTATTATGGATACTTGAGACTACTCTTCTCATGCCATTGCATGCTTTACTTCCTCTTGCATCCCATGCCAAGTGTTGTGACCCTTGCTTTTACATTCATCATGGGCACCACAAGTCACTTGCATGTTTTTTGTCAAATTGATTCTTGGGTTTAATGTTTTCCTTCCTTCTCTTCCTTTTCAGGATGGCCACCAAGAAAGGCAAGGAGATAGCTTCAAGGAAACCGGCCACAAAAAGGGCACCCCAAAAGTCAAATTCTAAGGCACGCTCTTCATTAGGAGCCAAACCCCTATCTAAGAAAGGGAAGACACCCGCTCCTTTTGATGAGAATGACAAGGGCAAACCGGCAAAAGATTCCTCAAGGTTCCCCAACCGCTTTTGTGAACTTATGTTCCCCTCCATAGCTGTAAGGAACTATCATCCTGAGCATCTACTCGCTCCGCCGGACAAGGTTGCTGTTTATATTTTGCCCCGCATTGAACAGCGAGGATGGAAGTTTCTTTTGAGGAAACCAAGGGAAATCAACCTCTCTTGGGTGGAAGAATTCTACACTAACTACCATCTTCCCTCTCTTCAATCGGTATACATGCGCCGAAAGCAAGTCTCAGTTTCAGAAGAGGCTATTCAGCAAGTGCTTAATGTCCTACCAGTGCCAAGTGACATGGATGGCTACCAAGAAGTCTTACGTCAGCGAGAGAAGTATGGATTCAATTGGGACTCGATTCTCTGAGTCATTACTGAGCCAGGGACATTTTGGACCCAAGGTCGACTCCGGATGAGGCCCAAGAGCATTGACGCTCGCTTCCTCACTGTGGAAGCTAGAGCTTGGGCCCAGATCATATCCCACTATGTGCTACCTAGCACCCACAAGTCGTCCCTCACGGCAGACCTCGCCTTGCTTGTTTGGTGTGTTCTCACGGAGAAGCCGGTGAATATTCCGCTTCTTGTCAGGTAAGCGATGAGTCAAGTTCATGACTGGGGTAATTTGCCATTTCCAGCATTTCTGTATGACTTAGTTACTACTGCGGGTATTTCTTGGGAAGCCAAGGACAAAAAGATCATAGTTCCGGCTAAGGGCGATGTGGTCCCAAGCGGGAAATACCTACACCTTCCCATGAGCAAACCAAGCCTCGACATGGCCCCGCCACTTCTTTTTCCTTCTAGCTCATCATCACCACCACTGAGATCCACACATCAAAGGATAGAAGATCTTTACCGGAAGCTTGATAGATATGAGCGGCGCAACCACCGCCGGTACACTTACATCAAGAAGCTTCTGCATTGTGTTACCCCTAGCATGGAGGAACCCGAAATGTTCACATCCACCTCAAACCCAAGTGATGGGAGCTCTGATGATGGGGATAGTGAAGGTTCCGGTCCCGACCGTCCCTTGCATATTATTCGTAGAACGGAGGACCGTGCTAATTTCTAAAGTGTGGGGAGGTCATTCGACCGATCTCCATGGGTAACATTCTCTTCCCCTCAATGCCCATGGATTTATCTTTTGATTAGAAGTTAGTATATTACATGTGTAGTTAGTTTTGCTTGTAAATACCCTTGCATGATAGTTAGTTTCTATAGAGTTACTTGGTTAAAACAATAACTTTCTTTTCAAGAAACTGTGTTCTGGGTGACCTACCAAAATTCTGAAATTTTTTTTTGCAGTAAACTTTCTTTAAGAATGTATTTTGGAACATAGTGATTGAGCTAAGAACATAAGCATGAAAGTTTTGAGCCTATTGCATGGTTACAACTTTTAACCATTATTTCCATTCTTGTGTGCATATCTCTCTCTCTATGATTGTGATCCTTGCTTTGTCTGATTCTATATGTCTATTGCTTGGTGTATGAATGCATTTACATGATTGAGGCCATCATTTCAATAGTCACTTTTCCCAAATGGCCTTAACCCTTTTATCTACCGTTGCTAACCAATTTTGAGCCCATGATAAACCCTTTTGTTCTTAAATAGAGCACATAAACAACCCTAAGTGAAAAACCATGAATGTCCCTAAATTTGAATCCTTGATTAGCTTAGGTAAGTTAGGATGTGTGTCATTCAAATAGGAGGGTATATTTGGAAATTCGGGTAGATATATAGGTGTGTAATTGTAGTGTAATTGAAAAACTCTAGGATTTGGAACATACTCATATGTTGAATGACGAAACTGTATGCAGTGAAACTTTTGTTCACAAAGAAACCCCAAGAAAAAGGGGATAATAATAAAAAAATAAATAAATAAATAAATAAAAGAGAGAAATCAATGAAAGGGGACAAAGATGCCCCAAGATAAAGTAACAAAAACAATGCATATGGGTGTGAATTGAAAAGAATACATGAGTATGCAAAAAGAGTAAAACTCAAGGGTGGCTAGGTAATATATTGTAGTTGTATAGGTTGTTCTATGTGTCTAGTGGATCCTAGGTTGATCAAGGACTCAAATTTTAAGCCCACGTGGCCATATACATCCTTACCTTCACCCTACCCCCGTTACAACCCATGAATAAGACCTCATGATACTTGTAAGCATGCATTAAATAATTGTCGATTGTTAGATGAAAGACAAATCTTGGAAAGCATGATTAGGAGAAGATTGAGTGACGAACCCTATACACTTGAGCGAATAGAGCGGATACACTTCCGGTGAGGGTTCGATGCTCAATGCTTGTTCCCGGCTTTCACAAGCGTTCGTTTAGCAAGTCATATGCATTCCATGGCGATGTTCAATTTGGTAGGATTCATGAATCACATACTATTTTCACCCTATATGCTCACATGTATTCTTGGAGGATAGATTTACTCTTGACCAAGTAGGTAGATGATTTTACATTAGTTGCATGCATCCATTTAGGTAGTTTGCATTTCATAAACCCTTTCCCATCATGATCTTTGGTCTTTTTATTTTAAGCATGAGGACATGCTTGGTTTAAGTGTGGGGAGATTTGATAAACCCCAATTTTGTAGTTTATCTTGTGTTTATTTTGGGAAATTTTATCAATATTTCTCACACTTATTCGCAAGAAATGCATGGTTTTGTGTTCACTTCCCAATATTGCTCCATGATGGAAAACATGCTTATTTTGCCTTAAAATTGCCATATTTTAATCCTCTTCTATTGCCATTCGATGCCGTGATGTATTTTTTGAGTAATTTCAGGAATTATAGGGTAGGAATGACTTAGAAGAGAGGGAGAAAGCATGTACAAAGAGGGAGGAACATGAAGAATTGAAATCTTGGGAAAAGCAACATCGGCGCGCCCGCGCACTCCACGCGGACACATAGATGGGATTGGCTGGAAGCGGCGCGCAAGGATGGATGCATCTACGTGGATCAGAAGATTCCTATCGACGCGCACGCGCACTGGGCACGCACGCGTGGATCGCAAAACCAATCGGCGCGCACGCACGCATGGCGCGCACGCGTGGGAAGCTGCACGTGACCTCATTAAAGGAAATCATGCCTGGCGATTTCTGAGGCTCATCAGGCCTAATTTCAAGCTATTTCTGCATGGAAAAGACCCAAGGATGCTAGGGGGAAAGGGGGGATCAATCATTTTTACACTAAAACATAATTTTAGCTAGTTTTTGGTTCTTTGGTTATTCTAGAGAGAGAAACCCTTGTTCCTCTCCAGATCTAGTTTTAATTTGATCTTCCCTTGTTGATTTAGGAATTGGATCTTGTTAATTACTAGTTTTAATTGTTCAATTTGAATTCCTTGTTACAATTTTGCTTATATCTAGTGATAGTTTTATGAATTCTTGTCAATTGTCATTTTATACCCATTTCATGAATGTTGCGAATCTTGACTTGTTGATGTTACATTGATGATTTCTATGTTTAATCTTGTTGTTTGGATGATTGTATGTTGATAATTGTTAGTGGGTTGATGAGCAGATAATTTATACGCTTTTTGGCATTGTTTGTAGGCAGTTTTTAATATGTTTTAGTCACTTTTTATTCTATTTTTATTAGTTTTTAAATAAAAATCACATTTCTGGACTTTACTATGAGTTTGTGTGTTTTTCTATAATTTCAGGTATTTTCTGGCTGAAATTGAGGGAGCTGAGCAAAAATCTGATTCAGGCTGAAAAAGGACAGCTGATGCTGTTGGATTCTGACCTCCCTGCACTCGAAATGAATTTTTTTGGAGATACAGGATTCGAATTGGTGCGCTCTCAATTGCGTTAGAAAGTAGACATCCAGGGCTTTCCAGCAATATATAATAGTCCATACTTTGCTCAAGGCTAGACGACGTAAACTGGCGTTCAACGCCAGTTCCATGTTGCATTCTGGCGTTAAACGCCAGAAAGAGGTTACAAGTTGGAGTTAAACGCCATAAATAGGTTACAACCTGGCGTTTAACTCTAGAAACAGCCTAGACACGTGTAAAGCTCAAGTCTCAACCCCAGCACACACCAAGTGGGCCCCAGAAGTGGATCTCTGCACTATCTATCTTAGTTTACTCATTTTCTGTAAACCTAGGTTACTAGTTTAGTATTTAAACAACTTTTAGAAATTTATTTTGGACCTCATGACATTTTTAGATCTGAACTTTGTACTCTTTGACGGCGTGAGTCTCTAAACTCCATTGTTGGGGGTGAGGAGCTCTGCTGTGTCCCGATGAATTAATGCAATTATTTCTGTTTTCTATTCAAACACGCTTGTCTCTATCTAAGATGTTCATTCACACTTCAATATGATGGATGTGATAATCCATGACACTCATCACCATTCTCAACCTATGAACGCGTGCCTGACAACCACCTCCGTTCTACCTTCGATTGAATGAGTATCTCTTGGATTCCTTAATCAGAATCTTCGTGGTATAAGCTAGAATCCATTGGCAGCATTCTTGAGAATCTGGAAAGTCTAAACCTTGTCTGTGGTATTCCGAGTAGGATTCAGGGATTGAATGACTGTGACGAGCTTCAAACTCACAAGGGTTGGGCGTAGTGACAGACGCAAAAGGATCAATGGATCCTATTCCAGCATGAGTGAGAACCGACAGATGATTAGCCGTGCGGTGACAGTGCACCTGGACCATTTTCACTGAGAGGACAGATGGTAGCCATTGACAACGGTGATCCACCAATATACAGCATGCCATAGGATAGGAGGAACCTTGCGTGCGTGAAGAAGAAGACAGGGGGAAAGCAGAGATTCAGAAGACAAAGCATCTCCAAAACTCCAACATATTCTCCAATACTGCATAACAAGTATTTAATTCATGCTCTTTTATTTTTCGCAATCCAAACTGATAATTATAATTGATATCCTGACTAAGAATTACAAGATAACCATAGATTGCTTCAAGCCAAGAATCTCCGTGGGATTCGACCCTTACTCACGTAAGGTATTACTTGGACGACCCAGTGCACTTGCTGGTTAGTGGTACGAGTTGTGAAAAGTGTGATTTACAATTCGTGCACCAAGTTTTTGGCGCCGTTGTCGGGGATTGTTCGAGTCTGGACAACTGACGGTTTATTTTGTTGCTTAGATTAGGAAAAATTTTTTCTTTTTGGTTTAGAGTCTTCTATTATTGTTTTTGGTTGAATTTTTTTTAAAATCCTTATTTTCTCTTTTTAAATTTTTCAAAAATTTTATAAACTGATAATTGAGTTTTTCTGTTTGAGTTTAGTTTCATATTTTAAGTTTGGTCTCAATTGCATGTTTTTATTTTCTTTTAAATTTTCGAATTTGTGTTCATTGTTCTTTCTTAATCTTCAAGTTGTTCTTGTTTATTTTTCTTGTTTTTCTTGTGCATTTTCGAATTATTAGTATCCAAAAAAAATTTAATTAAAAATAAAAATTTATACATTAAATACCTTTATTAAAACACTTTAAATTTGTAGCTCAATTGGCTAGAGCAGTGTGCTTATGTTCTTGGTAATTGGGAATTTTCTTTTTAAAATCTTTTCAAAAATAATTTTTCTTTGAATAAATCTTGTGCCAAACTTTAAGTTTGGTGTTCTCCTGTTAAGTTTTCTTTTGTTTTCAAAAATTTTATTTTGGTTTTCTAAAAATTTTAAGTTTGGTGTTCTTTCTTCATGTTCTTGTTGTTCTTGTGAGTCTTCAAAGTGTTCTTGAGTCTTCCTTGTGTTTTGATCTTAAAATTTTTAAGTTTGGTGTTCCTTGGTGTTTTTCCTCCAAAATTTTCGAAAACAAGGAGCATTAGATCTAAAAATTTTAAGTTGTGTGCCTTTTGTGTGTTTTTCTTTTTCATCATAAAATTCAAAAATAAAAAAAATTCAGATTTTTATTTTAAAATTTCTATTTTATCTTATCTTAGTTTTAAAAATTTCAAAATTCAATTTTTTTTTTCAAAAAAAATCATATCTTTTTCAAAATTTTATCTTATCTTATTTCAAATTTCAAATTTCAACTTTCAAAATTTCAAAATTCAAATTTCAAAATTTAAAATTTAAAATCTAATTTTCAAATTTAAAAATCAAATCTTTTCAAAATTTAAATCTTTTTCAAATCCTTATCTTATATTGTTGACTTTTTCGAAAATTCAAAATTCAATTTTCAAATTTCAACTTTCAAATTTTAATTTTCAAATTTCAATTTTCAAAATTTCGAATTTCAAATTTCAAATTTAAAATTTCAAATTTCAAAACTTTTTAATTTAAATTCCTTATCTTCTCTTACCTAGCTTATCTTATCTTTTCTAATCTCAAATCTTAAAATCAAATCTTTTTCATATTTTTTCTTTTTTTTATTTATTTTATTTTATTTTATTTTCTTACAAGTATCTTTAATTTTAAGGCATATATTTTTCAAAACTTCCTAACCAATTTCTCTCTCTTTATTTTTTTTCGAAAATTCTCACACACATCTTTTTCAAATATTTTTAATTAATTAATTTAGTTTTCAATTTTCTTTTATTTCTTTTTTTTCTAATTTTCAAAAATATAGTAAATTTTTTATTTATTTTATTTAATTTTAATTTCGGTTTTCAAAAAAAAAAAATTTTGCAATCCGTATCATCTCCCTTTCTCCATCATGGACCTAAGTAGAAATGAACAATCCAGAAGGACTCTGGGGTACTAACCCCATTACTGCTGCATATGGGAGTAGCATCTGTATACCTCCCGTCAAAGCAAGCAGTTTTGAGCTAAATCCTCAGCTCATTGTCATGGTGCAGCAAAATTGCCAGTATTCCAGTCTTCCCACAAGAAGAACCTACTGAGTTTCTGGTGTAATTCTTGCAAATTGCTGACACAGTGCGTGACAAGGAGGTAGATCAAGATGTATACAGGCTATTACTGTTTCCATTTGCTGTAAAAGATCAAGCTAAAAGGTGGTTAAATAACCAACCCACAGCAAGCATAAGAACATGGAAATAGTTATCAGATAAATTCCTGAATCAATATTTCCCTCCAAAAAGGATGACACAGCTAAGGCTGGACATCCAAGGCTTTAAAGAAGAGGATGATGAATCCCTTTGTAATGCCTGGGAGAGGTACAGAGGGATGCTAAGGAAATGCCCCTCTGAAATGTTTTCAGAGTGGGTGCAATTAGACATCTTCTACTATGGGCTTACAGAAAGAGCTTAGATATCTCTAGACCACTCAGCTGGTGGATCTATACACATGAAAAAAAAACTATTAAAGAAGCTCAAGAGCTTATTGATATAGTTGCTAGAAATCAGCATCTGTACATAAGTAGTGGATCCTCCATAAAAGAAGAAGCCAAAGTAGTGTCTACTGAACTTGGTCCTCCAGAACAAGTTGCTGAACTCAATCAACAATTGTGCTTTCTAACAAAACAGCTAGCCGAATTCAAGGAGATGCTACAAGACACTAAAAATGCTAATAAAAATATGGAGGCACAATTGAATTAGACAAAACAGCAGTTATCAAAGCAGATAACAGAAGAGTGCCAGGCAGTTCAATTAAGAAGTGGAAAAACATTAAATACCTCACTTCAGAGCAGTAGAAATTCAAGAAAAGAACAACTGACAGAGGATGAGCAAAATATTATCCAAAATTCCTCTGAGGACAGTAAGGGCCCAGAGAGGAACAACTCTGGCGTTCAAATGCCAGAAAAGGAAGCAAGGCTGGCGTTAAACGCCCAACCCACGCACAGTTCTGGCGTTCAAACGCCAGGAACAGGCAAGGAGCTGGCGTCAAACGCCCAATGGAAGCTCATTTGTGGCGTTTAAATGCCAGAAATAGGTAGGAAGTTGGCGTCCAACGCCAATCAAGCTTCCAACCCTGGCATTCAAACACCACTGAGGGATCAGAAACACACAAGTGCTGATAACAACCCCTCTAAAAAGGCTTCTCCAACCATTTCTGTAGGAAATAAACCTGCAGTAACCAAGGTTGAGGAATACAAAGCCAAGATGTGTTATCCTCAAAAACTCCGCCAAGAGGAGCAGGATAAGCAATTTGCCTGCTTTGCAGACTATCTCAGGACTTTTGAAATAAAGATTTCGTTTACAGAGGCACTTGAGCAAATACCCTCTTATGCCATGTTCATGAAAGATATCTTGAGTCATAAGAAGGATTGGAGAGAAACTGAAAGAGTTCTCCTCACTGAAGAATGCAGTGCAGTCATTCTGAAAAGCTTCCCAGAAAAGCTTAAAGATCCCGGGAGCTTTATGATACCATGCATATTAGAGGGTAATTGTACCAAGACAGCTTTATGTGATCTTGGGGCAAGCATCAACCTAATCCCTGCATCCACTATCAGAAAGCTTGGCTTGACTGAAGAGGTCAAACCAACCCGGATCTGTCTTCAACTTGCTGATGGCTCCATTAAATACCCATCAGGCATAATTGAGGACATGATTGTCAAGGTTGGGCCATTTGCCTTCCCTACTGACTTTGTAATGCTGGAAATGGAGGAGCACAAGAGTGCAACTCTCATTCTAGGAAGACCATTCCTAGCAACTGGACGAACCCTCATTGACGTCCAAAAAGGAGAGATAACCCTGAGAGTCAATGAGGATGAGTTTAAGTTGAATGTTGTCAAAGCTATGCAACATCCAGACACATCAGACGACTGCCTGAGCATTGATATTATTGACTCCCTAGAGGAAGAGGTCAATATGACTGAGAGTCTCGAATCAGAGCTAGAGGATATTTTTAAAGATATTCAGCCTGATTTGGAGGATTCAGAGGAATTGAAAGAGCCTCTGAAACTTTCTCAGGAAGAGGAAAAACCTCCTAAACCCGAGCTCAAACCATTACCACCATCCCTGAAATATGCATTTCTGGGAGAAGGTGACACTCTTCCGGTGATCATAAGCTCTGCTTTAAATCCCCTGGAAGAGGAAGCGCTACTTCAAGTGCTAAGGACACACAAGACAGCTCTTGGGTGGTCCATAAGTGACCTTAAGGGCATCAGCCCAGCAAGATGCATGCACAAGATCCTATTGGAGGATGATGCTAAGCCAGTGGTTCAACCACAGACGCGGCTAAATCCAGCCATGAAGGAAGTGGTGAAGAAAGAGGTCACCAAGTTATTGGAGGCTGGGATTATTTATCCTATTTCTTATAGCCCCTGGGTGAGCCCTGTCCAAGTTGTCCCCAAAAGCGGAGGCATGACAGTAGTTCATAATGAAAAAAATGAACTGGTTCCTACAAGAACAGTTACAGGGTGGCGCATGTGTATTTACTATAGAAGGCTCAATACAGCCACCAGAAAGGATCATTTTCCTTTATAATTCATAGACCAGATGCTAGAAAGACTAGCAGGTCATTATTATTACTACTTTTTGGATGGCTATTCAGGCTACAACCAAATTGCAGTAGATCCCCAGGATCAAGAGAAAACAGCATTCACATGTCCATCTGGAGTATTTGCCTACAGAAGGATGCCATTTGGGCTGTGTAATGCACCTGCAACCTTTTAGAGATGCATGCTCTCTATTTTCTCTGATATGGTGGAAAATTTTCTGGAAGTCTTCATGGATGACTTCTCAGTATATGGAGACTCATTCAGCACCTGTCTTGATCACCTGACACTGGTTCTGAAAAGATGCCAAGAGACTAACCTGGTTTTAAACTGGAAAAAATGTCACTTTATGGTGACTGAATGGATTGTCCTTGGGCACAAGATTTCGAACAAGGGAATAGAGGTGGATCAAGCTAAGGTAGAGGTAATTGAAAAATTACCACCACCTG
The DNA here is from genome assembly GCF_003086295.3 of Arachis hypogaea. Lineage (NCBI taxonomy): Eukaryota > Viridiplantae > Streptophyta > Magnoliopsida > Fabales > Fabaceae > Arachis > Arachis hypogaea. Next base: position 78,530,552 of record NC_092051.1, on the reverse strand, counting down.
CCAATGTTAAGGCAATCAGAAGCTTTTGGGGCATGCAAGATTCTATAGGAGGTTTATAAAGGATTTTTCAAAAATTACAAAACCTCTGAGCAATCTGTTAGCTGCTGACATGCCATTTGTGTTTGACACAGAGTGTCTGCAGGCGTTTGAAACTCTGAAAGCTAAGCTGGTCACAGCACCAGTTATTTCTGCACTAGACTGGACATTACCATTTGAACTAATGTGTGATGCCAGTGACTATGCCATTGGTGCAGTACTGGGACAGAGGCATAACAAGCTTCTGCATGTCATTTATTATGCTAGCCGCATTTTAAGTGATGCCCAGAAAAATTATACAACCACAGAAAAAGAATTGCTTGCAGTGGTTTATGCCATTGACAAGTTTAGATCATACTTAGTAGGATCAAAAGTGATTGTGTATACTGACCATGCTGCTCTTAAATATCTACTCACAAAGCAGGATTCAAAACCCAGGCTCATAAGATGGGTGTTGCTTCTGCAAGAGTTTTATATAGAAATAAGAGACAGAAAAGAGACAGATAATCAAGTAGCTGATCACCTGTCCTAGATAGAACCAGTAGCAGGAGCATCCCTCCCTCCTACTGAGATCTCTGAAACCTTTCCAGATGAGCAATTGTTTGCTATTCAAAAAGCTCTGTGGTTTGCAGACATTGCAAACTATAAGACACAAGGTTCTCCTTCTATAACCATGGAGAGGAAGCATGAAAAGCTTCTCTCAATACAGAGTCAAACAAAACCCCCACATTCAAACTCTAAGTTTGGTGTTGGGAGGCCACAACCAAACTCCAAGTTTGGTGTTGAGAGGCCCCAACCCTGCTCTGATTATCTGTGAGGCTCCATGAGAGCTCACTGTCAAGCTATTGACAATAAAGAAGCGCTTATTGGGAGGCAACCCAATTTTTACTTATCTATGTTAATTTTCTGTTTTTCATTTTTATTTTATGTTTTCTTTAGGATGATGATCATGTGGAGTCACAAAAATCAAAGCAAAGTCAAAAACAGCATTAAAACAGCTCACCCTGGAGGAAGAGCTTACTGGCATTTAAACGCCAGTAAGAAGCATCAGACTGGTGTTTAACGCCAGAAAGAAGCATCAAGCTGGCGTTAATCACCAGAAATAAGCACCGAGTTGGCGTTCAACGGCAAGAAAGGGGAAAAGTTGGCATTTAACGCCAGAAACAAGCAGCAGTCTGGCGTTAAACGCCAGGATTGCACACCAAGGGCGTTTTGCATGCCTCAATGGAGCAGGGATGCTAAGTCCTTGACCCCTCAGGATCTGTGGACCCCACAGGATCTCCACCTACCTCACCATTCCAATTCAAACCATTCCCCTTCCATACCCACCCATTCACACACCTCCTTCTCCTCCACTTCTCCTTCTACTCTCTTCTATCTTCTTTTGCTCGAGGACGAGCAAACCTTTTAAGTTTGGTGTGGAAAAAAGCGTTGCTTTTTGTTTTTTCATAACTATTTATGGCACCTAAGGCCAGAGAAACCTCTAGAAAGAGGAAAAGGAAGGCAGTTACTTCCACCCCCGAGTCATGAGAGATGGAGAGGTTCATCTCAAGGGTCCATAGTTCAGTGGTAGAGCAATTGACTGCAGATCAAAGAGCTATGAGGAAGGAGCAACAAAGACAAGGAAGAGACATAGAGGAGCTCAAGAGCACCATTGGTTCTTCAAGAAGAGGAAGACGCCACCCTCACTAAGGTGGACCCGTTCCTTAATCTCCTTGTTCTTATTTCTCTGTTTTTCGTTTACTATGCTTTATGTTTATTTATGTTTGGGTCTTATTATATGATCACTAGTATCTAAGTGTCTATGTCTTAAAGATATGAATGACCTATGAATCCATCACCTTTCTTAAATGAAAAATGTTTCCTGAAAAAGAAAAAGAAGTACCTGAATTTCGAATTTTAAAATAGTTTAATTATTTTGATGTGGTGGCAATACTTTTTGTTTTCAGAATGAATGCTTGAACAGTGAATATGTCTTTTGAATTTGTTGTTTATGAATGTTAAAATTGTTGGCTCTTGAAAGAATGATGAAAAAGGAGAAATGTTATTGGATAATCTGAAAAATCATAAAAATGATTCTTGAAGCAAGAAAAAGCAGTGAAGAATAAAGCTTGCAGAAAAAAAAATATGCGAAAAAAAAGAGAGCAAGAAAAAGAAAAAGCAAGCAGAAAAAGCCAAAAGCTCTTTAAACCCAAAGGCAAGAGCAAAAAGCCAATAACCCTTAAAACCAAAAGGCAAGGGTAATAAAAAGGATCCAAGGCTTTGAGCATCAGTGGATAGGAGGGCCTAAAGGAATAAAATCCTAGCCTAAGCGGCTAAACCAAGCTGTCCCTAACCATGTGCTTGTGGCGTGAAGGTGTCAAGTGAAAACTTGAGACTGAGCGGTTAAAGTCGAGGTCCAAAGCAAAAATAGAGTGTGCTTAAGAACCCTGGACACCTCTAATTGGGGACTTTAGCAAAGCTGAGTCACAATCTGAAAATGTTCACCCAGTTATGTGTCTGTGGCATGTATGTATCCGGTGGTAATACTGGAAAATAGAGTGCTTAGGGCCACGGCCAAGACTCATAAAGTAGCTGTGTTCAAGAATCAACATACTGAACTAGGAGAATCAATAACACTATCTGAATTCTGAGTTCCTATAGATGCCAATCATTCTGAACTTCAAAGGATAAAGTGAGATGCCAAAACTGTTCAGAAGCAAAAAGCTAATAGCCCCGCTCATCTAATTAAGACTAATCTTCATAGATGTTTTTGGAATTCATTGTATATTCTCTTCTTTTTATCCTACTTTGGTTTTAGTTGCTTGGGGACAAGCAACAATTTAAGTTTGGTGTTGTGATGAGCGTATAATTTATACGCTTTTTGGCATTGTTTGTAGGTAGTTTTTAATATGTTTTAGTCACTTTTTATTATATTTTTATTAGTTTTTAAATAAAAATCACATTTCTGGACTTTACTATGAGTTTGTGTGTTTTTCTGTAATTTCAGGTATTTTCTGGCTGAAATTGAGGGAGCTGAGCAAAAATCTGATTCAGGCTGAAAAAAGACTGCTGATGCTATTGGATTCTGACCTCCCTGCACTCGGAATGGATTTTTTGGAGCTACAGGATACAAATTGGCACGCTCTCAATTGCGTTGGAAAGTAGACATCTAGGGCTTTCCAGCAACATTTAATAGTCCATACTTTGCTCAAGGATAGACGATGTAAACTGGCGTTCAACGCCAGTTCCATGTTGCATTTTGGCGTTAAACGCCAGAAACAGGTTACAAGTTGGAGTTAAACGCCAGAAACAGGTTACAACCTGGCGTTTAACTCTAGAAACAGCCTAGGCACGTGTAAAGCTCAAGTCTCAGCCCTAGCACACACCAAGTGGGCCGCAGAAGTGGACCTCATGACATTTTTAGATCTGAACTTTGTACTCTTTGACGGCATGAGTCTCTAAACTCCATTGTTGGAGGTGAGGAGCTCTGCTGTGTCCCGATGAATTAATGCAATTATTTCTGTTTTCTATTCAAACACGCTTGTCTCTATCTAAGATGTTCATTCGCACTTCAATATGATGGATGTGATGATCTGTGACACTCATCACCATTCTCAACCTATGAACGCGTGCCTGACAACCACCTCCGTTCTACCTTCGATTGAATGAGTATCTCTTGGATTCCTTAATCAGAATCTTCGTGGTATAAGCTAGAATCCATTGGCAGCATTCTTGAGAATCCAGAAAGTCAAAACCTTGTCTGTGGTATTCCGAGTAGGATTCAGGGATTGAATAACTGTGACGAGCTTCAAACTCACAAGGGTTGGGCGTAGTGACAGACGCAAAAGGATCAATGGATCCTATTCCAGCATGAGTGAGAACCGACAGATGATTAGCCGTGCGGTGACAGCGCACCTGGACCATTTTCACTGAGAGGACAGATGGTAGCCATTGACAACGGTGATCCACCAACATACAGCTTGCCATAGGATAGGAGGAACCTTGCGTGCGTGAAGAAGAAGACAGGGGGAAAGCAGAGATTCATAAGACAAAGCATCTCCAAAACTCCAACATATTCTCCAATACTGCATAACAAGTATTTAATTCATGCTCTTTTATTTTTCGCAATCCAAACTAATAATTATAATTGATATCCTGACTAAGAATTACAAGATAACCATAGATTACTTCAAGCCAACAATCTCCATGGGATTCGACCCTTACTCACGTAAGGTATTACTTGGACGACCTAGTGCACTTGCTGGTTAGTGGTACGAGTTGTGAAAAGTGTGATTTACAATTGGTGCACCATGGGTACTTGTAGATTTCAATTTAATTGCTATTTTGAACATGTCTATTGTTAATGCTTACCAAGTGTTCGATGAATTGTTTACTTTGATTATGGAGTAGTCTTCTTTACTCTTGGCCTAGGTCAAGGGAATTGGGTAAACTTGAGTCATTGGGTCTAATGAATTTGATGATTTGGGAGCCCTTGGTGGTCAATTTGATACTTATTGACACCAACCCACTACTAATCCAATTAGTAGATAGGTTGGGACTTATGGGTTGATGTGATCAAAGCCATTTGACGTACTTCAAGTCTAGGAGTAGATATCACGTACTTAAGACTTTGAGGGTAGACTTAATAAGCTTGGTTCCTCATAATTGTCAAGATACGGTTGTTAGACAAGGATCGTGACCCCAATTCCCATGCCTAGCCAAGAGTTGCTTTTATTATTCATATTTGAAAACCAATTTTCCCAAATTATTTGCTTTAGTTACAGTTACTTGCATGGTTTATAATAGAATTAAGTGGAATGTTGCTTGTTCATTGGAATTGCTCATGTTTTGCTTAGATAGTTGAATTAGTTTGTTGCAATTTAAGATTACTTGCTTATTAAGATTCCCATTTATTTTAATCCTCATAACTCACAACCCCGGATTTCTAACCAATGTTGAAGCACATGTTTGCCCATTCCTTGTGAGACGACCCGAGGTTTGAATACTTCGGTTATTTCTATTGGGGTTGAACTTGTGACAACCAAATCCCTCTCTAAATTTGACCCTCGAGGATTGTTGTTGGTAGAGCTATACTTGCAACATGGTTTTATTGGAGAAAATCTTTACCAATACACTCTTGGGAGCCTGTCAACCATTGTACATGTTTGGAGGCTGGCCTCACGGCCATGCCTGGACCTTCATCACTTATATATTTTCAATAGTGGAGTTTCTACACCTTAAAGATTAAGGTGTGGAGCTTTGCTGTTCTTCATGAATTAATGCAAAGTACTATTGTTTTTCTATTCAATTCAAGCTTATTCTCATTCTAAGATATTCACTCGCACTTCAACCTGTTGAATGTGATGATCCGTCACACTCATCATCATTCTAACCTATGAACGCGTGCTTGACAACCACTTCCGTTCTATCTGCAATAGCTTGAGTGTGTATCTCTTAGCCTCCTGGTTCACGATCAGAGTCTTTGTAGTATAGGCTAGAATTATTGGCGGCCATTCCTGAGATCCGGAAAGTCTAAACCTTGTCTGTGGTATTCCGAGTAGGATTTGGGATGGGATGACTGTGACGAGCTTCAAACTTACGAGTGTTGGGCGTAGTGACAGTCGCAAAAGGATCAATGGATCCTATTCCAACATGATCGAGAACCGACAGATGATTAGCCGTGCGGTGACAGCGCATTTGGACCATTTTCACTGAGAGGACAGACGGTAGCCATTGACAACGGTGATCCCCCAACATACAGCTTGCCATGGAAAGGAGTATGAATGATTGAATGGAGACAGTAGGAAAGCAGAGATTCAGAAGGAGCAAAGCATCTCCATACGCTTATCTGAAATTCTCACCAATGAATTACATAAGTATTTCTATCTTATTTTATATATTTTATTTATCTTTTAATTATCAAAACCTCATAACCATTTGAATCTGCCTGACTGAGATTTACAAGATGACCGTAGCTTGCTTCAAGCCGACAATCTCTGTGGGATCGACCCTTACTCACGTAAGGTACTTGGACGACCCAATGCACTTGCTGGTTAGTTGTGTGGAGTTGTGAAAAGGAGTTGAGATTACAATCATGCGTACCAAGTTTTTGGTGCCGTTGAGATCACAATTTCGTTGACCACATGTCCTCATGCTTAGCTTAAGGAGATAAAGTAAATGAGTAGGGAAAAGTAAGACTCATGCAATGCAATGCAACCTATGTATATGAATGCAACTATATGCTAAAATGATTATGCCTATTTGGTTAAAAATAGATAAGTTCTTCAAACATAAATAAGTCAAATATCACTAATTAAAATTCATACAGTAAAAGCAATTAAACTTGTAAGAAGACAGCTCATTAAAGTAGGGAACACAGAATCAAGCATTGAACCCTCACTGATGGTGTATATGCACTTTAGTCACTCTAGTGTATAGGGTAATCACTCTGCTCTTCTCTAATCATGCTTTCTAAACCTTGTTCTTCACCTAACCAATCAACAAGTATTTAATGTACCAATGCAAACATCATGAGGTCTTTTTAAGGTATTAATGGGGTCAAGGTAAAGGTGAGGGTATATATATGGCTGAGTGAGCTATAAATTGAATCCTTGATTAACCTAAGCTCTTACCTATACATACACTCTATACTTTTAAATTCATGCCTAGTTACCCAAAGTTTTCCCACTTTTGTATTACATACTCATGCATCAACTCTTCTTTTAACTTGTATCACATGTGCATTGATTTTTCATTAAGCTTAAAATTGGGGTAATTTTGTCCCCTTATTCATTTATTTAATCACTTAATTACCTGAATATTTTTTGAATTTTTTTTGAAGCATAAAAATAAATATAACATTGCCAATGCACATGGATTTTTAATTTTTCTAGTTTCACATGAGTTGGTACCCAAATTCCCAATATTTTATCATGACACATTCCCTTATTAATCCATGTTCCCACAATTTTTTCACACTTAATTGACACACAATTTCTATCTTAAGCTAACCAAAGATTCAATTTGGGGTATTACTTGTTTTTCTGCTTAAGGCTAGTAATGTGGTAAAATATAGAACAAAGAGGATTTAAAAAGGCTCAAAGTTGGCTAACAAAGGTAAATGAAAGGGTAGGCTATTTAGGATAAGTGAGTTACTAATCAATTGATGGCCTTAATCATATGCATGCATATAACACATTAAATATTGGACATATAGGATGGAACAAAATACAGATTACAATCATAGAGAAGAAAAAATACAAGAATAAAATATTATGGTTAAATAATGTAACCATGTAATTAAGCTCAATTCTCACTGGGTTGTGTGTTCTTAACTTTAAACTATGTTCCAAATACAATCTTCAAGCAAGTTTTAAAGAAAAGTTTTTATTTAAATTAGTAAAATTTTTCAAAATAGAGTCTTTGAAAAGAAACTTATTATTTTTCAACCAAATAGAACATGCATGCAATTACTTATTACTATGCTATCTATCCTATCATAATAAAAGAAAAATAATTAAATATCCTATTTTATTGGTGTTGAGAAAGAGAAATTACCTCCGGAACTCAGGTACTAACCGACCTCCCCACACTTAAAGCTTGGCACCGTCCTCGGTGCCATCAGTCAGGAACAAAGGGGGGCTGGTAGCAGCATCTCCACAATCGGGACCATCATGGCTCCATGTGCTGGTAAATGAAGTGGAGTCCGGGGTGTCTGGATTTTCTTCAGGTGGGCGGTTACCAACAAGTAGCTCTTTGAGGTATGTAAATCTGCACTTGTTACAGCGCTCCCTTTGCTTTCCTTTCCGGTCAAGCCGGTTCAATTTCTCAAGTATCTGATGGAGTAGTTGGTTTGTTAAAGGTGCTTGTGATGTGGAAGGAGAGGGGATATCTTCTGTTGGTTCTATGCTCCGGTTGATAGTTGCTGCTGGAGGTTTGATATACTTCCCGTTAGGGACGTACTGATCATCTCGTGGAACCATGGCCTTAGTGTCCCCAGCTCTGTGGGAGACTCCGACTGCTGAGACTAAATTTGAAACCAAGGCGGGAAAAGGTATGTTACCCGCAATCTGTACGTGTCCCATATCATGCCAAATGTGTCTTGGTAAATTGCGGTGCTGGTCTGTAACGATACACCAGAGTAGAACAGCCATGTCTGCAGTGAAGGAGGACTCGTGAGTGCTCGGAAAGACGTAATGGGACATAATCTGTGCCCATACTCGAGCCTCCAAGGTGAGTGCTAAAGCCAATATGCTCTTTGGTCGAGATCAATGGTATCCATAGATCCATCTGCTGCCAGGTTGTGCTATAATTCTGAGAACTGCATCCCAGTCAAATTGGTATGTCTGGCACTTGAAAGAGGATTTTTGGAATGCGTCCAATCCTTCTGGAGCAGGGGGAAGATCTAAAACTTTTTTGAATGGCCTCTTCAGTTATAGGGACTTACTTCTGATGGAGATAGACAGACTGCATGGTTGGCATGTGAAAATTGGAGTAGAATTCAACTACCCATGAAAGATTAACCTGCCGTGGCTGTCTTCGTAGGAATCCCCATTATCTTTGTTCAATTCGGGGCTCAACAAATTCAACAATGTTGGTCGGGAGGATGAGAAGGTATTCATTATTATAGTTTCTCTCAGCTAGGATAGGGAACATCCGCTCACAGTAGCAGTTAGTGAACCGCGCATTGTCCTTTGCTGGAAAAGCTTTCTCTTTTTCATCGACCTTGAAGATCCTCTTGATTCGCTTTGTTGAGGGCTTTACTGCGGTTGAAGATAGCTCTACCACTAGTGCTCTTTTTGTTCCTTTCCTTGCCGGTTGTTTAGGAGTAGCTTTCTCTTTACCCTTCTTGGTGGCCATCCTGAAAAGGAAAAAAAAGAAAGTAACATGTAAAGCTAAGGGTTGGAGCAAGGGAGAGGATAGTATAGGTGATAATCAATGCACGGTAAAGAAGGATGTCGTTAACACATGGTCATGACTACATATGAAAAGTTCATCTATGGAAATATAGCAAGTGCATGTGATGGAAATTAAATGCAAGATGTTTATTGGCATGCCGGCAAAGGCATAAGTAGCATAGATCAAGCATTAAATGTCCAGTTTGATTATCAACTCTTTCAAACTAACAATCTGTTTGTATTGACAATTATATTTAATTAATAAAATATAAAAGGGGTTTTGTGAAAAACAGGCATTAGAGTAGTGGAATAAAATAATTTAAAATAATGCACAATGCCATACGGGCTTTTTCACAAACACATAGCATGCATGGTAAATATGTTATCGAAAGTATTAAATTGAACATGCAAATAACCCTTTAAGAAGTAATATTAATTGTCAAACAATTCCACAATAATCTACAAGCAAAATGTAAAAGAAAATAATCACCCAATTAAATTTCTAACACCAATTAAAAGAGTAAAAAGGAAAAGAAGGAAAACGTAGATAATGAAAGTAAAAAGAAAAAGAAGAAACCATAAATAAAAATAATGGAAAAGTAAAAAGTAAAGAAAGAAAGAAAAGAACCTTGATAATGAAAGTGAAAAATAAGGTTGGAGAAAGTAAAAAAAAATTAGAAAGAATAAAGAAGGAAGAAGAGAGAAGAAAGAAATAAGAAGGGATAAGAAAAATTAGGATTTGGGGAAGAAAAGATATGATATCTGGCGCTGATCTGGATAAGCTGTGTGTCGCATATGACGCGGACGCGTGGTTCATGCTTTCGCGTGATTTGTGTTATTTTCAGATGACACAAACGCGTGGGTCACGCGTTCGCGTGAAGTGATTTATGCTATTGGAGCGGGTGCAGCCTCGCACACGCGCAACTTTCTGTTTTATTCGCATAATGCCAAAAATTAGAGTGACGCGTGCGCGTGGGTGACGCACACGTGTGAATGGCCTTTTTTTTGAAAAATGATGCGGATGCGTGGGGCACACGTTCACGTGGGGCACGCGTTCGCGTGATAGGGCTTGTGCTTCTAGCACCATTCCAGCCCCACTCCATCATAACTCTCTGCCATACACCTCTTTACGTCGATTTCGCAGGGCCACGCGTGCGCATGGGCGACGCGCACGCATGGGAGGCTATTTTTCAAATGACGCGGATGCGTCATTGACGCTTACGCGTGAGCATGCTTGTGCCTAAGGCACGCCTCCAGTCACACTCTCGCGTGACTCTCAGCTTCTTTTCTTCCTTGTTTCGAATGCAGCTATGACGCGGACGCGTTAGTGACGCTTACGCGTCGTGTGCTTTTTTTTTAATATATGCAGAATGTAAATGCAGATGCATGCTATATGCAGAGATTATAAGAAGAGTCATTAACAAAAGCAAAATAGAATAAAGTAAAATAAAACTAAGACTGAAACAGAACGATCATACCATGGTAGGTTGTCTCCCACCTAGCACTTTGCTTTTACGTCCTTAAGTTGGACATTCTGCAGGCTCATTCTGCTTCTGTTGGTGGGTCTTTCAAGTGGAAAACCTCTAGCTCTTTTTGATCCTTCATCTTTTTTCCATGATAAAGCTTTAGGCGATGTCCATTGACCCTTATGAATTTAGAGCTTGAAGGATGACGCAAGTGAAAAACTCCGTATGGCTTTGCCTTTTCTACTATGTAGGGACCTTCCCATCTTGATCTCAGTTTACCTGGCATAAGCCTCAATATGGAGTTATAAAGAAGAACTAACTCCCCTAGTCTGAATTCTCTCCTTTTTATGTGCTTGTCATGGACAGCCTTCATCTTCTCTTTGTATCGCCTAGAGTTGTCATATCTTCTAGGCGAAGATTCTCCAATTCTGCTAGTTGCAGCTTTCTTTCAGCACCACCTTCTTTAAAATTCATGTTGCACTCCCTCATAGCCCAGAAAGCCTTGTGTTCCACCTCTACTAGAAGGTGGCAAGCTTTTCCGTACACTAAGCGGAAGGGGTTCATCCGAATGGGTGTCTTGTACACTATTCTATATGCCCAGAGTGCATCTTGTAGTCTGGCACTCCAGTTCTTCCTATGGGGCTTTACTATCTTCTCCAGAATACGTTTAATCTCTCTGTTAGATACTTCTGCTTGTCCATTGGTCTGGGGATGATAAGCTGTTGCTACATTATGAATAATCCCATGCTTCTTCAATAATCCTGTCAGTCTCCTGTTACAAAAAGTGAGTGCCTTGATCACTCACGATTGCTTGTGGTGATCCAAAACGGCAAATAATATGGTTTCTAACAAAGGAAACAATAGTGTTAGCATCATCAGTACGGGTAGAAATTGCTTCCACCCATTTAGAAACATAATCTACAGCTAACAGTATATAAAGGTAACCATTAGAGTTTATAAATGGACCCATGAAGTCAATGCCCCAAACGTCAAAAATTTCACAGAAAATCATAATATGTTGAGGCATCTCATCCCTCTTGGATATATTACCAAACCTTTGGCATGGGAAACATGATTTACAAAATTCAGCAGCATCTTTAAAAAGAGTAGGACACCAGAATCCACAGTCTAAGATTTTTCTAGCTGTTCTTTGAGGGCCAAAATGTCCTCCACTCTTAGAAGAGTAGCAGGCCTCTAAAATGGACTGGAATTCTGATTGGGGCACACATCTTCTAATTACCTGGTCAGCACCACATCTCCATAAGTATTGGTTATCCCATATATAATATTTAGATTTGCTTTTCAGCTTGTCCCTTTGATGCTTAGTAAAATTGGGAGGGAAAGTATGTCTAACTAGATAATTAGCTACAGGTGCATACCAAGGAACTACTTCAGATACTGCTTGCAAACTATCAAATGGGAAAGTATCATTGATAGGAGTGGAGTCATCTTTAATATGTTCAAGGCGACTCAAGTGGTCTGCCACTAAATTCTGGTTACCGCTCCTATCCTTAATTTCTAAATCAAATTCTTGCAGCAACAGTATCCAAGGTATCAATCTTGGTTTAGACTCTTTTTTAGCTAATAAATATTTTAGAGCTGCATGGTCTGAGTATACTACTACCTTAGTACCAAGTAAATAGGCTCGGAATTTATCAGAGCAAAAACAATAGCTAGAAGCTCTTTTTCAGTAGTAGTGTAATTAGACTGAGCAACATCTAAGGTCTTAGATGCATAAGCAATTACGAAGGGGTCCTTACCTTCGTGCTGGGCCAGTGCCGCTCCTACTGCATGGTTGGAGGCATCACACATAATTTCAAATTGTTGGCTCCAGTCTGGTCCTCTCACAATTGGAGCTTGAGTCAGGGCGATCTTCAGCTTATCAAATGCTTGCATGCAATCCTCACTGAACTCGAACTCAATATCTTTCTGTAGCAGTCTGGATAAAGGTAATGCTACCTTACTGAAGTCCTTAATGAATCTCCTGTAAAAACCAGCATGGCCAAGGAACGAACGGACTTCCCTCACGGAGGAGGGGTAAGGTAAACTAGAAATGACATCCACCTTTGCTGGTTCTACAGAAATACCCGTATTAGAAACAACATGTCCTGGAACAATCCCTTGTTTTACCATAAAGTGACATTTTTCAAAATTCACTACAAGGTTTGAGCTAACACACCTGTCTAATACTCTAGCTAAACTATCCAAGCAAATGCTGAATGAATCACCATAAATGCTAAAATCATCCATAAATACTTTTATATAGTTCTCAATAAGATCTGAAAAGATACTCATCATGCATCTTTGAAAAGTAGCCGGTGCATTACATAAGCCAAAAGGCATCCTTTTGTATGCATACGTTCCAAAGGGACATGTAAAAGTAGTCTTCTCCTGATCTTCAGGAGCTATATGAATTTGAAAATAGCCTGTATAACCATCTAAAAAACAGTAATGGGATTTACCTGACAGGCGATCAAGCATCTGATCAATAAATGGCAAGGGGTAATGATCCTTGCGAGTAGCTTGGTTGAGACGCCTATAGTCAATGCAAACCCTCCATGAATTCTGCACTCTAGTTGACAGGAGTTCTCCATGCTCATTCTTTACTGTTGTGACTCCAGACTTCTTGGGCACCACTTGTACTGGACTGACCCATTCACTATCTGAGATGGGGTAAATGATATCTGCTTCAAGTAGCCTGGTCACTTCTTTCTTGACAACTTCTAAGATGGTAAGATTCAATCTTCTTTGGGGTTGATGGACGGGTTTTGATTCCTCTTCTAGATATATTCTATGCTTACAAACTTGCGGACTAATGCCTACTATATCCGCCAAGCTCCATCCAATTGCTTTCTTGTGCTTTCTTAGTACACTAAGCAGTCGTTCCTCTTGTTGAGAAGTGAGTTCCCTTGCAATGATAACTGGGAACCTCTGATCATCCTCAAGGTAAGCATACTTGAGGTGTGGAGGAAGGTTCTTCAATTCTGATTTAGGCTCTTGGCTAGGCTCTGGATCATCCGGGGCTAGTGATAATGGTAAAGTGTCTTCATTATGTTCAGAGGGTGTCCCCACACTTGGACCTTGCTCTATGTGTTTCTCTTCTACTTCTTCTTGGTGAACTTCAGCTACAGTTTCATTAATGATGTTGCACTGGAAGATAAAATGATCTTCCGGAGGGTGCTTCATAGCTTCATTTAAACTGAAACTTACTGTTCTGCCATCTATCTCAAAGGAGTAAGTTCTTGAGAATGCATCCAGCTTGAATTAGGGGGATTGATGATGGTCTTTCTGAGTCATTAGGGGGCATTTCTAGGATATAGAAGTCAATGGGAAATATGAGCCCCTTAATGCTCACTAATACATCTTCAGCAATTTCAACTACTGTAATAATGCTTTTATCTGCTAACACAAAACGAGCTACTGACCTTTTTAAGGGAGGGAGCCTCAAAGTATCATATATAGACAATGGCATTATACTAACACACGCTCCTAAGTCACACATGCAATTAGAAAATATTACACTTCCAATGGTACAGTTTACCATACATGGACCTGTATCACTACATTTTTCAGGTATACCTCCCATTAAAGCAGATATAGAACTACCTAAAGGAATAGTTTCTAATTCATTAATTTTATCCTTATGAATGCATAAATCTTTCAGAAACTTTGCATATTTAGGTACTTGGTGAATAACATCAAAAAGGAGAACTGTTACCTCAACCTTTTTTGAAAATTTCTACCATTTTAGGATCAAGTTCCATCTGCTTTTTAGACTTCCTTGCAAGATGTGGAAATGGGATAGGGATGGCGCCACTTGCAGCCTCTGCATCCTTTGGTGCTCCATTCCTTGGCTGAGCCGTTTCTTCTTCAACCTTGCCTTGTACTTCATCTTCCTCTTCAGCATCTTCCATTTCAGCATCTTCTACTTCCACTGAGTCTTTAATTTGTGTGTGTTCTATTGGGCTTGGCTCCTCCTGATTCCTCTCTGACAGCGTAGTTCCGGACCTTAAAGTGATGGCATTGATGCCACCCTTGGGATTAGGTAAGGGTTGAGAAGGAATTACACTAGAGCTTAAAGATTGGTTAGTGGAAGTAGGTAATGAATCTATCCGGGCGGCGAGAGCTTGTAAAGTGGCATTCAGACCATTTAGAGTAGAGTTCAGTGTAGTCTGCATGTCTTGTTGTCCTTGTGCAAGAGAATGAAGCATCTCGTCCTTTGATGAGGAAGTAGGATAAGCGATCTGTGGGACTTGTTGTTGGTTATGCTGGGGTCCTTGTGACTGTCTTAGGTGAGGAGCTCTGTAAGGTTGGTTCTGATTCTGCTGTCTGTTATTGTTATTCCACCTCTGGTTTCCATTGTTATCTCGGCTTCCTCTGTTATAGTTGTCCCTCCAGCCATGGTTGGAATTATCTCTCCAACTTTGGTTGGAGTTGTCTTGCCATCCTTGGTTATAGTTTCCACCTTGGTTGTAGTTGCTGCCTTGTTGATTGTATCCTTGATTCGGGCGGCCATAGAAGTTATGAGTAGCTACCACAGTGTTATCTTCTTGTTGGAGCTACGGGTATTCATCAGTATAATGACTATAATCATCACATATTCTGCATACTCTTTGTGGAACTAACTATTGGCTTTGTTGTGGTGGGGAAGGCTGAGTTTGTTGTTGATTTAACTGTATTTGCTTCAGTAGGTTGGTCATTTCACATATACTCTGTGTAAGAGCAGAAGTCTCAGTGCCAAAGGATACCTCTGCAATAGCTTTGGAGTGGCTACTTCTGTGCCTGTGATTCCTGGTAGATCGCTCAAAATACCTAATGGAGTTGTAGAGAACTTATTGGTGAAGGTTGGAGAATTCATCTTCCCTACTAATTTTATCATTTTAGACATGAAAGAAGAGGGACACAACTCAATTATCTTGGGGCAACCTTTCCTAGCCACAGCAAGAGCCATCATTGATATGGAGAAAGGAGAAATGATTCTCAGGGTGCATGATGATCAAATGATCATCAATGTCTTTAAAGCAATGTAATATCCCCTTGAAAAAGAAAAGCATATGAGAGTGGAGATGATTAAAGATCTAGAGGAGGAAATGCTTGAAACTAGCATTCTTGAGGAACAAGAAGAAAAGATAGAAGAGGATAAAGTTGTTTTGGAAGACCAAGTAACTGAAATCTTTTTTGAAGACAAGACAGAGGAAGCGCTAAAGCAAGAGTTGAAGCCCCTTCCACCTCATCTCAAGAATGCATTAGTTGGAGGAAAGGAGACTATGCCAGTAATCATCAATTCCTTCTTAAGCATGGAAGATGAAATAAAGCTGATTGAGGTGTTGAAAACTCACAAGACAGCCCTAGGATGGACAATTGATGACATCAAGGGTATAAGCCCTGGTATTTGTATGCATAAGATCCTGCTAGAAGTGGACTCAAGACCTGTGGTGCAACCTCAAAGAAGGCTTAACCCAACCATAAAGGAACTGGTTCAAAAGGAGGTGATGAAGTTGTGGAATCCTGCAATTATATACCCAATCTTTGACAGCCCTTGGGTGAGCCCAGTGCAAGTGGTACCAAAGAAAGGAGGAATGACTGTCATCTTTAATGAGAAGAATGAACTCATTCCTACAAGGACAGTGACAGGTTAGAGAATTTGTATTGACTACAGAAGGCTGAATGATGCCATAAGAAAGGATCACTTCCCTCTTTTCTTCATTGATCAGATGCTAGAAAGGTTGGCTGGCCATGCTTACTATTGCTTCTTGGATGGGTACTCTGGATGCAATTAGATAGTGGTGGACCCTAAGGACCAAGAAAAGACCTCCTTCTCCTGTCCCTTTGGAGTCTTCGCCTATAGAAGAATGCCCTTTGGGCTATGCAATGCCCCTGCTACCTTTCAAAGGTGTATGCTCTCCATATTCTCTAACATGGTAGAAAAATTCTTAGAGGTTTTTATGGATGATTTTTCTGTCTTTGGTAACTCTTTTGACATTTGACTGCATCATCTAATCCTTGTATTGAAAAGATTCCAAGAAACAAATTTAGTTTTGAATTGGGAAAAATGCCATTTTATGGTACCAGAAGGTATTGTTCTTGGGCATAAGGTTTCAAGCAAGGGTATAGAAGTTGACAAAGCCAAGATAGAGATCATAGAAAAGCTTCCTATACAGTCAATGTAAAAGTAGTGAGAAGTTTTCTTGGGCATGCTGGTTTTTATAGGAGATTCATCAAATACTTTTCAAAAATAGCTAAACCACTATGCAACTTGTTAGTGGTTGACAATCCTTTTGTCTTTGATGATAGCTGTAAGCATGCCTTTGAAACTTTAAAAAATAAATTCACTACAGCACCAATCATCACACCCCCAGATTGGGAATTGCCTTTTGAACTCATGTGTGATACAAGTGACTTTGCAATTGGTGCTGTATTGGGACAGAAAAAGGATAAGCTGCATCATGTTATATACTATGCAAGCAAGGTGTTAAATGAGGCACAGAAAAATTACACCACCACAAAAAAAGAACTCTTGGCAATTATATATGCATTTGATAAATTTAGACAATACTTGATTGGTTCAAAAGTTGTAATATATACTGACCATGTTGCTCTCAAGTATCTCATGTCTAAATAGGATTCCAAGCCAAGGCTTATTAGGTGGGTGCTGTTGCTACAAGAATTTGACATTGAAGTGAGGGATAGGAAGGGAAGTGAGAACCAAGTTGCAGACCATCTGTCAAGATTACCACAAGAGATCAACCAAAATACACCACAGCCAGTAAATGAGAATTTCCCAGATAAAAATCTTCTTCAAGTCTAACAAGCACCTTGGTTTGCTGATATTGTAAACTACAAGGTTGGAAGAAGGATTCCCCAAGAGTTTACCAGGCAGCAAGTGAAGAAGTTGCTCAATGAAGCCAAGAAATTCTTGTGGGATGAGCCCTTCTTGTTCAAAAGATGTCTGATAAACCACTATTTTATGGTTTATCTTGTGCTCAATTGAGTGGTTTTTATCAACTCTTTACCCACTTATTCATACTATTTGCATGGTTTTACATTTGCCTTCCTAATTATGTGCTTTGATTGAAAACATGCTTATTTGGCCTTAAGTTCTCTATGTTTAAATCCTCTTTTATTACCATTAGATGTCTTGATATGTGTGTTAAGTGATTTCAGAGACTACAGGATAGGAATGGCTCAGAGGATTGAAAGGAAGCATGCAAAAGTGGAAGGAATACAAGAAGTTGGAGAAATTGCTAAGCTGTCCAGCCTGACCTCTTCGCACTCAAACGGCTATAACTTTAGCTACAGAGGTCCAAATGATGCGGTTCCAATTGCGTTGGAAAGATAACGTCCGTGGCTTCGATTTGATATATAATGTACCATAGGTGCCCTGATGTAAGGCGACGCAAACGCGTGCTCCACGCAGACACGTCGCAGTGACGAAAAACCAGCGTGGCAAATTTCGCAACTAGCGATTTCTGAGGTGTTTCTGACCCAGTTTTCGACCCAGAAAGCACAAATTAGAGGCTATAAAGTGGGAAAATCTATTTATTCATAAGAATAAGCTCACAATTCATAATTTTTAGGATTAGATGTAGTTTTTAGAGAGAGAGGTTCTCTCCTCTCTCTTAGGATTTAGAATTAGATGTAGTTTTTGCGATCACAGGTTCAATGTTCCTTTTATTTATTTTTCTAATTTAATTTATGAACTCCATGTTAGAATTGATTTCTTTATTTAATATAATTTGAGGTATTTCAGAATTATGATTTCTTTCTTTTATTTATATAAATAATTTAGATTTTTCCCTTTTGGCTTTGGTTGAGTCATTGGAGACACTTGAGTTATCAAACTCATTGTTGATTGAAAATTGGAATTCTTCAAGAATTAATTCAAGTTCCAATAACTCTAACTTTTCCCAAGGAAAGACTAGGACTTGAGGAATCAGAATTAATTCATCTACTTAACTTACCTTCATAGTTAGAGGTTAACAAAGTGGGAGAAAAATCCAATTCTCATTACAATTGATAAGGATAGCCAGGATAGGACTTCCAGTTTTCATACCTTGCCAAGAGTCTATTTTATAGTTATTTATTTTATTCTTCTTATCATTCAACATACTGCTTCTTTACTTTCAAAACCCCCAATTTACAAGACTCATAACCAATAATAAGAACATACTTCCCTGCAATTCCTTGAGAAGACGACCCGAGGTTCAAATACTCGGTTATCAATTTTAAAAGGGGTTTGTTACTTGTGACAACCAAAACGTTTGTAAGAAAGGTTGATTGCTTGGTTTAGTAACTATACTTGCAACGAGAGTTTACTATAACTTCTAAACCATCAATCTTCAGTTCTTTCAAAATGTTCAAATGTTCTTATTCAACTGTTATATCTTTTCTGGTATTATCTTGGTGCTTCATGACTTGTTTTATTCTAATTGGGTATTATTATTCATAAGTCAATGCTAATTTTTATAATACTGATATTCCTTTTGCATTGATATGCACTTACACTATTTTGCATTACCCACACCCTTTCCCCCCTTTGTTGCAAATCTTGCACCATTGGTATGCCATGTGCTTCTATTATTTTCTCACATGCATGTTGAAGCTTCCATGTAAATGAGACCCTTATCAATTGGCATTAATCCTTGGTTAGCTTAGACTAGTGAGAGTGCTCATGAATTAAGTATGGGAAAAGTTGAATTTGGAAACATTTGGTTTGAGAATTGAGTATGTTAGAATTTTCTGAAAATGTGAAAAAAAATGTTTAGGACATGATTCATGCATCCAATAATTTAATCATATGCATTGAAAAAAAATATAAAGAAAAAAGAAAAAAAAAAAAATATATATATATATATATAAGTGAGAAAAAGAAAAGAAAAAAAAGAGCAATTAAGCAAAAAAGGGGACAAAATGCCCCAAAGTAAGTGGTGAAAGCAATGCATATGTACTGTATTTGAAATTAGAATGCATGAATATGTGGAAAATATGGTTAATGGATAGTTGGATGTGGTATTATGATTAAATGGATTGTCTAAATTTAGGTGGAAAGTTTAAGTTAATTGAGGATTCAGATTTTAGTCCACTTGGCCAAATACAATCCTACCTTGACCCTAACCCCATTACAACCCTTAAAAGACCTCTTGATATGTGTATCTTTGCATTAAATTTATGTTGATTGTTAGATGAAGAGCAAGCCTTAGAAAGCAAGGTTAGTAGAGAATTGAGAGAATCGAACCTTAAACACTTGAGTGATTAGAGTGTATACACTACCAGTGAGGGTTCGATGCTCAATCCCTTGTTCCCTGCTTTCATGAGCTATTTTCTTCTTGCAAGTCTATTTGTACTTCATTTTCATGATTTGAATTAGTGAAATCCAGTTCATATTTCTTCTTGAAAGATTTTTTTACTTTTAACTAAGTAGGTAGAAATATTTTGCATGTAGTTGCATTCATATAGATAGGTTGCCTTTCATATTAATCTACCATCCCTCTTCATCTTATAGCTTCTCTTGAGCTTAGCATGAGGACATGCTATTGTTTAAGTGTGGGGAGGTTGATAAACCACTATTTTATGGTTTATGTTGTACTCAATTGAGTGATTTTTATCAACTCTTTACCCACTTATTCATACTATTTGCATGGTTTTACATTTGCCTTCCTAACTATGTGCTTTGATTGAAAACATGCTTCTTTGGCCTTAAGTTCCCTATGTTTAAATCCTCTTTTATTACCATTAGATGCCTTGATATGTGCGTTAAGTGATTTCAGAGACTACAGGGCAGGAATGGCTCAGAGGATGGAAAGGAAGCATGCAAAAGTGGAAAGAATACAAGAAGTTGGAGAAATTGCTAAACTGTCCAGCTTGACCTCTTCGCACTCAAACGGCTATAACTTTAGCTACAGAGGTCCAAATGATGCGGTTCCAGTTGCATTGAAAAGCTAACGTCCGGGGCTTCGATTTGATATATAATATACCATAGTTTCCGTGACGTTACGTGACACAAACGCGTGCTCCACGCGGACGCATCGCAGTAACGAAAAACCAGCGTGGCAAATTTCGCAACTAGCGATTTCTGAGGTGTTTCTGACCCAGTTTTCGGCCCAGAAAGCACAAATTAGAGGCTATAAAGTGGGAAAATCTATTCATTCATAAGAATAAGCTCACAATTCATAATTTTTAGGATTAGATATAGTTTTTAGAGAGAGAGGTTCTCTCCTCTCTCTTAGGATTTAGAATTAGGATTCTTTTCACTTTATGATTATTTCATCTTTTGCGATCACAGGTTCAATGTTCCTTTTATTTATTTTTCTAATTTAATTTATGAACTCCATGTTAGATTTGATTTCTTTATTTAATATAATTTGAGGTATTTTAGAATTATGATTGCTTTCTTTTATTTATATAAATAATTTAGATTTTTCCCTTTTGGCTTTGGTTGAGTCAATGGAGACACTTGAGTTATCAAACTCATTGTTGATTGAAAATTAGAATTCTTCAAGAGTTAATTCAGGTTCCAATAACTCTAACTTTTCCCAAGGAAAGACTAGGACTTGAGGAATCAAAATTAATTCATCCACTTAACTTACCTTCATAGTTAGAGGTTAACAAAGTGGGAGAAAAATCCAATTCTCATTACAATTGATAAGGATAGCCAGAATAGGACTTCCAGTTTTCATACCTTGCCAAGAGTCTATTTTATAGTTATTTATTTTATTCTTCTTATCATTCAACATACTGCTTCCTTACTTTCAAAACCCCCAATTTACAAGACTCATAACCAATAATAAGAACATACTTCCCTGCAATTCCTTGAGAAGATAACCCGAGGTTCAAATACTCGGTTATCAATTTTAAAAGGGGTTTGTTACTTATGACAACCAAAACGTTTGTAAGAAAGGTTGATTGCTTGGTTTAGTAACTATACTTGCAACGAGAGTTTACTATAACTTCTAAACCATCAATCTTCAGTTCTTTCAATGTCCAGATGGAATGATAAGAAGGTGTGTTCCTGAAAAAGAAATGAGAGTCATATTGTGGCACTGTCATGGTTCAACTTATGGTGGACACTTTGGGCTAGAAAGAACAGCTGCTAAAGTGCTTCAAAGTGGATTTTATTGGCCAACCATATTTAAAGATGCTAGAGAATTTGTGCACCAATGCAATGAATATCAAAGAGCTGGAGGGTTAACAAGGAGGAATGAAATGCCTCAAAATTTCATTCTGGAAGTGGAACTGTTTGATCTCTAGGGCATAGACTTCATGGAACCATTTCCCCCATCATATTCCTTCAAATATATATTGATAGCAGTGGAATACGTCTCCAAATAGGTAGAAGCCATAGCAACAACTACCTGTGATGCACCAATTGTTCTTCAATTTCTTAAGAGACACATCTTCACCAGATATGGGGTGCCTAAAGGCCTTATTAGTGATGGTGGCAGCCACTTTTGTAACAGACAAATGGAAAAGCTGCTCCACAAATATGGAGTAATTCACAAAGTGGCCACACCGTACCACCCTCAGACCAATGGCCAGGCTGAATTGGCAAACAGGGAGCTAAAGAGAATCTTAGAGAAGACAGTTGTGGTCACAAGGAAAGATTGGGCAAGAAAGCTGGATGATGCTCTATGGGCATATAGAATTGCATTTAAAACCCCAATTGGGAAGTCACCCTTCCAGCTGATTTATGGTAAATCCTGTCACCTACCTATGGAGATCGAACATAAAGATTTCTGGGCCACTAAGCTCCTCAATCTTGACTCTCGAGTAGTAGGAGAAAAAAGGTTATTGCAACTCAATGAGTTTGATGAGTTCAGATTGGAAGCTTATGAGAATGCTAAGATATATAAGGAGAGAGCTAAAAGATGGCATAACAAGAAAATTTTAAGAAGAGAGTTTGAGCCAGGACAACAAGTGCTGTTATACAACTCTAGGCTCAAGATTTTTCCTGGGAAACTCAAGCCTAAGTAGACTGGCCCTTATCTGGTGACCAAGGTTTTCCCACATGGAAGCCTTGAACTTCTGAATGAAGCTACAAAGGACACATTCATAGCAAATGGTCACAGAGCTAAGCATTACCTGGGAGGGCCTTGGAACAAAGAGGAGATCACTCATGAACTGAGATAAACAAGAATGAAGGACGTCAATCTAATGACAATAAAGAAGTGCTTGTTGGGAGGCAACCGAACCAGAGGTAACTTTCTTTTCATAGTTGTTTCAATAAAGAGTCAAGATTTCCTTGTATTGCTAGGAGTTAAGTTTGGTGTTGCACACCAAAATGAGTATAAAAAGGGTGAATGTGTGATTTTAAGTTTGGTGTTCCATGTGAGATCTCACGAAACACACAATAACCCTCTGATAAGCGGATAATTTATACCCTTTTTGGAATTGATTTTACATAGTTTTTAGTATGTTTTGGTTACTTTTTATTATATTTTTATTAGTTTTTATGCAAAAATCACATTTATGGACTTTACTATGAGTTTTTGTATTTTTCTGTGATTTCAGGTAATTTCTAGCTAAAATTGAGGGACCTGAGCAAAAATCTGATTCAGAGGGTGAGAAAGGACTACAGATGCTGTTCGATTCTAACCTGCCTGCACTCGAAGTGGATTTTCTGGAGCTACAGAAGCCCAATTGGCTCGCTCTTAATTGCGTTGGAAATTAGACATCTCGGGCTTTCTAGTAATATATAATAGTCCATACTTTGCCCGAGCTTTGATGGCCCAATCTGGCGTTAAACGCTAGCCAAAACTTTTTTGGCGTAAAACGCCAGAACTGGCACCAAAACTGGAGTTAAACGCCCAAACTGGCACCCAAGCTGCGTTTAACTCCAAGAATGGCCTATGCATGTTAAAGCTTCAATGCTCAGCCCAAGCACACACCAAGTGGGCCCCGGAAGTAGATTTCTGCACGATCTGCACTTAGTTACTTATTTTCTGTAAACCCTAGTAACTAGTTTAATATAAATAGCACTTTTACTATTGTATTCACATCTATCTTTTATCTTATGTAACGTGTGACACTTGGAACCTCTTTTGGAGGCTGGCCTCACGGCCATGCCTAGACCTCTTTTCACTTATGTATTTTCTACGGTGGAGTTTCTACACCCCATAGATTAAGGTGTGGAGCTCTGCTGTTCTTCATGAATTAATGCAAGTACTACTATTTTTCTTTCAATTCACGCCTACTTCTTCTCCAAGATATAATTTTGTACTTAATTCAGTTAAGTCAGAATGAATGGGTGACCCGTGACAATCACCCATTATCTTCTTTACTCGCTTAGCCAAGATTCACGTGCCTGACAACCACAAGCGATCTACTTGATGTTCAACGTAGTCATTGGACGACAGCCAGAGAATATTCTCTTGGGTATCTAATACATGGACCGAGTCCGTGAGATTAGTATCTTTGTGGTATAGACTAGAAGCATTGGCAGCATTCCTGAGATCCAAAATGTCTAAACCTTGTCTGTGGTATTCCGAGTAGGATCTAGGAAGGGATGACTGTGACGAGCTTCAAACTTGCGAATGTTGGGCGCAGTGACAGTGTGCAAAAGGATAGAGAGATCCTATTCCGACGCTAGCGGGAACCGACAGATGATTAGCCGTGCGGTAGCTGTACATGGTATTTTTCATCCGAGACGAGAAATCCGACAGTTGATTAGCCGTGCAGAGATCGTACCTAGTATTTTTCATCCGAGAGGATCATACTGCTTGCCACGAAAAGGAGCACGCATAGTTGGAAGAAGACAATAGGAAAGCAGAGGTTCAGAAGCAACAAAGTATCTCCAAACGCTTATCTGAAATTTCCACCAATGAATTACATAAGTACCTTTATCTTATTTTCTGTTTTATTTATCTTTTAATTATCAAGACTCATAACCATTGGAATCCGCCTGACTAAGATTTACAGGATGACTGGAGCACGAAATTGTGATCTCAGGCAACGGCGCCAGAAACTCTGTACGCATGTCTTAATAAATTGTTTTTCATTCACAACTTCGATACAACTAACCAGCAAGTGCACTGGGTCGTCCAAGTAATAAACCTTACGTGAGTAAGGGTCGATCCCACGGAGATTGTTGGCATGAAGCAAGCTATGGTCACCTTGTAAATCTCAGTCAGGCGGATATCAAAAGGTTATGGAGTTTTTGAAAATAAATAATAAGTAAACATAAAATAAGGATAGAAACACTTATGTAATTCATTGGTTAGAATTTCAGATAAGCGTATAGAGATGCATTCGTTCCTCTGAACCTCTGCTTTCCTGCTGTCTTCATCCAATCAATCTTACTCCTTTCCATGGCTGGCTTTATGTAAGGACATCACCGTTGTCAATGACTACTTTTTATCCTCTCTGGAAAATTGTCCGATGCGCTGTCACTGCATGGCTAATCGTCTGGAGGCATCACCCTTGTCAATGGCTGCATCTCGTCCTCTTGTGAAAATGGTCCAAATGCTCTATCACAGCACGGCTAATCATCTGAGGTTCTCGATCATACTAGAATAGGATTCACCCTCCTTTTGTGTCTGTCACTATACCCAGCACTCGCGAGTTTGAAGTTCATCACAGTCATTCAATCTCAGAGTCCTACTCGGAATACCACAGACAAGGTTTAGACTTTCCGGACTCTCATGAATGCCGCCATCAATCTAGCTTATACCACGAAGATTCTGATTAAGAGATCCAAGAGATAATCATTCAATCGAAGGTAGAACGGAAGTGGTTGTCAGGCACGCGTTCATAGGGAACGATGATGATTGTCACATTCATCACATTCATGTTGAAGTGCGAATGAATATCTTAGAAGCGGAATAAGTTGAATTGAATAGAAAAACAGTAGTACTTTGCATTAATCTTTGAGGAACAGCAGAGCTCCACACCTTAATCTATGGAGTGTAGAAACTCTACCGTTTGAAAATACATAAGTGAAAGGTTCAGGAATGGCCGAATGGCCAGCCCCCATGATCTAAGAACCAGACGTCCCAAGATGATTCCAAAGATGTCTAATACAATAGTAAAAAGTCCTATTTATACTAAACTAGTTACTAGGATTTACAGAAGTAAGTAATTGATGCATAAATCCACTTCCGGGGCCCACTTGGTGTGTTCTTGGGCTGAGCTTAAAGTTTCCACGTGGAGAGGTCATTCTTGGAGTTGAATGCCAGTTTGTAACGTATTTCTGGCGTTCAACTCTGGCTTGTGACGTGTTTCTGGCGTTTAACTCCAGACAGCAGCGTAGAACTAGTGTTCAACGCCCATTTACATCATCTAAACTCAGCCAAAGTATGGACTATTATATATTGCTGGAAAGCCCTGGATGTCTAATTTCCAACGCAATTGGAAGCGCGCCATTTTGAGTTCTGTAGCTCCAGAAAATCCACTTTGAGTGCAGGGAGGTCAGAATCCAATAGCATCAGCAGTCCTTCTTCAACCTCTGAATCTGATTTTTGCTCAAGTCCCTCAATTTCAGCCAGAAAATACCTGAAATCACAGAAAAACACACAAACTCATAGTAAAGTCCAGAAATGTGAATTTAACATAAAAACTAATGAAAACATCCCTAAAAGTAACTAGATCCTACTAAAAACATACTAAAAACAATGCCAAAAAGCGTATAAATTATCCGCTCATCACAACACCAAACTTAAATTGTTGCTTGTCCCCAAGCAACTGAAAATCAAATAGGATAAAAAGAAGAGAATATACTATAAATTCCAAACTATCAATGAAATATAGCTCCAATTAGATGAGCGGGACTTGTGGCTTTTTGCCTCTTGAATAGTTTTGGCATCTCACTTTATCCATTGAGGTTCAGAATGATTGGTATCTATAGGAACTCAGAGTTCAGATAGTGTTATTGATTCTCCTAGTTCAGTATGTTGATTCTTGAACACAGCTACTTTATGAGTCTTGGTCGTGGCCCTAAGCACTTTGTTTTCCAATATTACCACCGGATACATAAATGCCACAGACACATAATTGGGTGAACCTTTTTAGATTGTGACTCAGCTTTGCTAAAGTCCCCAATTAGAGGTGTCCAGGGTTCTTAAGCACACTCTTTTTTTTTTGCTTTGGACCTTGACTTTAACCGCTCAGTCTCAAGTTTTCACTTGACACCTTCACGCCACAGGCACATGGTTAGGGACAGCTTGGTTTAGCCGCTTAGACCAGGATTTTATTCCTTTAGGCCCTCCTATCCACTGATGCTCAAAGCCTTGGGATCCTTTTTATTTACCCTTGCCTTTTGGGTTTAAGGGTTATTAGCTTTTTGCTCTTGCCTCTTGGTTTTAAGAGCTTTGGCTTTTTCTGCTTGCTTTTTCTTTTTCTATTTATTTTTTTTCGCTATTTTTTTTCTGCAAGCTTTGTCCTTTGTTGCTTTTTCTTGCTTCAAGAATCATTTTTATGATTTTTTAGATTATCAAATAACATGTCTCCTTGTCATCATTCTTTCAAGAGCCAACATATTTAACATTCTTAAACAACAACTTCAAAATACATATGCACTGTTCAAGCATTCATTCAGAAAATAAAAAGTATTGTCACCACATCAATATAATTAAACTAAGTTCAAGGATAAATTCGAAACTCATGTACTTCTTGTTCTTTTGAATTAAAACAATTTTCATTTAAGAGAGGTGATGGGTTCATAGGACATTCATAACTTTAAGACATAGTTACTAAATACTAATGATCATGTAATGAAGACACAAACATGGATAAGCACTTAACATAGAGAAAATGAAAAACAGAGAATGTAAGAGCAAGGAATGAGTCCACCTTAGTGATGGTGGCGTTTCCTTCTTGAGGAACCAATGATGTCCTTGAGCTCTTCTA
This sequence comes from Arachis hypogaea, assembly GCF_003086295.3. Taxonomy (NCBI): domain Eukaryota; kingdom Viridiplantae; phylum Streptophyta; class Magnoliopsida; order Fabales; family Fabaceae; genus Arachis; species Arachis hypogaea. Next base: position 78,503,332 of record NC_092051.1, on the reverse strand, counting down.
TGTCTCTTCCTTGTCATTGTTGCTCCTCCCTCATTGCTTTTTGATCTTCTCTTATTTCATGAAGGATGATGGAGTGCTCTTGATGTTCCACCCTTAATTGTCCCATGTTGGAACTTAATTCTCCTAGGGAGGTGTTGATTTGCTCCCAATAGTTTTGTGGAGGAAAATGCATTTGAGGCATCTCCGGGATCTCATGGTGATGAGCTTCATGCATCTCTTGAGATCCATGAATGGGCTCTCTTGCTTGCTCCATCCTTTTCTTAGTGATGGGCTTCTCTTCCTCAATGGGAATGTCTCCTTCTATGAAAGCTCCAGCTGAGTAACATAGATGACAAATAAGATGAGGAAAAGCTAGCCTTGCCCAAGGAGAGGGCTTTTCGGCTATTTTGTAGAGTTCAAGGGAGATGACTTCATGAACTTCTACTTCCGCTCCAATCATGATGCTATGAATCATGATGGCCCGATCCACAGTAACTTCAGATCGGTTGCTAGTGGGGATGATGGAGCGTTGGATGAACTCCAACCATCCTCTAGCCATAGGCTTGAGGTCCAGTCTTCTTAATTGAACCGGCTTGCCTTTGGAGTCAATCTTCCATTGAGCTCCTTCCACACATATGTCCATGAGGACTTGGTCCAACCTTTGATTAAAGTTGACCCTTCAAGTGTAGGGGCGTGCATCTCCTTGCATCATAGGCAAGTTAAACGCCAACCTCACATTTTTCGGACTAAAATCTAAGTATTTCAACCGAACCATTGTAATATAATTCTTTGGGTTTGGGTTCTTACTTTGATCATGGTTCCTAGTGATCCATGCATTGGCATAGAACTCTTGAACCATTAGGATGCCAACTTGTTGGATGGGGTTTGTTAGAACTTCCCAACCTCTTCTTTGGATTTTATGTCGGATCTCCGGATACTCATTCTTCTTGAGGTTGAAAGGGACCTCGGGGATCACCTTCTTCTTGGCCACAACATCATAGAAGTGGTCTTGATGAGCTTTGGAGATGAATCTTTCCATCTCATATGACTCGGAGGTGGAAGCTTTTGTCTTCCCTTTCCCTTTTCTAGAGGATTCTCCGGTCTTGGGTGCTATCAATGGTAATGGAAAAACAAAAAGCTTATGCTTTTACCACACCAAACTTAGAATATTTCTCGCCCTCGAGTAAGAGAAGAAAGAATAGATGAAGAATATGAAGAAAATATGGAGGAGAGGGGGGAGGGGTGTATTCGGCCAAGAAGGGGAAGAGAGGGTTGTGTTATGTGAAAATGAAGAAGAATGGAGGGCTTTATATAGGGAATGGAGAGGGGGTAAGGTTCGGCTATAAGGGTGGGTTTTGGGTGGGAAATTGATTTTGAATTTTGAAGGTGGGTGGGGTTTATGAGGTAGGTTTATGGGGAAGAGTGGATGGATGTGAGTGGTGAAGTGGTTATAGGGAAGAGAGATTGAGGTGATTGGTGAAGAGTTTTGGGGAAGAGTGTTTATAGGATTGTGTGAAAGAGGGGTGAGAAGAAGTGAGTGGAGGTAGGTGGGGATCCTGTGGGGTCCACAGATCCTGAGGTGATCCTGTGGGGTCCACAGACCCTGAGGTGTTCAAGGATTTACAACTTTGCACCAAATTAGGCATGCAAAATGCCCTTGCATACAACTCTGGGCGTTCAGCGCTAGATTGGTGCTTGTTCTGGGCGTTGAACGCCCATTTGTTGCCCATTTCTGGCGTTGAACGCCAGAACCATGCTTTTTCTGGGCGTTCAGCGCCAGCTCTTCTCCAGGGTGCAATTCTGGCGTTCAAACGCCCAGATGCTGCCTATTTTGGGCATTCAGTGCCAGATCCATGCTCTGTTCTGGCGTTGAACGCCTGCCAGATGCTTCTTACTGGCGTTTAAATGCCAGTAAGGTCTTCCTCCAGGGTGTGATTTTTCTTCTGCTGTTTTTTATTCCGTTTTTAATTTTTATATTTATTTTGTAACTCCACATGATCATGAACCAAATAAAACATGAAAAAACAAGAAAAATAAAATTAGATAAATAAAAATTGGGTTGCCTCCCAACAAGCACTTCTTTAATGTCAATAGCTTGATAGTGGGCTCTCATGGAGCCTCACAGATGTTCAAAGCATTGTTGAGACTTCCCAACACCAAACTTAGAGTTTGGATATGGGAGTTCAACACCAAACTTAGAGTTTGGTTGTGGCCTCCCAACACCAAACTTAGAGTTTGACTGTGGGGGCTCTGGTTGACTCTGTTTTGAGAGAAGCTTATTGTGCCTCTTTTCCATGTTTACAGAAGGATAACCTTAAGTTATAAACACAAGGGAGTCCTCATTCAATTAAAGGACTAATTCACCTCTGTCAACATCAATCACAGCTCTTGCTGTGGCTAGGAAAGGTCTTCCAAGGATGATGGATTCATCCTCATCCTTCCCAGTATCAAGGATTATGAAATCAGCAGGGATGTAAAGGTCTTCAACCTTTACTAACACGTCCTCTACTTGTCCATAAGCCTGTTTTCTTGTAGCTTGCACCCCAAAGATTCCCATGATGTCTAATACAATAGTAAAAAGTCCTATTTATACTAAACTAGTTACTAGGCTTTACAGAAGTAAGTAATTGATGCATAAATCCACTTCTGGGGCCCACTTGGTGTGTGCTTGGGCTGAGCCTGAAGTTTCCACGTGGAGAGGTCATTCTTGGAGTTGAACACCAGTTTGTAACGTATTTCTGGCGTTCAACTCTGGCTTGTGACGTGTTTTTGGCGTTTAACTCCAGACAGCAACGTAGAACTGGCGTTCAACGCCCATTTACGTCATCTAAACCCAGCCAAAGTTTGGACTATTATATATTGCTGGAAAGCTCTGGATGTCTACTTTCCAACGCAATTGAAAGCGCGCCATTTTGAGTTCTTTAGCTCTAGAAAATCCACTTTGAGTGCAGGGAGGTCAGAATCCAACAGCATCAGCAGTCCTTCTTCAACCTCTGAATCGGATTTTTGCTCAAGTCCCTCAATTTCAGCCAGAAAATACCTGAAATCATAGAAAAACACACAAACTCATAGTAAAGTCCAGAAATGTTAATTTAACATAAAAACTAATGAAAACATCCCTAAAAGTAACTAGATCCTACTAAAAATGTACTAAAAATAATGCCAAAAAGCGTATAAATTATCCGCTCATCAATGACCAGAGCTTGCTTCAAGCCGACAATCTCCGTCGGATCGACCCTTACTCATGTAAGGTATTACTTGGACGACCCAGTGCACTTGCTGGTTAGTTGTGTGGAATTGTAAAAAGTGTGGATCACGATTCCGTGCACCACCCCCCAAAGAGCATCATGAGTCAAAAACTCCAAAACAATCAGGGACATTTCTTGACAATTGCTTAACTTTTAGTTACAGGTAGCTTACTTAATAAAAGCACAAGGTTTCATGTATGAGATTAATCTGCTGCATAACAAACATTGGCAATGAAGTAAGTTTGGTGTTCACACACCAAAGTAAGTTCAAAAGCCTACAAACATTCATGTATGCTAACCATCTTTCAAGTGCTTGGGGGACAAGCAACTTCCACTATTATTGCAGAAAGTCACTCAATTTCTTGGAAGAACTATGCATCATCACTAAGAAGAAAACAAAAGCAAGAGGGGATGATGAAAGACTAAGCAAGAAGACACCAAGAGGTTGTATTGTTGCCTACCTTTTTCTGCTTTAAAGTGCTCTAAACTGGAAGTCTAAATATACCCCCTGCTGATTAGTTTAAGTTGTTTAAATTCTGCCTGTTTACTGTCTTTTAATTGCCAGGGTCATTTAAGTGTTCTAGTCTGAGTGTCTGCTTCATTTTCATATGCTTGTATCTATGTCTTATTCCCCTTTGCTTTTAATTGAATAAAAGAAAATGTTGCGAAATAGAGAAAGAGTAAAAGTCTATTTTGATGAGAGACAAAATAAGGTCATGTGGTGGTATGTGCTGATTCATTAAGTGATTTATAAATAAGACTAGAAGTTGGCATGATTTTGAGATATGAACTTGAATTACATTTCATGAGACTTACAAATGAAAATTGTCCATAATAAAAGAAAAAAAAATTTGCAAGAGAAAGAAATAAAAATAGATAAACAAGGCTGGGCACCAATGGCTTGAAATTTGGATATATGCATGTGATGCTCTTGTACAAAGATAAGCTTAGATAACTCGGTTCTAAGGGGTGCTTCATCACCTGGCAACTTGGGTTAACTAACCCGGGATTGCCAACCAAAAGTTCACCATCAAGAGCTACTTTAAGGCAAAGCATTTAGTAACCCAAAGAAGAGTTGGGCACCAATGTCCAAAGAATAAAACAAGCTAAATGCTTGTGATGTGTGTGTGTGCTAAGGAGAGGCTTGAGCAAGTAAGCCCTTAGGGGTGTCTCAACACCTAGCATCTTGAACCAACTGGGGTGAGAATGCTGGCTGAAAGCTTACTTTAAAGAGCTACCTTAACACATAGCATTTAGCCTCAGCAAGCAATAAATCTCAATCAAAAGAGAAAGAGCAAAAAAAAAAAAAAAAAAAATTAAGGACCAAGCAATAACAAGTCTCATTTTTTTTTTGTAATTCAAATAAGGATCCAAGTGAGTGTTGATACTTCAGCCATAGAGAAAAAATCACTGAGATATCATGTATGAAAACCCCACTGACCATAATTGAATGTCTTCCAATAAGGGCTATTACCTCTCTCTGTTTTCATTCATTCTCCCTATGTTTTATTGCTTGCTTGGGGACAAGCAAGATTTATGTTTGGTGTTGTGATGACAAGTCATCATAGGCTAGTTTCACAAGCATTTTTCATTTGTTTTCATTAAGTTTCATGCACTTTCTTGAGCAATAAGTAAGTAATTGGATTAGAATTTTATTCATCCATTGACTCAATTAAACATGGTTGTTTCTGTGCTTTTTCACAAGATTTTATGCAAATTTACTTGATTGTTATTAATGATGCAAACTCTTGTAAATTTAGCAAGGCTTTGTTGTATGTGTTTAGTTGATGATAGGTGAAGAGAAGCAAGGAAGAAACAGAGAAAGAAGTAGAGGATGAGGAAGTTACGTTGGTGGCCAAGCTGGCTCACCAACGTTACCTCAAACGTTGGAGGAAAGGGCAATGTAATATTCTTCAAAGTTCTGGTGCCAACGTTGGAGGGAATGTTGGTAAGCCAACGTTACCTCCAATGCTTTTGATACAATTTGCTTTCTGGAAGCAAAAAAAATTGGCGCAACACGTACGCATGGGTAACGCGCACGCGTGTGTGACGTGCACGCATGGGTTAGCCAACGTTGGAGGGAACATTGCCAATCCAACGTTACCTCCAACGATGGATGTGAACTCTCTTCCCAACCTCGCACACGCATAAATGACGCGTACGTGTGAGGAAAAATTTTAGCAGTTTGACGCGTATGCGTGGGGGACGCGCACACGTGGAATGAAAAAATCGACCATCCACGCGTACGCGTGGGCCACACGTACACGTGACCAGGAAAACATTGGTGCCCCAACGTTGAGTCAAACATTGCTGAAAACACCCAGAATTAATTTTTCTTTAAGGGAACGTTTGACTCCACGTTTACTCAAAAACGTTAATCCCAACGTTGACACCAGAACTATGAAACTGAGCACCTCTCTCTCCAACATCACCAAGACCCATTCTAGCTTACTTCAATAGAGGCCAAAGGCCCAATCCAAGGGCCTGAAGACTGAATTGGAAAGTGTATAAATAGCATTAAGTTTAAGTTAGTTGGAGGGCTGGAAGGCTAGGGAGTCAGGGACCCAAATTGGGAAACTCTGCACTCATTTTCTTTATATTTTTCTCTTCTACATTTCTCGGCAATTTTCTGTTTTATGGTTTTTACTTGAGCAATGATGAACTAAATCCCAAATTCATTAGGGGGAGGAGCTTTATTGTAATCATAATGAATCAATGAGATTCTTCTTCTTCTCAATCCACTTGAGTAGCTATAGGATATCTTTTGTTTTGATTGTGAATTATTCACTCCAGAAGGGGGTTTAATTCAGCTGAATGCTTGTGTGAGCCTCGGAAGGGAAATCACTTGCATTAGAATTGGAGCTCTATCCTTCACAACTCTCTTAACCAACACCATTCGGGAGGAATTGAGGTTTTGGGAGATTTTGTGGCTTATGGATAAGAGAATGTTCTCTAACTCTTCTCATGACAATTATATCAAGGAATTGGCACAATTGATTGTGATTAGAGAGATTGGATTGCTAACGAATTGGGATCCAATCAATTTCAATCAGCCATAGATCCACTCATATGATTGAGAAAGGAGTTGAGACCCATTTGATTCATGATGGATTATGATATCTCCAATCTCTGATGAATCACTTTCTTTGAATTTCTTCAACTTAGATCTCTCTGAATTCACTTCACCCCCTGCACCCATTTCCCTTTATAATTCATGCAATTTAAGTTTCACTGTAATTTAGATTCTGCAATTTTACATTCTTGCACTCTAAGATTCAGTTATTTACATTTCTTGCAATTTAAGATTCAGCTCTTTTAGTTTCTTGCTTTTTAAGTTTCAGCAATTTACATTTCTTGCCATTTAAGTTTCAGCCAATTTACTTTTAGCACTTTAATTTCTTGCAATTTACCTTCTGTTGATCAAATTTCACTCAATTCATCAACATTCGCTTAACTAGATTCATCACCCAACTAACATTGCTTGATCCATCAATCCCTGTGGGATCCACCTCACTCTGGTGAGTTTTACTACTTGATGCGACCCGGTACACTTGCCGGTTAGTTTGTGCGAATTCGATTTTTCGCCATTAGTGATCATCGAAGGGAAGGGAATGTTGTACTTCTACTGTTGGTTTACCTTCCACATTGAATCTCTGATGAGGGACAGAACAGAGATCTTCTTCCCCTCTAAAATGGCCCAAAGTAGTACGGCCATACGGTCGCCAATGTGTGTAGCATATGTGCTTGGCAAGATGTAATCTGTAATGATCTGCTGCCAGGTCCTTGCCTCAGGATGGAGAGAAGCACATGCTATATTTTCTGGGACCGCATTCTCCCCTCTGCTGTATTTCCATCGGGCCTCTGGTAGGCCAGTCTTCTTCAGAACAGTGTCCAAGGAAAGCTTGCCCGCAGTCAAGTCCGCCACTATCTTTGGGTAAGCATCACGGCCTGGAGGAATATGCAGAATCTGCAAGAGGGCCTCTAAAGCATGGTCGGAGGTGTCTAGCGTGACACCCCTCAGAAAAATAGTGGTAGCCTCTCTCTTCAGTAGATTTTCGTAGAATTCTTTGACCATGTGTTCATTGATCTCCACAGGGTCGAATTCTACGAATTTTCACTGGTAGAAATCGAGTCTGTTATGTATTACTTCTGCATATTTCCCTTGTACGCTGAGCTTCCTCTCGTAGTGGAAGGCTTTCTTTTCCAGCTTTTTATATTGCTCTTGGGCTTCTTCATTGATAAACATGTCCGACTGAGTGCTCGAACGTGCAGGAGGAGGAGCCAAAGGGGTGGCTTTCTCCTTACCCTTACGATGCATCCTAAAAAAGGAAAAAAATGGAATACAACTTAGGAGAAACAGATAAAAATCACAAAAGCAAAGAGGAAATAGTCAAACAATGTTGATTAGAGCCAATGAAGTAAACAAACACGCAATTGAGGAAAACATAATCAAAAGAAGTGAAATGCTCAAAGGAAAATGTAGTTTTCCACAAACAAGCAACCTAAGTAACATTTAAAGGAAATGATCAATAATTAAAGCATAAATAACTTAGGTATAGCAATATGATGAACGGAAATTGTCTATCGGTAAAGAATTTCACAAATGAAATCTCATTGCAAGTATAGTTTTAAACCAACAAACAATTCCTCAATCAAAGATTTGTTTGTCACAGGTACAAACCCCAATAAAAATAAACCAAAGTATTTAAACCTCGGGTCATCTCTCAAGGAATTGTAGGAAAGTGTTCATGTTATTGATTATGGGACAAGTATTTTTGGGGTTTTGAATGAGGGACAAGAAAGTAAATGAAATTCAAATGATAAAAAGGTCTTGGAAAGGGTTGATGGTTAAGGATCTTTATCCTTGTCACTAACCACAACATGATAATTGTAAGGATTAATCCCATTAAGTCATCCCCTAACAAGTGAAGGAAAGTCAAATGAGCTACATCAATCTTAATCCATAAGTCCTAGCCACCTCACTAATTAACTTAGTGGAAGCTAGAGTCAATGGACACCAATTATCAACACTTGGACATTAGTAACTCAAGTTCACCTAAGTTACCATCCCAAGCCGGTGGTGGTTTCGGAAGGACGGAGGGTTAGCGTGGTGGGCTAGGTGGTGGCGTAGGGTACGTTGGGTTGGAGGATGGGTCTCAGTGAAAGAAGAAGAGAAGAAAAGTGGTTGGGGGAAGCTGAAGCGCGAGAGGGTTCCCTTTTCGAATTAACGTTTGAAAAGGCCTTTGTGCGTACGCACAAGGTTTTGTGCGGGCGCACATAAGAGAGAAAGAGGGGTATGCGCACAAGGGTGTGTGCGTGCGCACATATGGAATATGAAGGGGTTGTTCCCACGCACATTGGGTGCATGTGCTGCGAGAAGAAGGCGCGCCAAAGGTTGTGCGTGCGCACAAGGCTATGCGCACGCATAGGTAGCTCTCCTCTTTCTTTTTTTTTGAAACAGGGTGAGGTGTGCGTGTGCACAAGACGTGCAAGCGCCACAGACAGATTGGGCGTTAAGGAGTGTGCGCGCGGACAGAGTTGTGCATGCGCACAGATGGCAAAAAATAAGGGAAGTGTGCGAACACATAATGCTGTGCGTACGCAAATGACTCTGTTTCTGCAACAAAAATTATGCCTGTAAGGTACCAAATATGACATTCAAAATAGGTTTTCAAGCCCCAAAACATGTTAGAACTCCAAAAACACATTATTCCACTAAAATTACCTAACAACATCAAAATGCAACTAAACTAACCAAGAGACATAACCAATTATTCAAGAAATAAAAGTTAATAGAGAGAAAGTTAGAAGGATATTACCATGGTGGGGTGTCTCCCACCTAGCACATTGGTTTAAAGTCCTTAAGTTGGACTTTTTGAGGAGAAGCTTGTGTTATGGTAGCTTGTGCTTCCACTCTTCCTTGAATTGGCAATGTAAGGTCAAATTAAGGACAAAGTTGGGTGGCAATTCCAAACTAGCCTTAAGGATCCATAAGTTTTGGGTGTTGAAATTAATGCCCAGATCCCATACTCTAGTCTCTCGTTCATCTTCTTGTTGATCTTCATTGTTGCACTTAGATGAACAATTTCTTGAATCACCATTGACACACTTGTACACTTTTCGAAAATCACTCAATTGACTCTTGCACCATAGTTGAGCCACAAATGTTGAATTGGCTTCCTTGATGAACTTTCCATCTCCTTGCCAATTAACATTCTTCTCTCCACTATCCACTACTCCAAGAAGGGTTTGAAGTTGATGATCCGTCTCTAAGATGGCATATTGATGTGGGCCTAAGAAGCTTGTTGATGAGATTTGTACCCACTCAATTTGCTCTTGTACATGTACCTTCACTTCTTGGTAGCTAAAATCTTCCTCAACCTCCTTTGAATCTTCCTTATCATCACTCAAGTCAAAAATTGGAGGTTGTGTGAAGTCCACATCAACATCTCCTTCAAATTCAATAAAGGGAGGCTCATGAAGGTTATTGAAGGGATTGACCAAGTTGGACAAAAATTCACTAATGATGGAATCCACCTGATCAATTTCCATCAACTCTTCATTTATCCCATGTTGTGCTTCATCTTGTGACTTGACATCTTCTACTTGATTTTGCAATTTTACCTTCATTCCACACTGTTCACTTGATTCCACACATTCATCTACTAGAATTTCTTGGTTGTGGCATGAACGTGATGAAGCTAACGTATCCAAGGTTTCCACTAAGGTGGACATGACTTGCTCTTGCTTCTTCCGGAACTCTTGTTGCTCTTGAATAAGCACTTGGAGTGCTTCTTGTGTGGCTTGATCCATATATGAAGATGAAACTTGAGGTGATGAAAGTTGACAATTAAACTCATGAGGATGAGGGTCTTAGTTTTGTATGTAGTGAGGTGATGGTGTATAGAATTGGTGACTAGAAAGGTAAGTGTTTGGATTCCAATGGGGTGAATTGTGGTAATGGTGTGAAAAAGTCATAAAGAAAATATAAACAAAAATTACTAATAAAAGCAAACAATCAACCAAAAAGTTCTATTTACACTATGGACATATTTAAAACAACCTAAGATATAACACTAATTGCATTCCCCGGCAACGGCACCAAAAACATGATGGGTAGGAATTTGCGCCGGTTTAGAATTTCTCAAAAACAAGAATCACTTCGTTGGTAGCATAGTCCAAACCAGCAATTAAATCCCACCAACCAAAGTTTGATTTTTTCTAATTAGAATAAATAGAGAGTAATGAAACCTCGGGTCGTTCTCCCTTGAAATGCAATTGAAGTGTCACACTTTCGGTTGTGAGGACAAAGGGGTTTTGCAATCAAAGAACAAAATATTAAAAGAACTAAGAAATAAAAGAACTAAGAAATGATCAAAATTGTAATAGATGCAAGTAAAAGGAATATGAGGTCAAAACTAGTGAAAATGCTAGAAATGCATAAAGAGAGCCTTGACTTGGGAATGAGAGTCCAAGGAATCCTATCATCGCCATAACCACAACTATGATAATTATGATGAGTCAATCTCGCTTAGTTAACCCTTAACATCGAGGAGTGGGTCAAGCAAGCATAATTGACCTTAATCCATAAGTCCTAGCTAACTTACCAAACTAGTTGGTAACAAGCTAGCGTCAATAAAAACAAGAGTCAACTAACTACCTAAGAATTGTCACTAAATGTCGGACATTATGACTCAAGTATCCTAGGAACTCAAATCCCAGGCCAAGGTGTGAAAATCTACTCAAAATTACCAAGTGGTATTTTCACAAACACTTGGTGGGCACAAAACCAAAACATGAGAACTTATAAAGAAAAAAAAATTATAACCAACTATTTACAATATCAACAATAGACAATCAACCAAGCATATATAAAGCATAAAACATCAAATTCATCAATCAAAACTTCAAGAAACCTAAAATTGGAAATATGAACAAAGTAACTTGAACCATGAAACAAAATAGAAAAAGTTTTGTAATTAAAGAGGAAATTGAAGAGTACTTACAATATAGATGAGAAAAATCCAAGATCAAAGCTTGCTATAAAATGCTACATGAAAACTACGTAAACCCTACGAGAGAATTCTCTACTCTACACTACTCCTACTCCTAATTAACTATGCTAAAAATGTAAAAATGAGGCCTCCTAATCTAATGCCTTCATATGGCTTCAATTCCCCTTGATATAGCACTTTAATAGGCTTTAGCAACTCTAAAAATTGGGTCAAGAAAGCCCCAAATTCGTGAGCCATGTAACTTTTTAATGAAGTCACGCGCAGGGACTTTTGCGTACGCACAGATCTGTGTGTATGCACACTTGCTGATTTTTCTCACCTGTGCGTATGCACAGGGTTGTGCGTAGGCACACTTGCTGATTTTTGTACTTCTGCGTGGGCACAGGTGCTGATTTTGACCCTTGTGTGTAGGCACAGAAAGTGTGCTTGGGCACACTCTGAAATGCTTTTCTCCTTTGTTTTCTTCATATTTTCTCCCAATTTGCATGCTTCCTTCCACTTTTTCCTAGTTATTCTTACCTCTAGGACCTTAAATCACTCACAAAATATATCACGGCATCGAATGGCATAAAAGTGAAATTAAATTGCTCAATTTAAGCACAAAAAACACATGTTTTCATATTTAAGTCCAAATTAGGGATAAAACACAAAAGTATGCTATTTTGGTGATTAAGTGTGAGTTTATGTGATGAAATCCATCCAAATTGAGCCAAAAATTATCATCAAATATGAATTCATCAGCGTTCAACGCCCATCCTGGCAGCAGAGCTGGCGTTGAACGCCAGCCAGGGAACACTGGCTGGGCGTTCAAGGCCTAAACAAGTAGGAACTCTGGCGCTAAACGCCAGTGAAGAACCCTTCATTGGGCGATCAAAGTCCCACTAGGCAGGGAAGTTGGCATTGAACGCCAGCCAGGATACCCCTGCTAGGCATTCAACGCCCAAAATGATAAAGGGACTGTTGTTTAACGGCAGTAAGGGTGCACAGCATGGCTGTTCAACGCCCACTAAGCTATCAGAGCTGGCATTGAACGCCAGTAAACGTACACCTTCTGAGTGCTCAATACCCACTCAAGAAACCCCTATCCAAGAACTAAAGGAAGCCAAAGCTCATATAGAGACCATAGAGGTTGCTTTGCATGCACTTCTGCAGTGCATGAGTTCTGATGAATACTCATCCTCTGATGAGGATAAGACACTAGGAAAGAGCAAGTTGCTCGCTACTTAGGAGCTCTCATGAAGCTGAATGCCAAGTTATTTGGTACAAAGCCTCTAGAGGGAGAACCTCCACTGCTTACCAAAGAACTCAATGCTTTGGTTCAGCAGAAGCTACCTCAAAAGCTTCCAAATCCTGGACGCTTCCTGATTCCTTGCACCAAAGGCACCATAACCTTTGAGAAGGCTCTGTGTGACTTAGGGTTAAGCATAAACCTCATGCCACTCTCTATAATGGAGAAGTTAGGAATCTTTGAGTTACAAGATGCAAACATCTCACTAGAGATGGCAGACAAGACAATGAAAAAGCCATATGGCTTAGTAGAGGATGTCTTGGTGAAGGTTGAAGACCACTACCTCCCTGCAAACTTCATAATCTTGGACATAGGAGAGGATGAGGATGACTCTATCATCCTTGGAAGACCTTTTCAGGCTACTGAAAAAGCCGTGATTAATGTGGCAAAGGGAAAAATGGTTTTCCAACTAAGAGAGGACTACATCTTGTTCAAAATGTCCAATCCCAAATCTCCCTTTGATAAGAAAGAGCCAATGTTACAACACCTAGTGTTCCAACACTCTCTTTTTGTGTAGAGCTTTGCAAAGCCCCTAAATATCAATTCTAAGTTTGGTGTTGGGCATCCATTAACAAGCTCTAAGCATAAAGGTACTAGGAATAAAGTATCTAAAGGCTAGAGGGACAAGAAAGTCCCAACTGAAGGCTTCTCACCTAGCATGAGAGTTGTCTTCACTAAGAAACCAGTCATACCACATACAGTGAGTCGTATCCTGTCACTAAAGCATGTAGAGATCATTCATGAGAAGACAGGAAGAAAGTTCACTGTAAAAGGCAAAATTTTGAGCCCACACTCACCTCCGTAAGGAGCTAAGCATCAAGTTAATGATGTTAAAGAAGCGCTTGTTGGGAGGTAATCCAACCTTAATTAATTTTTTTATTTTTATTTTCTTTTATTTTGTTTTACTTTAATTTATATTTTAGGTTCATGATCATGAGAATCAGTCAGAATAGACATAGAATTGTTCAGCAAAGAAAACAGAACACTCTGGGTGGAGTGTTATTGGAGTTGAACGCCAGCCAGGGAGCACTGTCTGGGCGTTCAACACCCCTAATGGGCAGCATAGTTGACGTTGAATGCCAGCCAGGGAGCAGACTCTGGGTATTCAAACATCAGCGCAGAGGGCAGGGAATCTGAATTTCCTAGCCTCTCAGGACCAGTAGGTCCCACAGCATCTTCACCTACCCCACTTACTTTCACATTTTCCCATACACTCTTTCCAATAAACCCTAGCCCAATCACATCCATATCACTTACCCAAATCCATCATAACTCTCACCAACCCCTACCCACCTCAAAATCAAATTCCCCCCCCGAATTCCCCACCCATGACTGAACCCAACACTATGCACTCCCTATAAATACCATTCTTTATAACCCTTCATACACACACCTCTCATATACACTCATAAAGCCCCATGGCCGAGCCCTCTTTCTCCTTCCATCTCCTTCTATTTTCTTCTTTATCTACTCGATTCTTCTCTTTTACTTGATTTTTGCTCGAGGACGAGCAAAGTTTTAAGTTTGGTGTTGGAAAAGCCTAGCTTTTTTCTTTCCATTTCCATTCATGGCACCCAAGGTTGGAGAATCCTCTAGAAAGAGGAAAGGAAAGGCAGTAGTCACCACCTCTGAATCTTGGGAGATGGAGAGATTCATCACCAAAGCTCACCAAGACCACTTCTATAAAGTAGTGGCAAAGAAGAAAGTGATCCTTGAGGTCCCTTTAAAGCTCAAGAAGAATGAGTATCTGAAAATCCGAAGAGAGATCCAGAGAAGAGGTTGGGAAGTCCTAACCAATCCCAATCAAGATGTTGGGATTTTAATGGTGCAAGATTTCTATGCTAATGCATGGGTTACTAAAAACCATGACACTAGTGTGAACCGAAATCCAAATAATTGGAGCACCATGGTCAGAGGGAGAATCCTAGATTTTAGCCCGGAGAATGTGAGATTGGCATTCAACTTGCCTCTGATACAAGGAGATCCTCATCCTTACACTAGAAGAGTCAACTTTGATCAAAGATTGGATCAAGTGCTCTCAAATATCTGTGTGGAAGGAGCACAATGGAAAAGGGATTCCCAAGGCAAGCCCATTCAATTAAGAAGGTTTGACCTCAAGCCCATAGCTAGAGGATGGTTGGAATTCATCCAATGTTTCATCATTCCCACTAGCAATTGATCAGAAGTGACTATTGAAAGGGCCATCATGATCCATTGCATCATGATTGGAAGTGAGGTAGAAGTTCATGAGGTAATTCCTCAAGAATTGTACAAGATAGCTGAGAAGCCTTCCACCAATGCAAGGATGGCATTCTCACATCTCATATGTCATCTATGTAATTCAGTTGGAATTGTCATAGAAGGAGACATCTCCATTGGGGAGGACAAGCCTACTACTAAGAAAAGGATGGAGTAAACTAGAGAGCATACACATGAGCCTATGTAGCTGCCTCAGCATAAAATCTCTAAGATACCTCAAGGGATGTATTTTCCTCCTCAAATCTATTGGGATCAATGGCACACTTCTCTTGGAGAAATAAGCACTAACATGGAGCAATTGAGGTTGGAGCATCAAGAGCATGCTACCATCCTCAATGAAATAAGGGAAGACCAAAGATCCATTAGAGAAGACCAAAGGGCTATGAGGGAAGAACAACAAAGGCAAAGGAGTGACATTGAAGATATCAAGCATCACATTGGATCCTCAAGGAGGAGCACTAGCCGCCACCGTTAAAGGTGGATTCGTTCTCTTTACCACCCTTTTCTTTTGAATTTTCTGTTTTCTGTTATGTTGTACTGTCTGTTCTCTTGTTCTTGTTGCATGAGCATTTGTATTAGTTATAAAATGTTACATATAACTCTCACCATTACTTAAAAGAAAATATTATTTGAAAAGAATTGAGAGATACATAAATTTCAAGTTTATAATAAGAATAGTTTAATTATTTTGATGTGGTGGCATTGCTTTTATTTTCTGAATGTATGAATAAACAGTGCATATTTGAAGTGGAAATTTTAGAATATTGGCTCTTGAAAGATTGATGATGAAAGTGAATTATTATTGGTAATCTAAAAAATACAAAAATTGATTCTTAAAGCAAGAAAAAGCAGTAAAAATTAAGATGTAAAAGAAAAGAAAAACAATTGCATGCGGAAAAAAAAATAGAAAAAAGCAAAGCAGAAAAAGCCAATAACCCTTTAAACCAAAAGTCAACGGTAAAAGGGCCCAAGGCTTTGAGCATCAATGGTTAGGAGGGTCTACAAGGAATAAAATTCGGGCCTAAGCGGCTCAAACAAGCTACCCCTAACCATGTGCTTATGGCGTGAAGGTGTCAAGTGAAAAGCATGAGACTGAGCGGTTAAAGTTGTGATCCAAAGCAAAAAGAATGTGCTTAAGAACTCTGGACACCTCTATCTGGGGATTCTAGCAAAGCTAAATCACAATCCTAAAGGGTTCACCCATTTAAAGTGTTTGTGGCATGTATGTATCTGGTGGTAATACTGGAAAATAGAGTGCTTGAGGTCACGGCCAAGACTCTAAAATTTGTGTTCAAGAATAAGAAAGAATTGAACTAAGAGAGTCAATAATATCATATGGATTCTAAGTTCCTAAAGAGACCAACATTTCTAAGTTTCAATGGATAGTGTGATGCCAAAACTATTCAGAAGCAAAAAGCTACTAAGTCCCGCTCATCTAATTGAAATTGAGCTTCATTGGAAACTTTGAGATTTATTGTATTTTAATTTTCTTTTTATCCTACTGTGTTTTTAGTTGCTTGGGGACAAGCAACAGTTTAAGTTTGGTGTTGTGATGAGCAGATATTTAAATGCTTTTTGGCATCATTTTCATATAGTTTTTAGTATGTTTTGTTTAGTTTTTATTAAGTTTTTATAGGTTTTAGTGTTAAATTCACAATTTTGGATTCTACTATGAGTTTGTTTGTTTTTATGTAATTTCAGGTATTTTCTGGCTGAAATTGAGGAGCTGGAGCAAAAGTCTGATTCAGAGATAGAGAAAGCACTGCAGATGCTATCGGGATCTGACCTCCTTGCACTCGGAAGAGATTTTATGGAGCTACAGAAGACCAAATGGAGCGTTCTCAATGGCTATGAAAATCTGACTTCCAGAGCTTTCCAGTAATGTATAATGGTTCATACTTTTCTTTGGATTAAAAGGCTCAAAATTGGCATCCAACGCCAGCCTCCTGCCCCCTTCTAGGAGTCTAGTGCCCAAGGAGCAGAGACCAGTGTCCCAACGCCCAGAGAGGACCCCCAAGCCAGCGTTCAATGCCCTAGAGGTCCCCTAGCACGTGGATCTCATCAAAACTCAGCCCAAACACTCACCAAGTGGGCCCCAGAAGTGAATTTTAGCACTAAAAAGACTGTTTTACCCTTACTAGTCATTAGTTTAGTATTTAAGGGATATTTTACATAATCTTCAGGAACTTTGACGTGGCAGAAATTGGCCAATTAAGAATTTATAATAAGAAATACATTGCAAGTACAGTTCTTAACGAGTGAAAATCCGCTTATCAATTTAGAAGGGTTGTCACAAATTCAGAATAAAAATACTACAGTATGAATCCCAGGTCGTCTCCCAACGAGTTGACAAAAGAGTGCTATTTTATTAGTAAGGAGTTTTCCGAGAATTTTTAAGAGTTGGAGAATAGGAATTTAAATGATTGTAACTTAAGGCAATGAAAATTTACGAGAGAATTTATATAATCAAATAAAAGCATTGACCGGGGGTAAATTAATTGGAAGTTCTATCCTTGTTGGTTTTTTCCAAGTGGAGTAGCAAGAGGTTGTTATTCTACTTAGTCATCCCTTACTTAATAAAGGAAAGTCAAGCAACCAACTAATCAACTCTGAATCCTAAGTTCTAATCCTCTCCTTGGGAAGGATTAGAGTCAGAGACTAGAGAGTTAGCTAACAACTTCCAATTTAACTAATCACTTGAGTATTCTAACTCTAGGGTCTCCTTTTAATCAACCCCCAAGTCAAGTTGGGAGTCTACTCCATTGACATGAAAATTACTTGCACAGAATTAAAAAGAGAATAAAAGGAAGACATGATAAACAATAACTGAAAATTAATTAAAAGTAAACATAGTTCTTTGCATTAATAAATCCCAAAATCATAACATACTTATCTGAGCAGAGTTAATGGGCAATAAAAAGTAAAGGAATAAGAAAACAAACTAGAATAATGGAACTTCAACGGAGGTAGTGACTCTTCTCAATATCCAAAGCAAAAGCATAAAAGGGCAAAAAAACTAGAATTCTATGAATGTGAAGAAAACCTAGATGAAGTAGTATTCTCTCTCTAAGATTCCAAACTAAGACTAAAACTATGCGTAATGTGAATGTGTCTTGAGTCTCTGCTTGTCCTCTGGCTCTAATCTGTGTTTCTGGGTAGAAAATTGGGTCCAAACTCGGCCCAAAATCGCCTCCAACGTTTTCTGCGATTTCTGCAGGTCGCGCATGTCACGCGTACGCGTCATTCACGCGTACGGGTCACTGGTCATCTTCGCGTGTCACGTGTACGCGTTAGGTATGCGCACGCGTCGCTGTGCTTTTTTGCCTTTGATGCGTACGTGTCAGGTACACGCACGCGTGAGCCATACGTGTGCGTTGATGCTCACTGGTTGTCTGCTTTATTTCTTGTGTTCCTTCCATTTTTGCAAGCTTCCTTTCCATCCTCTAAGCCATTCCTGTCCTATATGGCCTGAAAACACTGAACACATATATCACGGTATCGAATGGTATAAAGGGACATTAAAATACACAATTTAAAGGCTTGGGAAGCAAGTTTTCAATCATAGAACAAAATAGGAAGGAATTGTAAAATCATGCAAATCATATGAATGAGTGTGCAAAGACTTGATAAAAACCACTCAAATTAGCACAAGATAAACCATAAAATAGTGGTTTATCAAACTTTACACACCATATTCGAGTTTTACATTGTATTTTCCCTTCAGTATGAGTTTCTAAACCTCCTAGGTTGAAGGGAGGAGCCCTGCTGAGTTTTATGGATTAATAAAAGTATTACTGTTTCTCTTTAGTTTGTGTTTGATTCTCTATTCTAAGATGTATATTTGTTCTTCATCAATATGAATATGATTGAACTGGCATAAGGTTATCATATTCTACATGGGTTTGGAGTGCGTCTTTCATCGGACAATGATGAACTACCAGCTTGATTATACATCTCTTAGACGGCTAATCCACGACTTTGTTGGGGACTTCTCGAGACACCAGTTCAGCCGATTTATGGGGAGATTAGGGTCTCTGTGGTAGAGGCTAGAACCCAAAGGCACAGTATCCTCTGATCCAGAAGATCTGACCTTGTCTGTGACGTTTTGAGTAGGATCACTAAGGAGGATGGACTACAGAAGCTTCACCCTCAATCAGAATGGATCCGCACTAACTCTGGGGTTCAGATCTGGAGGAGTATTGACGACTTCTCAAGAAAGGCGTCAATCACATACAGCCTGCCATAGAAGAAGTCATTCACACTTGAAGAAGACAGTAATACCAGAGTTAATCTAGATGGACAAAGCATCTCCAAGCCTTAACCAATTCCTTATCCCTGTTTACATTCATCTAGGTTTTAAGATTATCATTATAATTCCATCTTCCAAATCAAAATCAACAACTCTTCTATCCGCCTGACTAAGACCTCCAAGATAACCATAGCTTGCTTCAAACCACAATCCTCGTGGGATCGACCCTGACTCGCTCAGGTATTACTTGGACGACCCAGTGCACTTGCTAGTTTAGTTATACGAAGTGTGGGGATTCGTGCACCATGCACGAACATAATCTGGGGAGAATGGCTCTAAGTTCCTCCACCTTCATCTGGTGGATGCGGGGGCTCGGGTTGTAGTAAAATTGCCAAGTCCAATGCATTCTTGGCATCTCCATCCTTGGTGTCCTCCTCCTCTTCCGGCTCCTTGCCTTTATGTCTCATCCTAAAAAAGAATATATAAAGTATAATTAGGAATCATAGGGCAAGTAGCACAAAAAGGTAAAGGAGGGATCAAATACATTGTATGCTTGGAGCAAAAATAAAACAAACAAGCATTTAATTGAGGAAGTTTGCATGGTGATGTGGGATGATAAAAATATGTCGGGTGCATATTCCAATTATGCACGCAGTTAGAATACACACAACGGCCGGTTAAAATGGCATCCACACAATCAAAAAGTAAGCATGAGTTCCTCAATTGAATGGCCTAAGATGCAAGTAATAGATGAGCATCAATTAAGCACATGCATACTTAGGCAACTACAACAAGAGTAAATTGAATTTAGGGAATATTGGATATTGAAGGTGTGCAAGTGGAAGCTCAAGATTAATAAAAGTAAGCACAACACACAATAACCAATTCAATGATGAAAAGAAAACTACTTGTTCATCCCTAAGAATCATGAAATAATCACATGGGGGTGCTGGTTACAAAAAGTGCCAAGCTTTATCAGAATTAAGTCAAGTCAAATCAAATATGCAAAGCATTAAAAAGAAACAAGACCTTTTGATGTGATTATATTGATTTAAAAATCAAGATGAACAAGCAATTCAATTCAATTCGCTAAATTCAATATGCACTTGTTCAAAAAAATCCCACCAAATAAGAGACAAATGTCAATTTTCATATCAAATTGGTGCTAGCAACTCAAAGCAATAACAAGTACATGATTGAAATTCTAATCCAAAATAATATCACAATCATTCAAAAATGCACAATTCTTGATTAGAATGCCAAAGAGGATATAGTCCAACACATATGATAGCTACAACACATGCATTAAACAAGAAGTTCATTCAGGCAATATGTCAAACACATGGAGTGCAGTGCACATATTCATCAATTCAAGCAAAAATTCAAGCATCAACAACCCACAAATAAAAAACTGAACACTTGCAATTCAACAACAACTAATTAAACAAAACCAAAGCTAGATTACCAAAGTTCAATAACAAAAATAAAAATTAAACAAGCAAATAAACAAAACAAAGAAGAGGAAAGAGAGAAGAAGAAGAAGAAAGAAGAAGAAAAGAAAGAGAGGGGAGATGAGGAGTGGTGGCACAGTGGAGGCACCGTTAGCGGCGGCAGGGTCACCGGAAGAAGGGGGCGGGTGGGACTTGAGGGACGCAGCAGCAAAGAAGAAGAGGAATGGAGCTGCAGGTGCGACAGGGCATCCTCCCTGATTAACGCCCAGAACGCGACCTGTGCGTACGCACAAAAAAGGAAAAACATAGGGGATGCGAATGCACAAGGTGTGCAAGCGCTCCCGGCAGGAAGTGTGTCAAGAAGTGTACATACACACACACGCACAAAATACTTTTTTTTACAGGGGAAAAAGGACCATGTGCGCATGTGCATAGAAACACGTGCGTACGCACAGAATGGAAATGTGCTAGGGTGCGAACACACAGGGTGTGCGAGCACTGTGAACAAAGCATGTGACAATAAGTGTGCGTATGCACAGAGCTGTGTGCACGCATAGATGGAAAAAACTAGGGAAAGTGTGCGTACGCACAGGGTTGTGCGTACGCACAAAGATCTGTTTCTGCAACATTTTTAATGCCTCTAAGGCACCACCCATGGTATCAATCAAAGGTTTTCAAGCCCAAAATATATCATTCTTAAAAAAACACATGATCAAACATAAAATGCAACTAAATTAAGTCTAGAATCTAATCAAACTAAGCTAATCAAAGAGACAAAATTCAATAAGCAAAAGCTAAAAGAAAGAAGAGTTAAAAGGATGTTACCATGGTGGGGTGTCTCCCACCTAGCACTTTGGTTTAAAGTCCTTAAGATGGACATTTGGTTGAAGCTCACATCAAAGAGGCTTGTGCTTCCACTCATCCTTGAGTTGCCAACCATGCTTGCTCTTCCAAAATCCTTCGGGATCCCAAACAAAGTACATTAAGCTCTCAAGCAACCTCAAGCAAGCAATTGGGACCCAAGATTATCGGTTGTAGAATTATATGCCCGGATCCCATACTTTAGTTTCCCTATCATCCTCTTGTTGATTCTTGCTCTTGCACTTAGATGAACAACCTCCCCAAGCACCTTTGAATCACCCACTTGAATGTTGGACTCCTCCTAATTAAACCTTTCACCTCTTATGCCTTGAACTCCATTTGCAACCAACATCCAATCCTTCATTGTTGAACACTCCAAGAAGGATCTTAAGTTGGTGATGTGTTTCCAAGATAGCAAATTTATGTGGACCTATGAAGCTCGTTGAGGATATTGTTACCCACTCAATTCACCCTTGGATTGGAGTCACCCTATTGGATTCTTGCATGAAAGCTTTCGCTTCTTGGGTGACCACCTCTTCCTCACCACCCTTTTCTAGCTCTTCCTCACCAACTTCCTCTAAGTTTTCTCTACTATCATTCAATCCAAGCTTAAGAGGTTGTGTGAGGTCTACTTCCATATCTCTCTCCAACTCAAAGAAGAAGGGTTCTTCAAGATCATTGAGGGGTGGTGCGCGTGTATCCAAAACCCACACTATTTCGTACAACAGCAACAGTACCAGCAAGTGCACTGGGTCATCTAAGTAATACCTAAGCGAGTCAGGGTCAATCCCACGAGGATTGTGGCTTGAAGCAAGCTTATGGTTGTCTTGCAGGTCTTAGTCAGGCAGAATCAGAAGGTTTTATGTTGGATAAACTTTGAATAATTATATGTCATAATTGCTTGGATAAAATAATAGGAATAAGTGATAGGATTAGATTGAGAGTTGGAGTTGCTTTGTCTTTCTGAAGTAACTCTGGTACTACTATCTTCTTTGCTTGTGAATGATTTTCTTCTATGGCAAGCTGTAAGTGATCAAAGCCACGCCAATGGTCCTTGATCTCCTCTGCTACAACTTGAATGCCATTGCCCGTGGTCATTCAATCTGACGGAGGGTGAAGCTCTTAGCAAATCATTCTCTTGGCGATCCAACTCAAAGCGCCACAGACAAAGTGGAATCTTCCAGATCAGAGAACACTGCTTTTATGGATTCTAGCCTATACCACGGAGACCCTAATCTCCCCGGAGATCGGCTGAACTGGTGTCTTGAGAAGTCCCTAATGAAATCATGGATTAACCATCTGAGAGATGTATAAACATAGCTGTTTGTTCGTGCTTTCCGGCCAAGTATTCACACGAACCCAAGTAGACGCGGGTGTTTGTCAGGCATGTTTGTCTTAATGTGATGTGCAGAGCCAATTTGTCAGATCTTCCTGTTCATCACGATGAAGATCGGAATATACATTTTAGAGATAGATCAGACACGGATCGAAGAAGAAGAAATAGTACTTTTATTAATTAATAGGACTCAGCAGGGCTCCTCCACTCAACCTAGGAGGTTTAGACACTCATACTGAAAATAGAAACAATGAAAAAATGTGTATGGTGCTCTCCTGAATTGGAGAGTGATGATGATTCTAACTAACATGAATACAATCCCTTAAATACTAAACAAATGACTAGTAATGGTAAAACAGTCTATTTAGTGCTAAAATCCACTTCTGAGGCCCACTTGGTGAGTGATTGGGCTAAGCTTTGATGAGATCCACGTGCCATGAGGTCTCTAGGGCGTGGAATGCCAGCTAGGGGATTCTCTTTGAGCCTTTGGACGCTGGGCTCTGCTCTTCGGGCGCTGGACACCTGGTAGGCGGCAGGAAGCTGGTGTTGGATGCCAGCTTGACCCTTCTAATCCTAAGCAATGTATTGACTATTATATATTTTTGGAAAGCCTTGAAAATCATCTTTCCAAAACCATTAAGAGCGCTGCATTAGGACTTCTATAACTCCAGAAAAGCTCTTCCGAATGCAAGCAGTTCAGATCTGGACAGCATCTGCAGTGCTTTCTCTGTCTCTGAATCAGACTTTTGATCCAGCTCCTCAATTTCGGCCAGAAAATACCTGAAATAGCCCAAAAACATAAAAACTCATAGTAGAATCCAAAAATGTGAAATTAACACTAAAACCTATAAAAACTCATTAAAAACTAAATAAAAACTACTAAAAACTATATGAAAATGATGTCAAAAAGCGTATAAAATACCTGGTTATCACAACACCAAACTTAAACCGTTGCTTATCCCCAAGCAACTAAAAACAAAATAAGATAAAAATAAAATTAAGATACAATAAATTTCTAAGTTTCAAATGAAGCCTAGTTAAAATCAGATGAGCGGGACTTAGTAGCTTTTTATTTCTGAATAGTTTTGGCATCTCACTATCCATTGAAACTCAGAGATGTTGGCATCCTTAGGAACTTAGAATCCAGATGATATTATTGACTTTCCTAGTTAAGCTTATTTTGATTCTTGAACACAGCTTTCTGAGTCTTGGCCGTGACCCTAAGCACTTTGTTTTCCAGTATTACCACCGGATATATTCATGCCACAGACACTTTAACTGGGTGAACCTTTTCAGATTGTGACCCATCTTTGCTAGATTCCCCAGATAGAGGTGTCCAGAATTCTTAAGCACACTCTTTTTGCTTTGGACCACGACTTTAACCGCTCAGTCTCAAGCTTTTTACTTGACACCTTTACGCCACAAGCACATGGTTAGGGACAGCTTGATTTAGCCACTTAGGCCAGGACTTTATTCCTTTGGGCCCTCCTATCCAAAAAACCTCAAAACCTTGGGTCCTTTTACCCTTGCCTTTTAGTTTATAGGGTTACTGGCTTTTTCAATCTACCTCCTTTTCCTGCATTTTTGGGCAGTAATAGATTTTTCTGCTTAAATTTTTTTTCTTTTTCGCATGCATATAATTTTTTTCTTTGGCAACATGCTTTTTTCTTTTGCTTTTTGCTACTTTTTCTTGCTTCAAGAATCAATTTTTAGATTTTTCAGATTATCAATAACTATTTTTCCTTTTTCCTTATTCTTTCAAGAGCCAACATTCTAAAATTACAACTTCAAATATACACTGTTTAATCATACATTCAGAAAATAAAAGCAAATGACACCACATCAAACTAATTAACTAGTCTTATTTTAAACTTGAAATTCATGCATCTCTCAATTCTTTTCAAATAAAAAAATTTTATTTAAGCAAGGTGAGAGATATATGGAACATTTTACAACTTGAGGATCCAATGTAGTGCTTGATTTCTTCAATAGAAAAATAGAAAAATCCACCTAAATGATAGAAAAAGAGTAAAAGAGAACAAATCCACCTAAATGATGGTGGCCAGTGCTCCCCCTTGAGGATCCAATGTAGTGCTTGATTTCTTCAATGTCACTCCTTTATCTCTGTTGAGGCAGCTGCACAAGCTCTTGTGCATGCTTTCTAGTTTGTTCAATGCTCTTCTTCTATACTTAAAAGTGGTAGAAGTCACAAAGCAGAGCTTTTGCAATACCAAACTTAAGAGTTTTGCTCGTCCTCGAACAAATATGATCAATGGGGAGGAAGAAGGTGGGGTAGGTGGAGCTTCTGTGGGACCTCTTGGTCCTGAGAGGCTAGGGAATTCCAGATTCCCTGCTTCTCTGCATTTGCATTTGAACGCCCAGGGGCTACTCCCTGGCTAGTGTTCAATGCCAGCAATGCTTCCCTCTTGGGGTGTTGAGCGCCCAGTGAGGACTTCCTCGCTGGTGTTCAACTGTAACACTCCACTTGAAGTGTTCTATTTTCACTGCTGTGAAATCTGTCTCTTGACCGATGCACATGATCATGACTCTTGCAACTGAAAGGAAAAACAAAAAGAGAAAAAATGGTTGAGTAAAGTTGGGTTGCCTCCCAACAAGCGTTCTTTTAAAGTCACTAGCTTGACCTTCAGCTCCTTAAGGAGGTGAGTGAGGGCTCATATTTTCACCCCTAACAGTTAATTTTCTTACTGTCCTCTCATGAATAAGCTCTGCATGCTCTAGAGATATGACACAATTCACTGTATGTGGTAGGACTGGATTCTTAGTGAAGACAACTCTCATGCCAGGTGAGAAGCCTATAGTTGGGACTTTCTTGTCCCTCCAGCCTTTAGGCACTTTCTTTTTAGTACCTTTGTGCTTAGAGCTTGTTGAGGGCTGCCCAACACCAAACTTAGAATTGATGTCTGGGGGCTCTGCAGAGCTCTGCATAGAAAGAGAGGGTTGGCTCACTAGGTGTTGCATAGTTGTCTCTTTCTTATTAGAGGGAAAATTAGGATTGGACATTTTGAATAAGATGTAGTCCTCTCCTAATTGGAAAACCATTTCTCCTTTAGCTACATTAATCAAAGCTTTTGTAGTAGCTAAGAAGGATGACACAGTCATCCTCATCATCTCTAATGTCAAAGACAATAAAGTTTGTAGGAATGTAGTGGTTTTCAACCTTAACCAAGACATCCTCCACTAAGCCATATAGCTTCTTCAATGTCTTATCTGCTATCTCTAGTAAGATGCTTGCAGATTTCACCTCAATGATTCCCAACTTCTCCATTACTAAAAGTGGCATGAGGTTGATGCTTGACCCTAGGTCACATAGAGCCTTTTCAAAGGTCATAGTGCCTATGGTACAAGGAATCAGAAAGCGTCCAGGATCTGAAAGCTTCCGAGGTAGCTCTTACTGAACCAAAGCATGGAGTTCTTCGGTAAGCAGTGGAGCTTCTTCCTCCAGAGGCCTTGTACCAAATAGCTTGGCATTCAGCTTCATTAGAGCTCCTAGGAAACGAGCAACTTGCTCTTCCCTAGTGTCTTCATCCTCACTTGAGGATGAGTAGTCATCAAAACTTATGCACTGCAGAAGTGCATTCAAAGGAACCTCAATTGTCTTTATGGTTTCCTTTGGTTCTGGGTTAGAGGGTTCTTGAGTGGGATTTAGGCACTCAGAGGATGTGCTTTGGTTGGCATTCAACGCTAACTCTATTAGCTTATTAGGCGTTGAACGCCCTTGCTGTTCACCCTGACTGGCGTTAAATGCCAGTCCCTCTAGCATTTTAGGTGTTGAATGCCCAGCAGAGATGTCCTTGCTGGCGTTCAACGCCAGCTTCCCTGGGCTGGTGGGAGTTGAACGCCCAGCGAAGGCTTCTTCATTGGCGTTCAATGCCTTCCCATTCTCCTCCAATTTGGCCTCAACCTCCATGGTTATGGCCTTGCACTCTTCTCTAGGATTAACCTCAGTATTACTGGGAAGAGTGTCTGGAGGGATCTCAGGGATCCTTTTGCTCAGTTGACTAACTTGTACCTCCAAATTTCTAATGGAGGACCTTGTTTTATTAATGAAACTGTGGGTGGTCTTAGTGAGACTAGAGACTAGAATGGCTAAGTCAGAAAGGCTCTGCTTAGAAGTCTCCATATTCCCTTGAGAAGATGGGAATGGTAGTCTGTTGTTGAACCTATTCTGGTTTCTACCACCTTGATTGAAACCTTGCTGAGGTTTCTGTTGATCCTTCCATGAGAGGTTAGGATGATTCCTCCAAGAAGGGTTGTAAGTGTTTCCATAGGTTTCTCCCATGTAATTAACCTCCTCCATATTGGATTGATCAGGATCATAGGCTTCTTCTTCAAGAGAAGCTTCCAGAGCACTGCCAACGGCAGTTTGCATCCCAGTGAGATGTTGAGAGATCATGTTGACCTGTTAGGTCAAGATCTTATTCTGAGCCAGGATGGCATTCAGAGTCTCAACTTCATGAACTCCTTTCTTCTGAGCGATTCTATTGTTTATAGGATTCCTCTCAGAGGTGTACATGAATTGGTTGTTTGCAACCATCTCAATGAGTTCACTAGCTTTTGCAGGTGTTTTCTTCAAGTGGAGGGATCCACCTGCAGAGCTATCATAGAACACGCCTATGAGGGACCATTCTGAGAGCATGTCAGGAGGATATCTCTTGATCAGTTGCTTGTATCTTTCCCAGGCTTTATAAAGGGATTCACCTTCTCTTTGTCTGAAGGTTTGAACTTCCACTCTAATCTTGCTCATCATTTGAGGAGGAAAGAACTTGGCCAGAAAAGCATTTACAAGCTTTTCCCAAGAGTCAAGACTCTCTCTAAGCTAGGCATCCAGCCAGAACTTAGCTCTATCTCTTAGAGAAAAAGGGAAAAGCATCAGCTTGTAGACTTCAGGATTAACTCCATTAGTCTTTACAGTATCACAGATCTGTAATAATTCTACCAAGATCTGATGTGAATCTGCAGAAGAGAGACTAACTGAGGCTTAAGCTCAAAATTGTTAGCTCCAATGGCAAGTACAATAATGCTTCTGCCATAAAACTTAGAGGTAGTCATGGTAAAGTCACCAAGGACCTTTCTGATCTCCTCTTGTAGTTTGGCCATGTCCTCCAATTCTTGTTCAAAACTTTTTGAAAGGTCTCTTTCTGGAGTGTTATGCTTTAGCTAGTTGTAATGCCTCCTTAGAGTCTTTTCAGGTTCAGGATCAGGAGTGAAGAGGGGTTCTTTATCCCTGTTCCTGATCATAAACAAGAAGCCAAAAAAAAGCAAGATGGAAAAGAAGAAAGCTTCTTTTGTGCCAGTTGGCAAAAAGCTCCTCCTTAAAGTCAGAAGTAAAGAAAGAAGAAGAAGATAAAAATTAAGAACAAAAATAAAAAAAATAAGTAGAGAAAAAAATTACCTTGGAAATAATGAATAAGAGTAAATAAAAAGAAGTAAAGATGGAAAGGGAATCACAAGAGAGATTTCTGTGCCAATTGGCAAGAAGCTCCAAGTGAGATGTGAAGAAGAAAGGAATGCAGATAAAGAAGTTGAGCTAGAGCTAGAGAAGGGAGTAGAGTTGAATGAATAGGGATGAGAAGAGAAGAGGTATAAATAGAAAAAGAAAATAACAATTAAAATATTTTTTTATTTTATTTATTTAATTACTTTTCGAAAATATGGTTAATAATTTGAAAAGATTTTAAAATTTAAATGTTAAAATTTTAGAAAAATAGAAGGGAGAGAAGAGAAGGAATTTTCGAAAATAGAGAGAGAAGAGAGTTAGTTAGGTGGTTTTGAAAAAGACGAGAGAGAAGAAGGAGAGATATTTTCGAAAATTAAGAATAGAAGAGTTAGTTAGGAGGTTTTGAAAAAGAAGAGAGAGAAGAGGGGAAGTAATTTTCAAAAATTAAGAATATAAGAGTTAGTTAGGAGGTTTTGAAAAAGATGAGAGAAAAGAAGAGAGATATTTTCGAAAATTAAGGAGGAGAAGAGTTAGTTAGGAGGTTTTGAAAAATAAGAGAGAGAAGATAAGATATTAATTAAGAAAAGATAAAAATAAAAATAAAAGATAAGATAAGAAAAGGTTTAAAATTAAAATTTAAAATTACAAAAAGATAAGATTTTAAAAGATATGATTTAAAAATTAAAAGTTAGAAAAGATAAGATTAGTAAATTGATTTTGAAAAAGATTTAATTTTTTTTAAAAAAAATTGAAATTTGAAAAAGATAAGACGAGATTTTTGAATTTTGAAAATGATATAATATGATTTTGAAAAAGATAGGATTTTTTTGAAAAAGATATGATTTTTACTTTTGAAAATTTTGATTTTTGAAAACTTGACAACTAAGATAAGATAAAATTTTAAAATCAAAATCTAAATTTTATAAAAAAAATTCGAAAATTATATTAAAAAGATAAGAAAAGATTTTTTTTATTTTTGAATTTTATGATAAAAGAGAAAAACACAAAAAAGACACAAGACTTAAAATTTTTAGATCTAGCACCCTTGTTTTTCGAAAATTTTTGGAGGGAAACACCAAGAGATACCAAACTTAAAAATTTTAAGATCAAGATACATGCAAGACTCAAGAACACTTTGAAGATGAACAAGAACACAAAGAACAAAATTTAAAGACTCAAAGAACTCAAGAACATGAAAAAGAACACTAAACTTAAAATTTTTAGAAAACTAAGACCAAATTTTCAAAACTTGCAAGAAAAATAAAAAGAAAACACCAAACTTAAAGGCTTGACGCAAGATTAAACTAAGAAAATTTATTTATGAAAAATTTTTAGAAATAAAGACTCAAAGAACATGAAATTACCAAGAACATAGACACATTCAAAAAATGCAAGCATTAAACAAAGAAAAGAAAAATATTTTTGAAAAAGGTTTTGAAATTTTGAAAATTTGAAGAAGAAGAAAATAAAAGTAAAAGACTAAAAGACTCAAACCAAGAACACAAACAAAGACTCAAACAGAGAAAAGATAAACATTTAAAAAAAAGTTTTAAAATTTTTGAAAATTTAAGGTAGAAGAAAACAAAAATTAAAGACTCAATTAAAATAATGTAAAATAAACTTACCTGATCTAAGGAGCAAAATAATCCGGCAGTTTGTCCAAACTCAATAATCCCCGGCAACGGCACCAAAAACTTGGTGCACATGTACGCAAAACCCACACTATTTCGTACAACAGCAGCAGTACCAGCAAGTGCACTGGATCGTCCAAATAATACCTGAGCGAGTCAGGGTTGATCCCACGAGGATTGTGGCTTAAAGAAAGCTTATGGTTGTCTTGCAGGTCTTAGTCAGGAGGAATCAGAAGGTTTTATGTTGGAAAAACTTTGAATAATTATATGTCATAAATGCTTGGATAAAATAATAGGAATAAGTGATAGAATTAGATTGAGAGTTGGAGTTGCTTTGTCTTTCTAAAGTAACTCTGGTATTACTGTCTTCTTTGCTTATGAATGATCTTCTTCTATGGCAGGCTATAAGTGATTAAAGCCCGTGGTCATTCAATCTAACCGAGGGTGAAGCTCTTAGCAAATCATTATCTTGGTGATCCTACTCAAAGCGCCACAGACAAGGTCGAATCTTTTGGATCAGAGAACGCTGCTTCTATTGATTCTAGCCTATACCACGGAGACCCTAATCTCCCTGGAGATCGGTTGAACAGGTGTCTCAAGAAGTTTCCAATGAAATTGTGGATTAACCTTCTGAGAGATGTGTAAACATAGTTGTTGGTTCGTGCTTTTCGGCCAAGTATTCACACGAACCCAAGTAGATACAGGTGTTTGTCAGGCACGTTCGTCTTAATGTTATGAACAGAGCCAATTTGTCAGATCGTCCTATTCATCACGATGAAGATCGGAATATACATCTTAGAGATAGATGAGACACAGATCGAAGAAGAAGAAATAATAATTTTATTAATTCATAGGACTCAGCAGGGCTTCTCCCCTTGACCTAGGAGGTTTAAAAATTCATACTGAAAATAAAAATAATGGAAAAACATATGGTGCTCTCCTGAATCGGAGTGATGATGATTCTAACTAAGATAAATCCAATCCCTTAAATACTAAACAAATGACTAGTAAAGGTAAAACAGTCTATTTAGTGCTAAAATCAACTTATGAGGCCCACTTGGTGAGTCATTGGGCTGAGCTTTGATGAGATCCACAAGCCATGAGGTCTCTGGGGCATAGAATGCCAGCTAGGGGGTCCTCTTTGGGCCTTTGGACACTGGGCTCTGCTCTTTGGGCGCTGGACGCCTAGAAGGGGGCAGGAAGCTGGCATTGGACACCAGATTTGGGCATTCTAATCCGAAGCAAAGTATGGACTATTATATATTTTTGGAAAGCTCTGAAAGTCAGCATTCCATATCCATTGAGATCACTCCATTTGGACTTTTGTAGCTCCAGAAAAGCCCTTCTGAATGCAAGCAGGTCAGATATAGACAGCATCTGCAGTGCTTTCTCTGTTTCTGAATCAGACTTCTGCTCGAGCTCCTCAATTTCAGCCAAAAAATACCTGAAATAGCCTAAAAATACAAAAACTCGTAGTAGAATCTAAAAAATGTGAATTTAACACAAAAACCTATAATCACTCAATAAAAACTAAATAAAAACTACTAAAAACTATATGAAAATGATGTCAAAAAGCGTATAAAATATCCGCTTATCAAGGGGATTGACCAAGGTGGACAAAAAATCATGGATGATGGAATCCACTTCTTGATAAAATTTCCTCAATTCTCCATTTACCTCTTCCGATTCAATTGTTCTTCCTTCCTCCTCTTGTGACTCAAGCCTTAACTCCACTTCTTCTATTTTAGCCTCCATGTTCTCCTCCTCTCTACACTCCTTAGTTAATCCTCCACATTTCTCAAGGGAGATGTCTTGATTGCTTGAGCGTAGTAAGGCCAAACGGTTCACCGCTTCGGCTATGGTAGCCATGAACTCCCCTTGCTTCTTTCGGAATTCTCCTTGTTCTTGTAGAAAAGCTTGAAGATCTTGTTGTTCTTGGGGTCATGGTTGGAGAACTTCACATTTAGGTGAAAAATAAGGTTCAATGGTTGGGAGATAAATTGTATAGTTGGAATGTGTGCCATGTGGGTAAGGGTATCGAGGTGGTCTGTAAGGAGGCGATGGTGTGTAAGAAGGCAATGGTTCATATGGTTGGTGGTAAGGTGTATAAGCATTTTAATTCCATGGAGGTGGATAGTGTGGTGCTTGAAGGTTTGGTGTTTAAGGGTTGTGCAAGGGGTACCGTTCATACCTTTGGGTTTAGTATGCACATAGGGGAGGGTTTGGCTCGTTGTATTATGGAGGAGGTTGCTCCTTCCTCATTTGATTCTCCCATTCCATGATGCAATTGCAATTTGAAGTCATCAACCCTACATCACAATCACAATGATGAAGAGATTTTTGATGGTATAGAATTTCACAAATGAAACCTCATTGCAAGTATAGTCTCTAAACCAACAAAGAATCCTCTCATACAGAAATTTGGTTATCACAAGTAACAAACTCCAATAAAAATAACCGAAGTATTCAAACCTCGGGTCGTCTCTCAAAGGAATTGCAGGGAAGTGTTCTTGCTATTGGTTATGGATTGTATATCTTTGGGGTTTTGGATAAGAAACATGAAAGACAAATTGCAAGAAAAGTAAACTAATAACGAAGCAAGCTCTTGGCAAGGAACGAGAATTAGAAGTCCTATCCTCATTATCATCCTCAATTGTGGCAACAATTGTCTATTGCTCCACTTAGTCAACCTCTAACTATGAAGGAAAGTCAAATGGAAATAATCAATTTGCTTCCTCAAGTCCTAGTCAACTCTTAAAGAAAGACTAGAGTTAGTGGAATTTAAATCAACTAACAACTTTTAATTATCAATCAACAAAAGAGTTTGATAACTCAAGAGTTTCTAATTACTAAACCCAAGCCAAGAGGAGAAAGTTCTACTCTAATATCCAACCAAGCATTTTATCAAACACTTGGAAGGCATAAAAGCAAAGCAAGATAGAATTACAAAAAAAGTAAATCTATAACTATCCAATTATGAGGAAACAATAACAACCACTCAATTAAACAACAATGGAATATAAAACATGAATTGCATTAAGATGAGATCCAAATCCAACAATAGTGTATCAACATAAAAGAGACATCAAAGGGAAATTGGCAAGAAAACTAAGAGAGCAAAGATGTGACAACAAGAAATTGAAATGGAAACAAGATAAAAGTAAGAAATTAAACCTAGATCTAGAGAGGAATTAAACCTAATCCTAATCCTAATTCTAGAGAGAAGAGAGAGCTTCTCTCTCTAGAAACTACCTAAAAAATATCTCCAAATGTGAAAAGTTCCATCCCCTTCAACCCTTGGTCCTTTATGTCTTTTCCCGCCAGAATTCCACTTAAAACTGACCTTGGAACCCTCTGAAATCGCTAGGCACGATTTCACTAAAGAAGTCACGTACGAGCATCGACGCGTATGCGTGGGTCACACGTACGCGTCGCTTGGCAATTTCGCTTTCCACGCGTGCGCGTCATGTATGCGTACGCGTCGCCTTGCAACTTCAAATTCACGCGTGCGCGTGCCCGTCGATGAGTGCATCCCAAATCCTTGATTTTCCATAATTTCTCCACTTTGCATGGTTTTCTCTTCACTCCTTTGATCCATTCCTAGCGTTTTCATCCTAAAATCACTAACAAACACATCAAGGCATCTAGTGGAATCAAAGGTGAATCAAAATTAGTAATTTAAGGGCCTAAAAAGCATGTTCTTACACTTAAACACAATTTAGGAGAAAATTATGAAACCATGCTATTTCATTGAATAAATATGGAAAAAATGGATAAAATCCACCTAAATTATGTACAAAATGTACCGCAAAATAGTAGTGCATCACACAACCAAGCTCCAACCAACACGGGTGATAACTCATCAAGAAAGTAGAAAATAAAAGCAAAAGACATCAATAAAACAAGAAAACAAACACCTAAGTGTTAACAAAAATAACCAAATAACCAAAAAGTAAGATTACAGTATTGACATATTCACAACAACCAAAAACATGACACCAATTGCATCCCCGAAAATGGCACTAAAAACTAGATGAGTTGGGATTTTCACCGGTTTGGATTTTTCAAATTAAAATAATAATTTTCGTTGCAAGTATAGGCCAAACCGGCAACCAACTCCCAATCAACCAAAGTTTAGTTTTTCAAATACAAAATATAACCGAGAGTAATTCAACCTCGGGTCATTCTCCCTAGGAATGCAATTAAGATGTCACATTTTCGGTTGTAAGGAAAAAGGGTTTTTTGTAATCAAAGAACGAAAAGATTAAAAGAATTAAGGAATAAAAGAACTAAGAAATGATCAAAAAGGCAATTAATGCAATTTGAAAGAAACAAGGTCAAAACTAGTGAAATGCTAAGATATGCATAAAAGATCCTTGACTTGCGAATGAGAATTTAGGAATCCTATCATCGTCATAACCACAACTATGTAGTAAGAGTAGTAAAATTAAAGAGGAAATTAAAGAGTACTTACAATAAAGATGAACAAAGTCGAAGCTCAAAACTTAAACTATAAAATGCTACAATGAAATCTATGTAAAACCCTAAGAGAGAATTCTCTACTTTAGACTACTCCTACTCCTAAATTATGTACGTGATGAGCGGATATTTTATACGCTTTTTGGCATCATTTTCATATACTTTTTAGTATGTTTTGTTCAATTTTTATTAAGTTTTCTTAGGTTTTAGTGTTAAATTCACATTTTTTAATTCTACTTTGAGTTTGTGTGTTTTTATGCAATTTTAGGTATTTTCTGGCTGAAATTGAGGAGCTAGAGCAAAAGTCTGATTCAGAGACAGAGAAAGCACTGCAGATGCTGTCCGAATCTGACCTCCTTGCACTTGGAAGAGCTTTTCTGGAGCTACAGAAGTCCACATGGAGCATTGTCAACGGCTACGGAAAGCTAATTTCTGGAGCTTTCTAGCAATGTATAATTGTCTATACTTTTCTTCAGAATAGAAGGTGCAAAACTAGCGTCCAACGCCAGTCTCCTACCCTATTCCAGGCGTCCACTGACCAAGGAGGAAACAAGGTGTCCAAATGCCCAGAGAGGACCCCTTAGCCAGCGTTTAATGCCCTAGAGGCCTTCTAGCATGTGGATCTCATCAAAGCTCAGCCCAAACACTCACCAAGTGGGCCCCAGAAGTGGATTTTAGCACTAAAAGACTATTTTATCCTTTTTATGTAATCCTTATTCATTAGTTTAGTATTTAAAGTCTTTTACACCTCTCATTCAGAGGGGATGAGACTTTTACACCTTATTTCATTTTTCACATTGTATTCTCTATCAGTATGAGTTTCTAAACCTCCTAGGTTGAGGGGAGGAACCCTGCTGAGTTCTATGAATTCATACAAGTATTACTGTTTTCCTTCAATTTGTGTTTAATTTAAGTCTAAGATGTATACTCGTTCTTCAACATGGTGAATAGGATGATCCGTGACAATCAGCTCTGTTCATAATACTAAGACCGCGTGCCTGACAACCACCCGTGTCTACTTGGGTTCGTGTGAATGCGTGGTTGGAAAGTGGGAACCGCCAGCTTGATTATACATCTCTCAGACAGCTAATCCACGAATTCATTGGGGACTTTTTGAGATACCAGTTCAGCCGATTTACGGGGAGATTAAGGTCTCTGTGGTAAAGGCTAGAACCCAAAGGAGTAGCATTCTCTGATCCGGAAGATTCGACCTTGTCTGTGGCGTTTTGAGTAGGATCACCAAAGAGAATGAACTGCTAGAGCTTCACCTTCATTCAGATTGGATGACCGCGGCCATACGGCATTTGATCTGAAGCAGAGGAGATTAATGACTGCGGCCATACGGCGTTGATCAGATACAGCCTGTCATAGAAAAAATCATTCACAAGCAAAGGAGACAATAATATGAGAGTTAATTCAGAAAGACAAAGCAACTCCAATCCTTAACCATCTTCCTATTACTGATTCCATTTAAATTCACAAAGTATTTTATACACTTTTCTTTATTCCTTTTATGCTTTCAACCAAATTCAAACCAATAACCTCTTGATTTGCCTTACTAAGACCTGCAAAATAACCATAGCTTGCTTCAAACCACAATCCTCATGGGATTGACTCTGACTCGCTCAGGTATTACTTGGACGACCCAACACACTTGCTGATACAGTTATACGGAGTGTAGGATTTGTGCACCATGTTTTTGGCGCCGTTGCAGGGATTGTTCGAGTTTGGACAACTGTCGGATTATCTTGTTCCCTAGATCAGGTATTGTAACGACCCAATTTCTGGTACGTCATGATCATACTAGAAACTAAGTGCTACCAACTTGTCTACATAATTATTATCTATTATTTATTATATGAGCCTGATTCGTTGTTATAAGCGTAGTTATTTTACGAGGTACTTTTTTTTTAACGTTTGGATTAACAAACAGTATCATTCATAATCAATTCACAAATAATAACAGATAAAACATTTATAAACAACCATACATAAATATATCACAAGCAGTTAATAACATTCGGTTATCCAAACTTTATTAGAGTAAAGATCTTTGGTTAGGACACCCCTAGATATAGCTAGATAATAACTATATACATATACATTTATACAACATCCCAGGTCCTGACCTGTTCAAGAGGTCCCTAAGCTGGCGCCCAGGCTAGCTTAGACTCTATACTCACCTAGTCCCTCTAAACTACTAAAGCGAGGAAAAGTACGTTCTAGGTCTTCAAAACTCAAGTCAGGTGGATCGTCATCAAAAGGTGGAAGGTCGTCTACTAATCCTCTGCACGATCATATGTCATTAAAGAGCGTCTCTCAAGTACTTTATCGAGTGGCCACATAACAGCAACATCGTACGGAGGACTTAGGTTAAAGTTTGTAGATAAGCAGGGTGCAGACGTTGGCTGGCCTCACAGTATATACATATAAATAGGTAACGGAGTTCACTCTAGACTCAGAAGACTACCTAGAGCGGAATCCTTTTTGCAAACGGTCGTCAGCGAACTACGGAAAGGAACTCTTGCTTCCATCTGAAGGGGGAAGGGAGAGAGAAGGGGTAAGAACTGGGGAGTTCTTAGTAGGGTCGGGGTTATTAGTTACGTTCATTAATTCTGTGTTGTTTAGCAGATAAATAGCAGAGTACCGAGAAGCAGTGAACAGAAGAGGCAGAAAACTAGAGAAAACAGAGAAAATAGAAAGCAAAACAAAAACAAGAGAATACAAGAAAATAAAACACAGAGACAGTGAATAGAATACAAACAAAGAAATCATACATTCAAACAACAACCATAACAGAGGAAAATGCACAGCCAAGTATGATGCATGTCTAGCCCTAGTGCAGGTAATGAGCTCATTTGTCGGTTACATACCCGCTCCCGACGTTACCCAGCAACCTCTGTCTGGATAAGGCTTTCCTGTTGGCAATATCCACTGCAAGCAACCTTTGTCTTGCAGGGCGGCACTTATTAGCCGATATACGCCCAACAGACTCACTATAAGTAACCTCTGTCTTACAGGAGCAACAACATACTCACTGTAAGCAACCTCTGTATTACAGGAGCAACAACACACTCACTGTAAGCAACCTCTGTCTTACAGGAGCAACAACACACTCACTGTAAGCAACCTCTGTCTTACAGGAGCACACTCATCTCAATACCTCTGTAAGCAACCTCTGTCTTACAGCAAAGCATGATAGCAAGGTATCCCAGGAAAGCGTTCTCAGTGGTCGTACCACCATCTATCTGACTGCCTCTCTGCAGCAGATTCTTACATAATCATTCTCATTATCATCATTCATTAACATTCTCATTATTCAACATCACTTTCACATTCTTATGCAGTACCTCTTTCTTTCTCTGTTCAATCATGCTATACAAACTCTACAGCTTTTACTTTTACAACATCTTAACTCAAACCATTTCTCTTTATCACATTACTCTTTTCTCTTTGTCTTTTTACTTTGCTCTGATTACTCTTTTTTCTGTATCTGTTTCCTCTGCTCTCATTACTCTTTTCTCTATATCCCTATTACTCTTTTTTTTCTTTATCTCTTTACTTTATTTTGGTTACTCTGTTCTCTGTGTTACTTTATTCTGCTCTGATTACTCTGCTTAACGTATGTATTTAAAGCTTATGTAAATTTTGGTATGAATAGTTAGCATGTCCCAAGTATAGGTTCATTAAGTCTATACTGAGACATTTTAACTTTTCATATAATACCTAACCCTAGTCGCAACTCAAGGACTAACTATGTTGCCCTAGTTCGTTCACTAGTCTCTGTCTGTTTTTCTGTCATTAAAACTTTACATACTTTTTCTTCGATTTTTATCTTTTCTTCAACTTTTTATCTTTTATTTATCTTTGCCTCACTAATATGTTTTTACCACTCCCTAAATGTTTTATGAAAGTAATTATGAGATTCTGTGCTTAAAGTTGTCTTTCTAAAGCTTTTACAAAAAACTGCCTTTTCTGCATCATTTTATTATTTTCATTAAAATATTATTTTTAATTAAATATTATTATTTAATATTTTATTATTATTTATTATTTTATCATTAAATTTTCGAAAATTAACTTACTTTTACTTTTAACCTTTAAAATTCACTTTTTACCACCCGTAACTTTTAATATTTCTACTTTTACCACCCTAACTTTCAGAAATTACCAAATAACCCCCCAAACACCAAATTAATTACTTCCTTGCCCTTTTATGAATCAAAAAGGTGTTCTTCATTGTTCTTCATCACACTCAAAGTGTTCTTCATGTTCTTCATAAATTCTTCAGATTCTTTCTCTGTTTTTACCCGTTTTTCAGTCTTTTTAGCAACCGATTTTTACCATAATTCATAATAAATTAGCAGCCACTAAAACCCCATCTTTTCTACATGATTTCAACACAAATTGAACCTCAATTTAAGCTTAGGGTTTCGTTTTTCCAGCTGCCCCAAGAACACACATTCATAGCTTGAATTTCATCAAATTTCATCAAATTTTCACCAAAATTTCAACAAGAATTACTCATACAAACAATCAATTTCAAGCACAGCCAAACCATATCATAATCACACAACTCAAACACAATCAATCAAGATTAAATTCGTCAAACCCTACCTGATTTTGTTGCTCCTAATTCAATTAAACTTTCAGGTGGTCCTTAAGCACTTTTTCCTCCTAAATCACATCAAGAAAACACATATTTAACCATTTTTCCTTGAAACCGAATCAAAAGAGAGATGGTGCAGCCAACTCACCTTGATTCCAGCCTTGATAAGTCATATGATCATGTAGAGAAAGAAGAGAGGATCATTTTGGTCGGATTGGAATTTTGATTTGAGTTTTAGTTCAGCAGAAATTAAGCTTTAAAGATTTGGAACTAAGAACTTTTCTCTCTTTTTCTCTCTACCTATTTTCGGCCACAAAGTGAAAATGAGCCAGCCTTGAGGGTTTTGGGGGTGTAGGGTGAGTTGTGATTGGTTGGCTTGGAGGTGGATTAAAATAATATTAAAATATCTCAGGTGTATAACTACTAAAACTAGATGTATCGGAACACTTGTAAAAACATCTCTAAAAATTATTTTCTGAGCTACTAGCATAAATAACACTAGTAACATATTTATTATGAGAATAAAACATGAATAATGAGGCCTTAGCATTCCTAAAGTCATCAGAGAGTGCTGGTGCTAAGCTGCACCAGTAAACTGTGAACCCGGTTAAACCGATTTTCTGTTTTTAACTAAAACAGACCAGGTAACCTTATAATATCATTCAAGAATTTTCGAATACTAATATAATGATAATATTATAATATTATCTCTCTCCTCTCATGAATCGAGTCCTGTTCATCAAACAGAGACTATTTACGAAAATCAGAATCAAAACTGCCAACCGATACGATTCAAAAACTAGGTTCTTCGTGACCGTGTTATCGAGCTTGCCTCCGAAAAGGTTCTAGCTTAAGGATGACATAATGACAATGAGGATTGAGATACTTGTTGATATAGAAGAGGTGTTCCCTTTACTGATCTTCTGGCAAAATCCGTGCCTTCAGAAAAGATCTCGCATACTCGAAAATTAGGGTTGTTACAGGTATTATCTTTAATTTTGTTAGCTTTTCTTTTATTTTCTTCTTTTTGTTTTCGAAAAAGTCAAATAAATATTTGTCAAATTTTTTTTCTTTGTTTAATCTTTGTTCTTGGTTTGAGTCTTTTGTTTCTGTTCTTGTTGAATTTTTCGAAAATTTTGAGTCTTTCTTTCTAAAAATTTTCAAAATTAGTGTCTTTTGTGTGATTCTTGTGTCAAATCTTTAAAGTTTAGTGACTTCTTTTGTGTTTTCTTTAATTTTTCGAAAATTTTGTGGTTA
The DNA here is from genome assembly GCF_003086295.3 of Arachis hypogaea. Classification (NCBI taxonomy): domain Eukaryota; kingdom Viridiplantae; phylum Streptophyta; class Magnoliopsida; order Fabales; family Fabaceae; genus Arachis; species Arachis hypogaea. Next base: position 78,463,212 of record NC_092051.1, on the reverse strand, counting down.
GTTTTCAAAAATTTTAAGTTTGGTGTATTTTGTGTGTTCTTGAGTTCTTTGAATTTTTTGAGTTTTGTTCTTGGTGTTCTTCCTAATCTTCAAAGTGTTCTTGTGTTTTCTTTTTATTTTGATCTTAAAATTTTTAAGTTTGGTGTCCCCTTGTGTTTTTCCTTCAAATTTTCGCACACTAAGAGTCATTAGATCTAAAAGTTTTAAGTTTCATGTCTTTTACTTGTTTTTCTCTTTCTTCATTAAATTCAAAAATAAAAAATATATCTTTTCTATCTTATCTTTTAATTAATATTTTCGAAAATTAACAATAAAAAATCAGATTTTAATTTCAAAATTTTTGTCTTATCTTATCTTAGTTTTAAATTCAAAAATCAAATCTTTTTAAAATAATATCTTTTTCAAAAATCATATCTTTTTCGAAATATTATCTTTTCTTATTTGAAATTCAAATTTCAAAATTTAATTTTCAAAATTTCAAATTTTAATTTCAAATCTTTTTAATTTTTAAAACTTATCTTTTCTTAACTTTCTTATCTTATCTTATCTTACCTAACTTGTCTTGTCTTTTCCATCTTATCTTTTCTTTTTAAATATTAAAACTAAAACTTTCTCAAATCTTTTTAATTCTTATCTTATCTTGTTGACTTTTTAAAATTTTTTAAAATCAAATATTTTTTTTACCTTCTATCTTATCTTATTTTCAAATCTTTCTTAATTAATTACTTCTCGTCTCTTTCTTCTTTTTCAAAACTTCCTAACGAACTCTTCTCTCTTCTAATTTTCGAAAATTCTCTTCTTCTTCTCTCTCTTCTATTTTTGAAAATTCATTAACTAAATTTCAACTCCTTTTAATTAACTAACCTTTATTTTCAAAATTTAATTATTAAATAAAACAAAAACAAAAATATTTTAATTCTTGTTTATCTTTTCTATTTCTAATTCTTCTCCTATTTACTTCTATTTATTCGAATTACTTCTCCTCTCTCTTCTTTCATCTTCACTTTTCTATCTTCCTCTTCTTTCTTCACATCTCACTGAAAGTTCTCTAGACCCAAATCAGGCATAGAAGCTTCCTTTCTTTTCTTGTTTATGACCAGGAACAGGGATAAAGAACCTCTCTTTAATCTTGATCCTAAACCTGAGAGGACTTTAAGGAGGAGCTTACAACAAATCAAAGCACAACACTTCGGAAGAAACCTTTCAGAAGATTTTGAACAAGAAATAGAAGACATGGTCGAACCTCAAGAAGAGGCAAGAAATGTTCTTGGTGACTTCACCATGCCTACCTCTGACTTATATGGCAGAAGTATCTCTGTACCCGCCATCGGAGCTAACAATTTTGAGCTTAAGCCTCAGTTAGTTTCTCTTCTGCAACAGAATTACAAATTCGATGGACTTCCAATGGAAGATCCACATCAGTTCTTAGCTGAATTCTTGCTAATCTGTGACACAGTCAAGCCTAATGGAGTGAGTCCTGAGGTCTACAAACTTATGCTCTTTTCCTTTGCTGTAAGAGACAAAGCTAAGATATGGTTGGATTCTCAACCAAAAGAGATCTTAAACTATTGGAAAAGGCTAGTTAATGCTTTCCTTGCTAAATTTTTTCCCCTTAAAGGATGAGCAAAATCAGAGTGGAAGTTCAAACTTTCAGACAAAGAGATGGTGAACCCCTCTATGAAGCTTGGGAAAGATACAAGCAATTGATCAGGATATGTCCTCCTGACATGCTTTCTAAATGGTCTATCATAGGTGTGTTCTATGATGGTCTGTCTGAGATATCCAAAATTTCATTGGACAGCTCTACAGGTGGATCACTCAACTTAAAGAAAATCCCTGCAAAAGTAAGAGAACTCATTGAGATGGTTGCAAACAACCAATTCATGTACACCTCTGAGAGAAATCCTGTAAATCATGGAGTCTCTCAGAAGAAAGGAGTTCTTGAAGTTGATACTTTGAATGCCATATTGGCTCAAAACAAGATCTTGACCCAGCAGGTCAATTTGATTTCTTAGTATTTGATTGGAATGCAAGCTGCAGCTGGCAGCACCCAAGAAGTATCTCCTGATGTAGATGCTTATGATCTTGATCAACCCACCATGGAAGAGGTGAATTACATGGAAGAACCCTATGGAAACACCTCAACCCTTCATGGAAGAATCATCCTAACCTTTCATGGAAGGATCAACAGAAGCCTTAGTAAGGCTTCAATAACAATCAAGGTGGAAGGAACCAGAATAAGTTCAACAACAGACCACTATTCCCATCCTCTAAAGGGAATATGGAGACCCCTAAGCAGAACCTTTCTGACTTAGTAACTCTAATCTCTAACCTCTCTAAGACCACTGGTGCACAAATCCCCACACTCCGTACAGTTGTACCAGCAAGTACACTGGGTCGTGCAATTAATACCTGAGTGAGTCAGGGTCGATCCCACGAGGATTGTGGTTTGAAACAAGCTATGGTTATTTTGTAAGTTTTAGTCAGGTGGAATCAGAAGAGTTGGTTATGTCTAGATGCGGTTTGATTGTGAATTGGAATCAGTAATAGGAATGGTTAAGGATTGGAGTTGCCTTATCTTTCTAAATTAACTCAAATCTTACTGTCTTCTTTGTTTGTGAGTGATTTCTTCAATGGCAGGCTGTATGTGATTTACGCCATGGGTCGTGGTCATCAATCTCCTATGCTCCAGATCAAACGCCATTGGCCGTGGTCATTCAATCTGATGGAGGGTAAAGCTCTAGCAGCTCATTCTCTTGGCGATCCTACTCAAAACGACACAGACAAGGTCAAATCTTCCGGATCAGAGAATGTTGCTTCTTTGGTGTCTAGCCTCTACAACAGAGACCCTAATCTCCCTAGAAATCAACTGAACTAGTGTCTCGAGAAGTCCCCAACGAAGTCGTGGATTAGCCATCTGAGAGATGTATAAACATAGCTGTTGGTTTGCGCTTTGCAGTCACGTATTCACACGAACCCAAGTAGACGCGGATATTTGTCAAGCACGTTCGTCTGAGTATAATGAATAGAGCTGATTGTCACTAATCATCCTATTCACCATGTTGAAGAACGATTATACATCTTAGAATTAAATCAAACACAGACCGAAGAGAAATAGTAATACTTTTATTAGTTCATAGGACTCAGCAGGGCTCCTCCCCTCAACCTAGGAGGTTTAGAAACTCATACTAAAAGGAAATACAAAGCAAAGAACGAAAATGTTGTGCAAAATCTAGATGATGGGCGAAGATCCTTAACATAGAGTGATCTTCTACTCTAAATACTAAACTAATAACTAGTAATTGTAAAACAGTCTATTTAGTGCTAAAATCCACTTCTGGGGCCCACTTGGTGAGTGTTTGGGATGAGCTTTTATGAGATCCACGTGCTGGGGGACCTCTAGGGTGTTGAACACTGGTTAGGGGGTCCTCTCTGAGCGTTTGGACGTTGGTCTCTGCTCTTTGGGCGCTGGACACCTGGAAGGGGGCAAGAGGCTAGCGTTGGACGCCATTTTTAGGCCTTCTATTATGAAGCAAAGTATAGAGTATTATACATTGCTGGAAAGCTCTGGAAGTCAGCTTTCCATAGCTGTTGAGATCGCTCCATGTGAACTTCTTTAGCTCCAGAAAACCTCTTCCGAATGCAAGGAGGTTAGATCCGGACAGCATCTACAGTGCTTTCTCTGTCTCCTAAATCAGGCTTTTGCTCCAGCTCCTCAATTTCAGCCAGAAAATACCTAAAATTGTACAAAAAGACACAAACTTAAAGTAGAATGAAAAAATGAGAATTTAACATTAAAACCTATAAAAACTAAATAAAAACTAAACAAAACATGCTAAAAACTATATGAAAATGATGCCAAAAATGTATAAAATATCTGCTCATCACAACACCAAAATTAAACTGTTGCTTATCCCTAAGCAACTAAAAACACAGTAGGATAGAAAAGAAAATTAACATACAATAAAATTCAAAGTTTCCAATGAAGCTCAGTTATAATTAGATGAGCGGAACTTAGTAGCTTTTTGCTTCTGAATAGTTTTGGCATCTCACTATCCATTGAAACTCATAGATGTTGGAATCGTTAGGAACTTAGAATCCAAATGATATTATTGAATCTCCTAGTTAAGTTCTTTTTTATTCTTGAACACAGCTTTTTAGAGTCTTGGTCGTGGCCCTAAGCACTCTGTTTTCTAGTATTACCACTAGATACATACATGCCACAGACACTTTAACTGGGTGAACCCTTTTGGATTGTGATTCATCTTTGCGAGAATCCCCAGATAGAGGTGTCCAAAGTTCTTAAGCACACTCTTTTTACTTTGAATCACGACTTTAACCGCTCAGTCTCAAGCTTTTCACTTGACACCTTCATGCCACAAGCAGATGGTTAAGGACAACTTGATTTAGCCGCTTAGGCCAGGATTTTATTCCTTTGGGACCTCCTATCCACTGATGCTTAAAGCCTTGGATCCTTTTACCCTTGCCTTTTGATTTAAAGAGTTATTGGCTTTTTCTGCTTGCTTTTTTTTGCATGCTTTCTTTTTTTCTCTTTTTTTTTTTGCTGTTTTTTCTTGCTTAAAGTATCAATTTTGGGATTTTTCAGATTATCAATAATACTTCACTTTCATCATCATTCTTTCAAGAGCCAACATTCATAAATTTTAACTTCATATATGTACTGTTTATTCATACATTCAGAAAATAAAAGCAATGCCACCACATCAACAGAATTAAACTATTCTTATTATAAACTTGAAAATCATGCATCTCTTAATTCTTTTCAAATAAAATTTTCTTTTAAGTAAGGTGAGAGATATATGGAATATTTTACAACTTTAAGACATCAATGCAAATGATCATGCAACAAGAATAGTAGAACAGATAACATAACAGAAAATAGAAAAATAATAGAAGGGAAAGGAAGTAAAAGAAAACGAATCCACTTTTAATAGTGGCGGCTAGTGCTCCTCCTTGAGGATCCAATGTGATGCTTGATCTCTTCAATGTCACTCCTTTGCCTTTGTTGTTCTTCCCTCATAACCCTTTGATCTTCTCTAATGGCTCTTTGATCTTCTCTTATTTCATTGAGGGTGATGGAGTGCTCTTGATGCTCCACCCTCAATTGCTCCATATTAGGGCTTAGTTCTCCAAGAGAAGTCTGCCATTAATCCCAATAGCTTTGAGGAGGAAAATATATCCCTTGAGACATCTCAGGGATCTCATGCTGAGGCGGCTGCATAGGCTCTTGTGCATGCTCTCTAGTTTGCTTCATCCTCTTCTTAGTGATAGGCTTATCCTCCCCAATAGAGATGTCTCCATTTATGACAATTCCAACTGAATTGTATAGATGACAGATGAGGTGTGGGAATGCCAACTTTGTATTGGTGGAAGGCTTCTCAGCTATCTTATACAATTATTGAGGAATCACCTCATCTACTTCCACCTCACTTCCAATCATAATGCAATGGATCATGGTAGCTCTGTCAACAGTCACTTCTGACTGATTGCTAGTAGGGATGATGGATCTTTGGATGAATTCCAACCATCCTCTAGCCATGGGCTTTAGGTCAAGCCTTCTTAGTTGAATGAGCTTGTCTTAGGAATCACTTTTCCACTGTGCTCCTTCCACACTAATATCTAAGAGTACTTGATCCAATCTCTCATCAAAGTTGACTCTCCTAATGTAAGGATGAGGATATCCTTGCATTAGAGGCAAGTTGAACACCAACCTCACACTTTCCAGGCTGAAATCTAAGATTCTCCCTCGGACCATGGTGCTCTAATTCCTTGGATTTGGGTTCACACTAGTGTCATGGTTTTTAGTAACCCATGCATTAGCATAGAACTCTTGCACCATTAGAATCCCAACATCTTGAATGGGGTTGGTTAGGACTTCCGATCCTCTTCTCTGGATCTTTCTTCAGATTTTAGGATACTCATTCTTCTTGAGCTTGAAAGGGACCTTAGGGATCACTTTCTTCTCAGCCACTACTTCATAGAAGTTGTCTTGATGAGCTTTGGTGATGAATCTCTCCATCTCCCAAGATTCAAAAAGGGTGGCTACTGCCTTTCCTTTCCTCTTTCTAGAGGATCCTCCAACCTTGGGTGCCTTAGATGGTAATGAAAAGAAAAAAAAGCTAGGCTTTTCCAACACTAAACTTAAAACTTTGCTCATCCTCGAGCAAAAACAAAGAGAAGAGAAGAATAGAGTAGAAGAAGAAGAAGAAAATAAAAGAAGATGGAGGGAGAGAGAACTCTCAGCTAAGTGGGGCTTATGAGTGTATATGAGATGTGTGTGTATGAAGGGGTATGAAGAGGGGTATTTATAGGAGTGGGGTAGGATTGGATTCGGTTATGGGTGGGGTTTTGGGTGGGAGATTTGATTTTGAAGTGGATGGGGGTTGGTGGGAGTCATGATGATTGTGGAAAAGTGGTATGGATGTGATTGGGCTAAGGTTTATAGGAATGTGTGTATAGGGAAGTGTGAAAGTGAGTGGGGTAGGTGAAGATATTGTGGGACCCACTGGTCCTAAGAGGTTAGAAAATTCAGATTCCTTGCTCTCTGTACTGGCATTTGAACAACCAGGGGCTGCTCCATGGCTGGCGTTCAATGCCTGCAATGCTGCCCATTAGGGGTGTTGGACGCCCAACCAAAGCTCCCTGGCTGGCGTTCAACTTCTAATAACACTCTATCTAGAGTGTTCTATTTTTACTGCTGAAGAATTTTATCTCTGTGCTGACTACTGCATATGATCATGACCCTAAAAATAATAACTTAAAGAAAAAAAAGATGAAAGAAAATAAAAATAATTAAATAAGGTTGGGTTGCCTCCCAACAAGCATTTTTTTTAACGTCATTCGCTTGACGATTAGCTCTTTATGGAGGTTTGTGTGGGCTCAGATTTTTGCCCTTTACAGTGAACTTTTGTCCTGTCCTCTCATGAATGAGCTCTACATGCTCTAGAGATAGGATACTACTCATTGTATGCGGTAAGACTGGTTTCTTAGTGAAGATAACTCTCATGCCAAGTGAGAGTCCTTCAGTTGGGACTTTCCTGTCCCTCCAGCCTTTAGGTACTTTCTTCTTAGTACCTTTGTACTTAGAGCTTGTTGATTACTGCACTGTGATGACTTACAGCATCTACCCCTTTCTCTTATATAAAAGAACCATAGAAAGAGTGTAATCTCATTCAATCAATGCAATTTCATGAGTTAAATAGTAAATATTATGGTACATTACTTTGAAATGAGTTATTGTTGAATTTCAGGTGAAAAGAGCAACAAAAGAAGATGGAAACAAGAAAAGTGTGCTGGGCGTGTGTGCTGGGTATGCCACTTGGTGCAAAGGCCAACAAAATGCATGGGCGTGGCACGCTAGCTAAGGGGCGTGGCACGCCAGTTCACAAATCCAGAAAGCACAACGCAAGAAATTCAATGGGCGTGCCACTCGAAGGCAAAGGCCTGGCACGCCAGTTATCTAGTCCAGAGAAGAAGTCCATGGAGGTTTCAATGGGCGTGGCACGTTAATTATAAACTCCAAAGAAGGGACAATGAGCTTTACAATGTGCGTGGCACGCCAGGGCCAGGCGTCGCACGCCAGTTATACTTTCCAGCGAACAATTTTGAAGACCACAAAGGGGGTGTGGCACGCCAACTCTATTTTTTAACACTGGGCGTGCCACTTGGACTCGAAGACGTGGCATGCCAGCATTATTAGTGTCTTGGGCATGTCACTTGGGTTCTAGGCGTGGCATGCCAAGACTTGAAGAAGCTCAACACCAAATTGGGTGTGCCACTTGAACTCGAAGGCATGGCACGACAGTTCTAGCATACAAGGGTGAAGAACACTGGGCGTGCCACTTGAACTCGAAGGCGTGGCACGCCAACACAAGCTCACAAGGAGAAAGAAGACTGGGTGTGCCACTTGGGACTTTAGGCATGGCACGCCAAGAAAAAGATGACCATGGGCGTGCCACTAGAATGCTAGGTGTGGCATGCTAGTATCATTTTCCAGAGAAGAAGAGTGAAGACTCATCAAGGGCGTCGCACGCCACCTACTGGGCATCGCACGTCAGTGTTATTGTCCAGAGAGGAAGGATGGAGTGTCTACTATGGGCGTGGCACGCCAAACTTGGGCGTGCCACGCCAGTTCAATTTTCCTGGAAGATGAAGAATAGCCTTACTATGGGCATGGCACGCCAGAAATGGGCATGCCACGCTAGTTCAAAAGTCTAGAGAGGAAGGAGGAAGAAAAGACTATGGTCGTGCTACTTGGGTTCGAAGGCATGGCATGCCAGGCTAGTTGAGCAATGGAAAGACCCTGCGCGTGCCACTTGAGCTCGAAGGCGTGGCACGCCAGGTTAAGCTGCATGAAGGGCGTGCCACTTGGGAAGTCAAGTGATAAATCCCAATTTTGTGGTTTATCTGTACTTAATTTGGGGGATTTTATCAACTTATCTCACATTTACTCAATGAAATAGCATGGTTTTATAATTCTCCCTTAATTTGTGCTTAAGTGTAAAAACATGCTTTTTAGGCCCTTAAATTGGTGATTTTAATTCACTTTAATTCCATTCGATGCCTTGATATGTTTGTTGAGTTATTTCAAATTCATAAGGCAAGTATTAGATGGAAGAAGTGAAGAGAAAAGCATGCAAAGTGGAGAATTCATGGAAAAACAAGGATTTGGAGTGCATACATCGACGCGCACGCGTGAAATGAGGTCGTTCAGGCGACGCGTATATGTGACATGATGCGTACGCGTGAGAAGGAAAACCCCAGACGATGTGTACGCATGGCCCATGCGTATGCGTCACAGCTCGCACGTGATCTCATTAAAGTGAAAACGCTGGGGGTGATTTCTGAGCTGTCTAGGCCCAAATCCAACTCATTCTTAAGGATATTTCATACAGAATTCAAGCTTGGGCAAAGGGGGAGCAATTAGTTTTAGGATAGCATCATGTAGGTTAGTTTTCTAGAGAGAGAAGCTACCTATTCTCTCTAGAATTAGGTTTCTAGGGTTAATTTCATCTTAGATATAGGTTTAATTTCTTGTTTTCATCTTGTTTCTTTTACATTTTCATGCTCTAGTAGTTTAATTCTCTAGTTTCCTCTTGTTAATTTCTTATTTGCTCTCTTTGATGTTTATGAAATCTTGTTAGATTTGGCTTTTCTTTAATGCAATTAATGTTTCTTTTATGTTCTTATGGTTAATTGCTTTGTTTATTGTTGATTCCTTTCATTGGGTAGTTGGTAGATTTTATATTCCTTGCAATTTACCATGTTTTCCTTTTATGCCTTCCAAGTGTTTGACAAAATGCTTGGTAGGATATTAGAGTAGCTTTTTGAGCATTCTTGGCTTGGAAGGAGGAATTAGAAAATCTTGAGTCATGAAAACCCAACCTATATTGGCGATCTAGAGTTGTTAGTTAATATGTTTCCATTGACACTAATCTTTTACTAATTCAATTAGTGAGTTGATTAGGACTTTTGGATTGAAATTAACTAGTCTTATTTGACTTTCTCCCTATGCGAAGATAACATTGTATCTTCTTCCATTGTTGGAGATGACGAAATAAGATAAACTCTTGTTAATTATCGTGATATGATTAACTAGTCTTATTTGACGTTCTCTCGTGTAAAGTTAACATTGTACCTTCTTCCATATTGGAGATGACTAAATAGGATGAATTCTTTTTAATCATTGTTATGATTAGTGACTAGGATAGAAAGCCTATATTCTCAATCCTTGCCATGAATGTCTCTCTTTATTAATTGCTTTCTTTAGTTGTTTGCATTATTTACTTGCCATTTATTCTCTTACCCTTTTATAAATCAAACCCCCCTTGTTCCTCCATAGCCAATAATTGACCACTTCATTGCAATTCCTTGTGAGACGACCCGAGATTTAAATACTTCGGTTGATTTTCATTCGGGTTTGTACTTGTGACAACCAATCTTTTAAAACTTTGATTGAGCATTACTTGTCGGTTGGGAACTATACTTGCAACGAAGTAATTTCCTCTAACCGAGAAGAAATTCTTAGCCAACAGTAATGCTCTTTCACCAAGCGTGACACGCCAAGCCAAGCTGAGGAGCCAGGCGTGGCATGCCGATCACACGCGGAGCACATGCCAGGCACATGACTCATTTCCATTAGTTTTTCATTTTCTTTTTAGTTGTAATTTTCTTTTCTCTTTTGTACTTTTTATTTCTAGTGATAGGAAGTAGTATATATTCCCCCTAGAAGTACTGAAAAGGGGGTTGGTTAGTGAATTGATTGGCTAGCTAGTCTTAGTTTTACCTTACACTTCACTTCATCTCTTCCATCTCTTGTACTTGGGAGAGGGAGCTCTGTTGTACTTGATAGATTAATGATAGTGAATTTTTCTTCTTTTCATCTTCTCTTTGATTTGCTAGAAGGAATTTCGTTCTTCATGCTAGTGTTCAATCATCTTGGGAAAGAGGTTGAATGCAAAATGGGTTTCATGGGAACCTTGGAAAAGGAATCATGAAACCATACTTGAAATCCCTTTTCACACTTGAGTAGATCTAGGTTTTGGGATTGGATATGGTGACATAAAATCCACCCATTAATTGGATCTATGAGGATGTGTAGTATAATCAGGGACCAAGAATATCTCTCTTCATGAGCAATTAGACCAAGGAATTGACTGATTATCAAGATTTGAGAGATTGAATCACCAAGGGATTGGGGTTCAATCAATCATGATTGCCAAGAGGTCAATGAGTTGCATGATTGAAGAAGAGATGATCTAGATCTAATCCAAAGAGAGCAACATCTCCCAATCCCAATGAATTCCCCCTTATTCTTATCTTTCCTATTCTTTATAGCTTTTCTTTAATTTCTACTATTCCCATTCACATTTACATTTCAGTCATTTATGTTTTAGCACTTTACATTCTTGTCATTTCCATTTCTGCACTCTATTGCTTTTCTTTACTTTTCAGTCATTTATCTTTCTTCCATTTAAAATTCTACAACTCAATACTCTTCATTGATTAGCTTAACTAAAATTACTCATTAAATAAAGTTGCTCAATCAATCAATCTCTGTGAGATTCGACCCACTCCTAGTGGGTTATTACTTGACGATATTTGGTGCGCTTGCCAAAGAATGGATTCATTTTATATGGGGAGTGAATTCTGGTCATCAAGTTTTATGGCGCCGTTGCCAGGGATTGATTTTGAATTGACAATGATTAAGTTAGTGAGTATTTAAATTAAGCATTTTCTTTATTTTGATTATTTCTTTAATTTCACTTTTTATATTTCGTTTAGTATTTTAATTCTTAACTGTTCATTGTATATATATGTTAACTCTAACAAGTAGCACACTAACTGTTTGATACTTTACATCAATTAATTTTGACTTACCACCCTTCTTCCAAAAAGGTGATAACTCTTGTTTAGATTGTGTTTTGTGTTGTTTATGACAGGGAGAAGAGGAGTTGTAACCTCCTATAATTCTGAACTGAAGAGAACAATTTTGAGATTAAAAAGAGAAGCAATGGCAAGAGGCAAAAGAATTGTTGGTGATGAAGAAGAAGAAGAAGAAAATTCAACCCAGACCATGGAAGGTGAAGCACATAATCATCATGAAGAAGCAGTTGGCAACAATGCTCCTTAATGAGCGGATATTTTATACGCTTTTTGGGGATAATTTCATATAGTTTAGAGTATGTTTTAGTTAGTTTTTAGTCTATTTCTAGTAGTTTTTAGGAAAAATTCATATTTCTGGACTTTACTATGAGTTGTGTGTTTTTCTGTAATTTCAGGTATTTTTCTGGCTGAAATTGAAGGAGCTGAGCAAAAATCTGATTCAGGCTGAAAAAGGACTGCTAATGCTGTTGGATTCTGACTTCCCTGCACTCAAATTGGATTTTCTGGAGCTACAGAACTCGAAATGGCCTGCTTCCAATTGCATTGGAAAGTAGACATCCAGGGCTTTCCAGCAATATATAATAGTCCATACTTTGCACAAGGATAGACGACGTAAACTGGCGTTCAACGCCAGTCCTCTGCCCAATTCTGGCGTCCAGCGCCAAAAAAGGATCAAAAACTGGAGTTGAACGCCCAAACTGGCACAAAAACTGGCGTTCAACTCCACAAATGGCCTCTGCACGTGAATTGCTTAAAGTCTCAGCCCCAGCACACACCAAGTGGGCCCCAGCACACCAAGTGGGCCCCAGAAGTGGATCTCTGCATCATCCATCATAGTCCACTCATATTTTGTAACCCTAGGCTACTGGTTTAGTATTTAAACAACTTTTAGAGACTTATTTTGTATCTCATGATATTTCAGATCTAAACTTTGTATTCTCTGACGGCATGAGTCTCTAAACCCCATTGTTGGGGGTGAGGAGCTCTGCTGTGTCTCGATGAATTAATGCAAGTATTTCTGTTTTCTATTCAAACACGCTTGTTCCTATCTAAGATGTTCATTCGCGCTTAACTGTGATGAAGGTGATGATCAGTGACATTCATCACCTTCCTCAACCCATGAACGTGTGCCTGACAACCACCTCCGTTCTATATCCGATTGAATGAGTATCTCTGAGATCTCTTAATCAGAATCTCCGTGGTATAAGCTAGAACTGATGGCAGCATTCATGAGAATCCGGAAAGTCTAAACCTTGTCTGTGGTATTCCGAGTAGGATTCAAGGATTGAATGACTGTGACGAGCTTCAAACTCCTGAAGGAGGGGCGTTAGTGACAGACACAAAAGGATAGTAAATCCTATTCCAACCGGATCGAGAACCAACCGGTGATTAGCCGTGCTGTGACAGAGCGCGTGAGCGTAGTTTTCACTGGAAGGATGGAAGGTAGCCATTGACAACGGTGATCCACCAACACACAGCTTGCCATAGGAGGACGTGCGTGCGTGAATCAGAAGACAGAGGAAAGCAGAGATTCAGAAGACAAAGCATCTCCAAAACTCCAATATATTCTCCATTACTGCATAACAAGTAACCTTTAATTTATGCTCTCTCAGTCATTCACAATTCAACTGATAAACATAATTGACTTCCTGACTAAGATTTACAAGATAACCATAGATTGCTTCAAACTAACAATCTCCGTGGGATTCGACCCTTACTCACGTAAGGTATTACTTGGACGACCCAGTGCACTTGCTGGTTAGTGGTACGCGTTGTGAAAAGTGTGATTCACAATTCGTGCACCAAGTTTTTGGCGCCGTTGCCGGGGATTGTTCGTGGTTGAACAACTGACGGATTATTCTGTTGCTTAGATTAGGAAAAATCTTTCTTTTTTTTTGGTTTAGAGTCTTTCATTATTTATCCCTTGTTAAAATACTTTAAACTTATAGCTCAGTTATTTAGAACGTGGTGTTTATGTTCATGATAATTGGCTATCATATTTTTTTAAAAACCTTTTTCAAAAATAATTTTTCTATTAAATCCTGTGCCAAACTTTAAGTTTGGTGTTTTCAAAAATAATCTTTCTTAAAATTTTTGAAGGTCCCATAACTCATTTGGCTAGAGCGTTAATCTGTGTTCTTGGTAATTGGGTTAGAATCTTTTATACTCTTTTCGAAACCTTCTTTTTCATAAATAATATTTTCTCTATTAAATTGTGTGCCAAACTTTAAGTTTGGTGTTTTCTTGTTGAATCCCCCTTGGTTTTCGAAAATTTTGGTGGTTTTCTAAAAAAAAATTTTAAGTTTGGTGTTCTTTCTTCATGTTCTTGTGTTCTTGTGAGTCTTCAAAGTGTTCTTGAGTTTTCCTTGTGTCTTGATCTTAAAATTTTTAAGTTTGGTGTTCCTTGGTGTTTTCCCTCCAAATTTTTCGAAAACAAGGAGCATTAGATCTAAAAATTTTAAATCTTGTACTATCTTATTGTTTTTCTCTCTCCTCACTAAATTCAAAAATATCTTTTCAAAATATCTCTTCTAACTTCCTAACTTCTTATCTTTTCAAAATTTGTTTCAACTAACTAACTAACTTTTTGTTTGTTTCTTAACTTTTTCAAAACTACCCAACTAACTCTCCCTCTCTCTAATTTTCGAAAATATCTTCCCTCTTTTTCAAAAATTTCTTTTTTTTTAACTAATTAATTTCTTTTTTTTTTATAAACGAAAAAAAAATATTTTTTTTTTACTTCAAAAATTCAAATTCTTTTTAGTTATTTTATTTTATTTAAGTATTTACTTCTTATAAAATAAAATAAATAAAAAGGTAAATCAGTCCAAGTTATATCCATAGATCCATCATGGACATAAGTGGAAATGAACAGTCCAGGAGGACTCTGGGGTCATATTCTAACCCCTCTACTGCTTCATATGGGAGTAGCATCTGCATACCCTCCATTGGAGTCAGTAGCTTTGAGTTGAATCCTCAGCTCATTATCATGGTGCAGCAAAGTTGCCAGTATTCCGGTCTTCCACAGGAAGAACCTACAGAGTTTCTAAATCAATTTTTACAAATTGCTGACACAGTACATGATAAGGAAATAGATCAGGATGTCTACAGACTATTACTGTTTCCATTTGCTGTAAAAGATCAAGCTAAGAGGTGGTTAAATAACCAACCTAAGGCCAGCATAAGAACATGGAAACAGCTGACAGAAAAATTCCTGAATCAATATTTCCCTCCAAAAAGGATGACACAGCTAAGGCTGGACATCCAAGGCTTTAAACAAGGAGATAATGAATCTCTTTATGATGCCTGGGAGAGATACAGAGAGATGCTACGAAAATGCCCCTCTGAAATGTTTTCAGAGTGGGTTCAGTTAGACATCTTCTACTATGGGCTTGCAGAAGGAGCTCAGATGTCTTTAGATTACTCAGCTGGTGGATCTATCCATATGAGAAAGACAATTGAAGAAGCTCAAGAGCTCATTGATACAGTTGCCAGGAATCAGCATCTGTATCTAAGCAGCAACCCTTCCATGAATGAAGAGGTTAAAACAGTAACTGCTGAATTCAGTACTGTAAAACAAGCTGCTGAATTCAATCAGCAATTAGATTTTCTAACAAAACAGCTAGCTGAATTCAAAGACAGGTTACAGGAGACAAGGATAGCTAATATACATATGGAAGAACAGTTTAAGCAAACAAAGCAGCATCTATCAAAGCAAATAGCAGAAGAATGCCAAGCAGTTCAATTAAGAAGTGGGAAAACATTAAATACCCCACCTCAAGGCATAAAAAATTCAAGAAATGAGCAACCCACCAAAGATTCCCCTGAGGACAGTAAGAGCCCAGGGAAAAATAATTCTGGCACTAAAACGCCAGAAAATGGGTGGAAGGCTGGCGCTGAACGCCCAGACCATGCCCAAAACTGGCGTTCAGCGCCAGAAACAAGGCAGGATTGGCGTTCAACGCCAGAAATGGGCAAGAATCTGGCGTTGAACGCCCAAATGGGGCAGAATCCAGCGTTGAACGCCCAACAGGGGCACATTTCTGGCGTTCAGGCGCCAGGAACAGACAGTGAGCTGGCGTCTAACGTCACTCCAGCTTCTGACTCTGGCATTCAATTGCCAGTGAGGGATCAGACACACACAAGTGCTGACAACAACCCCTCTAAAAAGGCTTCTTTAACCACTAAGGTTGAGGAATATAAAGCCAAGATACCTTATCCTCAAAAACTCCGGAAAGAGGAGCAGGATAAGCAATTTGCTCGCTTTGCAGATTATCTAAGGACTCTTGAAATAAAGATTCCATTTGCAGAGGCACTTGAGCAAATACCTTCTTATGCTAAGTTCATGAAAGAGATCTTGAGTCATAAAAAGGAGTGGAGAGAAACAGAAAGAGTTCTCCTCACTGAAGAATGCAGTGCAGTCATTCTGAAAAGCTTTCCTGAAAAGCTTAAAGACCCTGGGAGTTTTCTGATACCATGCATATTAGAAGGTGATTGCACCAAGACAGCTTTATGCGATCTTGGGGCAAGCATCAACCTAATACCTGCATCCACTATCAGGAAGCTTGGCTTAACTGAAGAAGTTAAACCAACCCGGATATGTCTCCAACTTGCTGATGGTTCCACTAAATACCCATCAGGCGTGATTGAGGACATGATTGTCAGAGTTGGGCCATTCGCCTTTCCCACTGACTTTGTTGTGCTGGAAATGGAGGAGCACAAGAGTGCCACTCTCATTCTAGGAAGACCCTTCCTAGCAACTGGACGATCCCTCATTGACGTCCAACAGGGGGAAATAACCCTGAGAGTCAACGATGACGAGTTCAAGTTGAACGCTGTCAAAGCCATGTAGCATCCAGACACATCAACAGACTGCATGAAAGTTGACCTTATTGACTCTTTGGTAGAAGAGATCAACATGGCTGAGAGTCTCGAATCAGAGTTGGAAGACATCTTTAAAGATGTTCAGCCTGATTTGGAGGATTTAGGGGACATGAAAGAGCCTCTGAACTTTCTTCTGAAAGAAGAAAAACCTCCTAAACCAGAGCTCAAGCCACTGCCACCATCCTTGAAATATGCATTTCTAGGAGAAGGTGACACCTTTCCAGTGATCATAAGCTCTGCTTTAAATTCACAGGAAGAGGAAGCACTTATTCAAGTGCTAAGGACACACAAGACAGCTCTTGGGTGGTCCATAGGTGACCTTAAGGGCATAAGCCCAGCTAGATGCATGCACAAAATCCTACTGGAGGATAATGCCAAACCAGTGGTTCAACCACAGAGGCGGCTAAATCCAGCCATGAAGGAAGTGGTGCAGAAAGAGGTCACCAAATTACTAGAGGCTGGGATTATTTATCCCATTTCTGATAGCCCCTGGGTGAGCCCTGTTCAAGTCGTCCCAAAAAAGGGAGGCATGACAGTGATTCATAATGAAAAAAATGAACTGGTTCCTACAAGAACAGTTACAGGGTGGCGCATGTGTATTGACTACAGAAGGCTCAATACAGCCACCAGAAAGGATCATTTTCCTTTACCATTCATAGACCAGATGCTAGAGAGACTAGCAGGTCATGATTATTACTGCTTTTTGGATGGCTACTCAGGCTATAACCAGATTGCAGTAGATCCCCAGGATCAAGAGAAAATAGCA